>NC_034412.1:60797488-61397488 GCF_002078875.1 Numida meleagris | reverse complement strand
TAAACCAAGTCCCTGACATTTATAAGAAATGACACATTGCTGTACAGAGAATAGGAATATTGAAATTAAAATATACTTAGTGTTCAGTCAGGAAGCTGGTGTTTTTCTTTTCTTTTCCTTTTTTTTTTTTTTCTTTTTGCACCTACATAGCCAAGAGCAGATCTATATAGCGTGAAGGTAACTGCTGAGTGGAAGGTGATCTCCGTGTATGATTTCCATATGACTTCCTTATGCTATTCCTGCATAGATAGAGATGGTTTGAGGGGCATGAGCTGCTCGTGCCTTGTGACTGCACTGACACTAGACCAGCCAGCAAAAGAGCTTTCTATTAGCAGCGTACAGTTAGACTAAAACCTTCCCTTCCAATTGAAAATGTGTGAGAGGAGAAAAAATAAATTTTGCATTTATTCATGTTTATACTTTTTCATCCTTGTGGATTTTGTTTCTAGGTATAGTTAGTTGCAGGCAACAGGACCAAGTGAATGTTAAGAAACAAACGTTTGTGTGTGCTTGCAAAATGTGTGTGCATTATTACTCAATGCTGCTTCCTGTACTTATTTTCAGTCCTTAGTTTCTCAGATCTCTTCAATATGGGACACAAGTTTTCTCAACATACTTTAGAGTGAGCTACTCTGATAGCATTTGTTGAAGAGCTAAGTATTTGTTTCACCAGCCCTCTTTCACCCTGGCACTAGGCAAATGGTTAGTAGACAAGTTTAAATCAACCTTTATTCTGCAGTTTGCTGTCTCCTTCATTTAACTGCTGCATACAAAACTTGTGCCCTTATATGCAGGCTGATGTTATAATCTCACCAATAGATTTGTGTTCATATTATTACAGATACATGTTTATAATTTGTAATTCTTCTTCTTTCCAACCAGTAGAGCCTTAGAGGTGGATTTAGTACAAACATTTCAGCTTGAGGTGGGTAATTTGTTAAAAAGCAGAACCACTTAATTGATTGTAATACTGTGCTAAAGCACACATACATTTGCTGGAACCTATACTGGAGCTGCTACCTGGCTATGCAACTCTGTGCTGCATGACTGCACATTAATTTTCCTGAAGCTTGGCCTGATCAGACTGAAACTGATTGATTTGGGAAAGCTGTCCCTGAGTTTTACTGGTGCCCAAGATCCTGATTACAGCCCAGTGCTGTGTGTTGGTGAGACTTCCCTGTGCAACCCATGAGGTATTCAGTGAAGCTCTCTGAGGCACAGCCATAATCAGGTTTAGAGCCTGTTGATAAAAATCAGGGACCAGATCAACAAAGGACATTGGGTGTTTGGGGTCTACTACAGGCTGCCTGATCAGGGAGAGCCTGTGGGTGAAGCCTTCTTGCTTCAGCTACAAGAAGTGTTGTGCTCGCAGACTTTTGTCTTGATGGGGGATTTCACCCACTTGGATGTTTGTTGTGAAATCCAGTAGACTCCTGGAGTGTATTGAAGATAACTTCCTGATCCAGCTATTAGATCAAATGACCAGAGGAGAAGTGTTACCAGACCTAGTGTTCACCAGTGCAGAGGAGCTTGTTGAAGAGGTTAAGGTTGGAGGCAATCTGGGATGTAGTGACCATGCCCTGGTAGAGTTTGTGATCTTAAGGAATATGGGCCTGGCAAAAAGTGAAGTCAGGACTTCGAACTTGAAGAGACCAAACTTCTGGCTGTTTAAGGAATTATTGAATGATCTCCCCTGGGAGATTATGTTTAGTGATAAAGAAACAGAGAGCACAAGAGCTCTCTGTCCCCCAGCATAAGAAATCAGCAGAGGAGGGAGGAAATCAGCATTGCTGAAGAAGGACCTGCTGGTTAAATGGTGGGAAGAGAGGAACGTGTAAAGGCACTGGAAGCAGGGATATGTGGCCTGGGAAGAATACAGGGCATGCAGAGATGGGATCAGGAAAGCCAAGGTGCAGATGGAACTGAACTTGGTGAGAGATGTGAAAAAGAACAAGAAGCAATTCTATAAATACATTAGTCAAGAAGAGACAGACCAAGGAGAATGTACCCCTCTCTGATAAATGAAAAGGGGAAACTGTCTACAACAACTCAACAAGTTATTTGCCTCACCCTTTGCTGATGGCCAGTTTTCCCACATCTCTTGTGTCCCTGAACCTTTAGGCATGGGGCAGGGGAGCAGAGCCCTTCTTTCTGTAAGAGAATAACAAGTCTGAGATCACCTCATGAGGCTGAATGTGTACAGGTCTATGGGGTCAGATGATTATACATCCCAGAATCCTGAAGGAATTGGCTGACGTGGTTGCCAAGCAGCTCTCCATCATACTTGAAAAGTCATGATTGTCAGGCAAAGTCCCTGGTGACTGGAAAAAAGGAAACATCACTCCCATTACTGAGAAATGGAGAAAGGAAGACTTGGGAAACTATATGCTGGTGAGCCTCACCTCTGTTCCCTGGATGATCATGGAGTGGATACTCCTGGAAGCTAATGCATGTGCAAGACAAGGAGGTGATGTGAGACAGCATGGCTTCACCAAGGGCAGATAGTGCCTCACTGATCTGGTGGCCTTCTATAATGGAGTGACAGCATCAATGGAGAAAGGAAGAGCAACTGATGTCATTTGCCTGGACTTCTGCAAGGCCTTTGGCATGGACCCACACCACGTACTTATCTCTAAATTGGAGAGATATGGGTTTTAAGGATAGAATATTCAATGGATAAAAAACCTGTTGGATGTTCACAGCCAGAATGTTGTCATCAGTGACTCTATGTTCGGGTGGAGGCCAGTGACAAGTTGTGTCTCCAAAGGATCAGTCTTGGGGCTGGTGCTCTTCAACATCTTTATCAGTGACATAGATGATGGAATTGAGTGCACCCTCAGCAAGCTTGCTGATGACACCAAGCTGAGTGGTGCAGTTGACACAGTAGAAGGAAAGGATGCCATCCAGAGCAACCTGGACAAGCTTGAGAAGTGGGCCCAGGTGAACCGACCTAATGACTTTCAACAAGGCCAAGTGGAAGGCGTTGCGCTTGGGTTGTGGAAATCCCAGATATGAGTACAGACTAAGAGAAGAGATCATTGAGAGCAGCCCTACTGAGAAGGACGTGGGGGTCCTGGTGGACAAAAAGCTGGACATGAGCCAGCAGTGTGTGCTTGCAGCCTGGAAGGCCACTTGTATCCTGGGCTACATCAAAAGAGCAGTGGTAGCAGGATTAGGGAGTTGATTGCCCTCCTCTACTCTGCCCTAGTGAGGCCCCATCTGGAGTACTGCTTCCAGGCCTGGGGTTCTCAGCACAAGAAGGATGCAGAGCTGTTGGAGCCGGTCCAGAGGGGCATTACTGAGATGATCATAGAGGTGGAGCACTTCTACTATGAAGGAGGACTGAGGGAGCTGGGCTTCTTTACCATGGAGAAGAAACAGCTCTGGGAAGACTTCATTGTGGCCTTCCAGTACTTAAGAGGAGCTTATAAACAGGAGGGGGACCAACTTTTTACACAATCTAATAGTGACAGGACAAAGGGAAATGGTTTTGAACTAAAAGAGGGGAGATGTTGTCACGGCGTTATCTGCGTCTGTGACACGGGGACAGCAGGCCCACAGGCCCAGAAAAGAGAGAAAGGAGAAAAAAAAAATTAGCAGGTTAGGGGCCAGCCTGGACTCGTCCGGCAGCTAGTGCGGCAGGGGACCCGCCCTGGGGAAGACAAAGGGAAAAGGGGAAAGGTAGGAACTCGTAGATGGATATAAAACAAAACAGCGGCACCAATCTGAGGAGGAACGTTACTTTACTAAATATTATATTGAAATTGAGGCCAATAAATCAAACAGAGAGTTACAAGCTGAGATTCTCGCACCATAAGCTGCAGGGGGACCACATGCTTCTCTGCTGGGTAGGAAGGAAAAGCTCTCGGTCTGCCAGGCGGCTTCATCAACCCCCTCCAGACCCAAAAAGACCGCTGGGGAGTGCTGCTTCTCTCCTCCCCCTTGGAGAACCAAACACCCAAAAAAGGCAGTCCCTGAAAACCGGGACATTAACTCTTTAACTGCCAGTGCTTTACATGATGTTATGATGTGGAATACAGACAACAACAACAACAAAAATCACAAAACCATGACAGATGTAGATTAGATGTTATGGGGAAATTTTTCACTCAGAGGGTGGTGAGGCCCTGGCACAGGTTGCCCAGAGAAGCTGTGAATGCCCCATCCCGGGAGGTATTCAATGCCAGGTTGGATAGAGCCCTGGGCAGCCTGATTTTAGTAGCTGGCAGCCCTACCAACCACAAGGGGATTGAAACTAGATTAAGGTCCCTTCCAACCCAAGCCATTCTATTATTTTATTTTTCTATTATTTCCTCAGAAGATGCAGCACCAGGAGGAGAAACCCCACATTGTCGCTGGTCTCTGCAAATGGATTTCAACGATAAGCAAACACTTATGTGGTCATCCTTCTATATTTTTCCTTTACAAAATGTAAGTACTGAGTAAATATAAGTGACTTATTCTGAGCTGAGCTGAAGTAGCATATTTGCTTACATGTACAGTAAGGAGAAGGATTACGCAGCCCTAAAAATAGTGATCAGAGAGAAGTGAGCTAGATATTTAGGCAGGATTTGAGTGTCTCTTGTGGTTTTAGAGAAAAGCAAGCACTTCCCTGAGGTGTCAAAATATAAGCAAAGTTGCCAGCTGAATCTTCTTTCAGTTACTTGATGTAAAGCCTGCAAAGGGCACTGATGCCAACCTGGCACAGCCTTGTGTGCCTGCCTCTGCCCAGATGTGATTCCTGCAATGCCTTTTGGATGGCTGGAGCCTGTGCAAACTGGCGATTGGAGGGTAACAGTTACAGAGATATGAGGGGAGCGAAGTTCTGTGAACTTGACAGGAAAGTCTTTGACCGTCTTTATTTCTGTGTTATACCTCATTGAACTTGCTTTGGAAGTTACATCAAAGGTCAAGGTAAGAAGAAAAGTGTGAGAAGTTCACAGTGTTTGGGCTGGAAATGTTTGATAGAATTGAACTATCAGACTTCAGAGAAAAGGATTAAAAACTGAGAAATAGTGGTTAGGAAGTAAATAAGAAAGTAAAAAAGCCTTTAGAAAAAGGAGGTAGAAGTGAAAAGGGGCTATTCAGAATACCAGCACTCTGCCCCGTGAGTTAGTAGTCAAACATTCCTGTCCATGTCCTGTTGTAAACCCTGCATTGTGGCTCCTTTCCACCACTGAATTTCCAGGGCCTCCCGGTGGGGCAGCAGCTCTGTTGTGCACCCACGCCATCCTGCCAGGCCTGTATGAGCCAGTAATTTGGTCTGTGATGCTGTCACATTCCTCGCTGAAAGTTATCGTTCTGGTGTGCCCAGTTATAGGTTTGGTGTAAGCCTGGATGTATCATGATGTGCCTAGATGTACCAAAGCCTTTGACACTGTCTCCCACAGTATTGTCCTGGCAGCCCGTGGCTTGGACAGGTACACTCTTTGCTGGGTAAGGAGCTGGCTGGAGGGCCAGGCCCAGAGAGTAGTGGTGAATGGAATTAAATCCAGCTGGTGACTGGTCACGAGTGGTGTTCTCCAGGGGTCGGTGCTGGAGCCTGTCCTCTTCAATATCTTTATTGATGACCTGGATGAGGGCATTGAGAGCACCCTCAGTAAGTTTGCAGATGACACCAAGCTGGCAGGAAGTGTCAATCTGCCTGGGGATAGAGAGGCCCTCCAGAGAGATCTGGACAGGCTGGATCTCTGGGCTGAAGCCAGTGGGATGAGGTTCAACAAGACCAAGTGCCGGGTCCTGAACTTTGGCCGCAACAACCCCAGGCAACACTACAGGCTTGGGGCAGAGTGGCTGGAAGGTTGTGTGGAGGAAACGGACCTGGGGGTGTTGGTCGATGCTCGGCTGAGCATGAGCCAGCAGTGTGCCTGGGTGGCTGTCAACGGTTTACGGGCGTTAGGCCCGATTCCGTGACAAAGGGGACAGGGGACCCAAGGGCCCACGTCCCGGGAAAAGGGGAAAGGGGAAAAGGGTAGGGAGATGGCCCTGAGAGCAAAGAACAGCGGCAACAATCTGAGGAGAAACAAACTAATTTACTAAATAAAATATCGGAATGCAAAACAACACACTATAATACAATATAATTACAATTTAAGCTGATAAATCCAATACAGAGAGAGAGAATGTCCCAAAGTCAAGGTAGGCCTTACTCTACTACCGACGATAAGACGGCTGGAGAGCGAGGTGCTGCCAAGACGAGAGACGGCGGAAAAAGGAACAAGGTCTCGTGATCTGCAAGTTCTTATACTGCGAGCTTCTATCATTTCCCTCCGGCTGGAAAATGGTAACAAAGGAGCAAAGTACCGTGGGGACTGTAGTAGTCCTTCTCTTCTGAACTAGGTATGTCCACTACATGATGTTATGATGTGGAATACCAATAACCGAAAATCACAAAACCATGACAGTGGCCAAGAAGGCCAATGGCATCCTGGCTTGTATCAGAAATAGTGTTGCCAGTAGGAGGAGGGAAGTCATTGTCCCTCTGTACTCAGCCCTGGTGAGGCCGCACCTCAAGTACTGTGTCCAGTTTTGGGCCCCTCACTGCAAGAAAGATATTGAGGCCCTGGAGTGTGTTCAGAGGAGGGCAATGAAGCTGGTGAGGGGTCTGGAGCACAGGCCTTACGAGGAGCGGCTGAGGGAGCTGGGATTGTTCAGTCTGGAGAAGAGGAGGCTCAGGGGAGACCTTATCGCTCTCTATAACTACCTGAAGGGAGGTTGTAGTGAGCTGGGGCTCAGCCTCTTCTCTCTTATAACTAGTGACAGGACAAGGGGGAATGGCCTCAAGTTGTGCCAGGGGAGATTTAGGCTGGACATTAGGAAACACTACTTTTCTGAAAGAGTGGTCAGGTGCTGGAATGGGCTGCCCGGGGTGGTGGTTGAGTCACCGTCGCTGGAGGTGTTCAAGAAACATTTAGATATAGCGTTGAGAGACATGGTTTAGTGGGGTTATTGGTGGTAGGTGAATGGTTGGACTGGATGATCTTGTAGGTCTTTTCCAACCTAGCTAATTCTATGATTCTATGATTTGCTCTGCTGGACATGCCTTATCAGAATAAAAATGAAATTAGGAAATGGAAGGATTAAATGTCTTCACTGTAGTACTTGACCAACTTATCTGTGGTTAATGTGGTGGCCACCATTCTGTATTAGTTATGCTTACATTGAACAACTTGGAATCATTTATCTATAAGGAAAGTTGCTTCCTAATCCCAGGCAGTTAGTGGTTGTCTTGTCAGCTAAAGAAAAAAATTACTTTTTGCTAGCTGTAGACCACAGAGAATCTCAATGATGGCAGTGGGCAAGGTGTGCTGGCCTGAGTCCAGTTACTGCTAAGAAGTAAATTATGCTTTATGTGTCAACCATGCAATAACCAGGCATGATTACTATTACTCTTGCAAAGTCAATTTTTGGATTTGATTGTAAAGGGATTTTTTAATCAGCTGTTACTAGCAGCATGATCTGTTTCACACCAGGTACTAGTGGCTTCTATTTCATGACTTAGTAAGCTGGGCTCAGTCTCTTGTATTCTTCACGAAGGTATGCATTTTTTATTTCTAGTTTTTGATATGCTGAAGTTTTATTGTTGTATCCGTTATGTTTATTGAATTTAGGTTCTTAAACTCGTATCAGAGGATTTGTTAAATCCTGATACTTCCATGAATTCAAAGGGGAAACAAATTCTGTGCAACACAGATGTAGTCAAATGAATGAAGCCTCAGTTTTTTGCACAAGTGTGTATGTATGATATTTGTTGTATTTAACTAGGGTGTTTGGCAGCAGTCTGGATCTCCCTGTGTTCTCTTCTTGCACTTGGCTCAAGGAATAGCAATCTGAATGTTTGCCCTCCTACCATTCTACATTTTGAGGTGACGATTTTTCATTAAGCAGAGTAACTTAACCACCATCACTAGAAAATACACTCTGCTGGTTTTAATATACAAAAGCACCGCTTTACGACTTCAATGGCATTCTAGTGCCATTGTCACTAGATTATATTGGGCTGCGCAAAAAATGTGTTCTGACAGTATACATGAACAATGATTCATTAAAAATTAGTGGCCAGTACAAGACAAACCCAAATATGTGGAAATCAGATTATTTGTAAAATGTAATTACCCATAGAGTGGGGAAATGTTTTGATGTGCTCATTTCATGTCCTGTGCGCAACTATCTTACCACGTTTCTGACAGTAATGAGACCAACAGCAATGGAGTCTCAGGAGCCAAGAGTAGCTTCCCTTTTATCTGAGGTAAAACCAGTCTTAGGTTCTGCAAGTAAGTGCTCAGCTCCACCTGCTTCTTCTGCCTTTTCCTGCACCCTGATCGCTTGATTTAAAGCCCATGATTCCCAGAAGGTGGGTGTGCTCTATATGCAGTAATAGAAAAGAATTGTACTTGGAGAAAAGAAGAAATAAAGGGGAAAATTTCAAAAGCTAGACAAAAAAAGCTAGGAAAAAAAGTGTTTAAAATTAAGAATGGAGGGCTAAGCAGATAGGAAATAATTTGGAGGTGAAGGACAAGGAAGAGGTGAATTGCAGCAAGGGCAGAGAAAAGAGATAGGGAAGTGGGCAGGTAAAAGCATATGAAAACAAATAAATATTAAAGGATGGAAAGTGCCATGTGAAAAAGAGGAAGAATTAAAGAAAGGAATTATTTTGTGAGCATAAGGGAAGCAGAAAGTAAGTAAACCAAAAAGGGAGAATCAAGTTACAACCTGCATGTAACTTGTATTTTCGTCTGTACTTTGGCTTTCCCAACCAG
Organism: Numida meleagris; assembly: GCF_002078875.1. Taxonomy (NCBI): domain Eukaryota; kingdom Metazoa; phylum Chordata; class Aves; order Galliformes; family Numididae; genus Numida; species Numida meleagris. Next base: position 61,388,729 of record NC_034412.1, on the reverse strand, counting down.
AGTCAGATCTTCTGTGAAAACCTCCTTCTTAAATAAGCATTTTTTCTTCAAGTCTGCCTCCTTTTGTGCCTCATTAAAACTGACAGAGAAGTCAGCAGACAGGTGAGGGATACAATGACAAGCTGGGAGTTTTTCTTTCTTCTTTATGATGTTTTCTTCCTTGTGTTGCTGTTGTTGGTTCTGGTGATTTTTTTTTTTTAATTTTGTTTTTAGTCGCACGTTTCAAAGGAGTACAATATTAATACTGAATGCAGAGCAGATAGACCACAGGGAATGTGTCAGTTCCCTTAATGACAGTCCCCTGGCTTTATAAAGAAGGAGTTATTTCTTGATTAGTAAATTGCCATTATGGGAAGCGACCATAATCATTGGAGCTTTGTGGTGGCAGCTCTCCCTGCTGTTAGCAGAGACATGTAATGATAGCAGCACTGCTGGGATGAAAAGGGAAGGTTCTTCACGGAGCCCTAATCCTGCATCCTTTTAAGAATATATTATAGGATGCACTCAGAGTCAGGGCACAACAGTAGTGGGAACTTAGGGCTGGTTCAAAACAATGATTTCCGTCAGTCCATAACAGGGATGATGCCCAAAGTTTCTGTTATTTAGACACTTCTGTACTGTATTCAGTAGAATGAGTTGAAAAACTTTTTGAAATCAGTTACTCATAAAGATCTTTCGTCAAGAGGCAAAATAGAAAAGAAGGTGTACAAAAGTGTTTCAAAATGTTCAAAAAAAAAGTGAATCCAATTTTCTACCATTTTCTGCTCTGCACTGTTGAACTGCTTTTCTTCAGCCCTGTCAAACTGAAGTTAGAAATGAATTATCACTGTAGTTATCTCTTTATCTTAAATTTACAATAGCAAAAAAAAAAAAAAAAAAGGAAACAAAAAAGATGCAACATCCTAAGACTTTTAAAGAGAGAATGCTCAGTCAGATTTCCCATTTGGGTCCAGTGCTTCTCAAATAGATCTGAAATTTATACTAAACTTTCTTACAGTTCAATTGCAAAGAAACTGCAAATGAAGTGTTGTTTGAGTACAGCTGGGGGGCAGTTGCACACTTTTTTATCATGCTTCTCAATAATCACTTGTGTAGGAGCTGTTAATGAACTCCATGCAGATAGCAAAAATATGTAGTATCTGTGTGGTCTTATTTAAATAGCACACAAACGACTTATGATAGCATTATTATGAATGTCCAGAAGAGTCAGCAGCCAAACATAAGTACAATCTAAAAAAAAAGACACAAAATCTGATAGAGAGCATGGTAATGATGTTTAGATATTATCTAATGGTCAAGAGTGGTCTCCTGAGTTCCTAACTGACAATGACAGATTAGCACTAATAAGATAAGCATGGTAGTGATAGAAAATGAATAGATGGGGCAAATCTGTGAAACACCAAAAGATACCAGGAAGGGCTGGTAATATCTGGTAATTCTTTTATCTTTTCAATATTATGTTTTATCCTGTGCTTTCGGATTTCCAGCTGCTTTAAAAAGAGAACCTTCCTGTGACCTGTCTGAGATAAAAAATGTTATAAACTTTCTAAGCCTTTTCTATCATGCATAATTTACTGTTAAATACCTGACATATGCAGATACATTGTATGCAGATTAGTCTGGTATTAATTTATATATATATATCTTTGCTGCTACTGCGTTTATGCTGTGCATGACCAAAATTTTACTCTTATTCACACTAATCCTATTAATGTTTCCCATTTAGCAGAATACTGCAAAGGAATAAAACCTAAACATTTCTAATTTCACTAGACTGTTACTTTACTTGAAGATAAGTACTATAATATAATCTTGCTGAGTTGGTGCCATTACAAAGACATAACTGATTTATGAATTTACCAAATAAAAGCTGTTACAAAGGTAGTGGTCTAAACTCTTGTCAAATTTTCTGTAGTAGCAAAACAATATTGTAATGTTTTAATTATGTTTCAGTTGCATGTACAGAATCAATCCTTTAAGTTTGAGATGACTGCTGGTTTTGTTTCATCATGTAGTGGCACATTTTAATTCCCTAAAAAGGTTAATAACTTTGTGTATTCATTGTTTAAGTAATTCCTTAAATCCCCAATACTTACATGAGCAACTTTGCTGGCTTATATTTACTTTCATTAAAATATATTACAGGAAATACCTTAAAGCCATTAAATTTCACTGTAAAAAGCTGTACGATTCTGGAGAAAAAAAAAAAGAATGCTAATCTCTAATACTTGTTTTTTGAAAGGAGACCTTAATTTTTTACTTGAAAAACTGCAGTCATTATCTCTCAATTTCATTAAAAACACTAATAGGTGCTCCTTTTCTACAGCTGCTGTTGAAGTCAGTACAAAAGATTTCCACAAGGATCAGTGTGATATCAGGATTAAAATAGAGTTAATTAAGAAAATGTTCACTCATTGGTATTTCCACCTCAAGTTGGGACAATGTAGAAGGTTGGATGTTTGTTACGAAGTTATATGCATTAAAATATTTTCAAACCACAGTGTTATCCAGGTCTATGGCTGTGAGAAGGTGCAGCATCAAAAGGTTATGATTTTGAGGCGGTTCTTAGGACAGTCAAACACCTGCAGTGCCACTCATAGTCTGGGTAAAACACAAATTCCCTGAATTTCTGAGAATTAGAATTTTTAAGATTGTTGTGATTAGTAGTAGGAGCAGTATTCAGGAGTGAAACTGCATAAAGATAGAGCTAAGATTCCAGTCTGACTCTATGGAGTTGCGGGAGTTGAGTGAAGCTCACGAGATGCTATGTCATTTAAAATGGCCCCATGAGTAATGAGTGTAACTGTTCAGTGTTGGTGATTAGATTCTTCTCATAGTTACTGTAGTAAAATTCTTCCACTGATGATGCTGAGTGATCTACCTCAGTAAAAATATGTTGATATTCTGAAAATTCTTTCTAGGAAGTGTTCATACACTTACTTACTTACAGCTCATTCCACTGACATGCTTTAAGGAGATGTATAAAATCATGAAGTGGTTCAAAGGAGATTTTTCAGAGAGCCCTGTAAGGAAACTGAAGCAAAGAAGGAATTAAATTTTTCTAAAACAACATTTTCCTTAGAATTTTAGCTTGTTGCCTACACATAATCATCGTTTCTCCTAAATGCGCATTGACTTCTTATTTGAGGCCTTGCTCCACTAAATTAATGAGCTCAGTAGGTCAAATGGTGCATGTTTAGGAGACTTAAAGTAATTTTCATAGCTATTAGAAAAAGAAAAAAAGCAAAAGCAGCTTCAGGTTTTTTCTTAAACTGCTAAGCCTGTGGAAGCTGCTAAGGCAGAAAAGCACTGCTGCTTTCTGTACTTCAACTGCAGCTAAAGGAAATTTTTTCCAGTAGACAGACACAAAACTAACTTGTAACAGAACTACTCCAAAACACTGAAATTAAGAAACCAGAGGGCAATATAGCAAATGATATATGCACTGTATGCTGTTTAATATGCAACCTGGGAAGCTCTTGCTATTCTACAGAAGAGAATAAACATGGGAGTTACCAAAATGCAGACTGCTCCTGTTCTCCAATGAGGAAATGAAGGAAGACCGAGTACTGAAAGCTTTCTCCCCAACTTGTTTGTTCTGTTTGTGCTGTTTTTAGTTAAAATGGGTTGGAAGTGTGGACATTTCTGCCTGCAGGTATTTGGTGAGAGTGATCAGAAAACTGCTAGAAATCATAACAAATTAAATGAGTGGAGATTTGGGTGTTTCTACATAAAACTTTGCCCCATTTAGCTATAATTCTATATAGCTATTTTCAGAGCTTATCACATCTGAAAAGCTGACTTTTTGTTGTTCCTGTTTTCAGCAGAGAACTTCAGAAGACTCTCTTTGAAAAGGGAACAGAGGCACAAAAAGAAGCCCCTGGTGTCCTGAGAAGGTGACCTGCTGAGGACAAGAAAAGCGATGGGAGACCTTGAAATCAAAATCATGAAGGGAAATGTGCTTTGTCCCAGTGGCAGAAGTCACAGCCCAGGTAACTGCCACAGCGAACTGCAGTCACAATTTCTCACTTCATCCAGATTTCTGTTGAGCGTGAAGGCTTTTGAATTTCTGAAGTCCAAAATCTAGCAAGTATATGGCATGCTGCATGCTTTCTCATGGAGGGCAGAGAGAACGAGAGAGAAGTTAAGTAAATTTTTGATTCCTACTTTGTCAACTGAGAGAATATTGAAAAGAAGGGGCAAATTTAAAGTTTTCAGAGGAAGACAGAACAGAGACTTCTATTACTGAATCTCTCTGCTTTGTGAAAATAACTGTGTATTGAGAAGATAATCAGACATATATAAAATACTTGCTGGGATTAGAGAGAGAAGTCTTTTTAGTCAGACATCTTGCATAAACTGAACAAGGCAAGGAGGTTTTATTAAAAGAAAAGAAAGAGTCAGCAATGTGGTTATATTTGTAAGAAAACTACTGGGAAGCTCTGACAAAGGAAAGAGTGCATGAGGAAGGAAAAATAATATTGATTATACTGTAAAAGTATATTTTACCAACTCATGCATTAAGGTTTTGACCGCACTCTGGTGACCTGCACTGAGTTCCTGATCCCCTGAGTGGCTGATACTTCATTAAATAATATAGGTAGCTCTGAAAGTAATGCCTCCTATTCATTTCCATGGAAACTGGAACAGATACAAAAAGCACAATAACACTATTTGATAGAGCAAATTCTCAGCTACAAAACACTATTTTTCAACTAGTCACAATCATTACCTATGCATTTTCACTAGCAGTGAACAAGAGCCTGCCTGCTGTGCTTGTAAAAAATAAATAAATAAATAAAAATCTGCATGTCTGTCCATTCCAGCTTGTCGCATTACTGTTGCCACTGCTGAAACGCACCACCCACTGCCTCACTGTGCTCACAACCACTGACTGGTCTCCATCAACATTCATCAAGCATTGATGAATGTCAATGGGTGCCATTGTTTCCACATGGAGGAGTTTAATGACATGCCTTTGCTTAATCCTCACTTCTGTGTCAGATGCCATTTATGTCAGATTGCCCTTCTACTGCTGTCTGTCACATGGCAGCAAAATGTAATGGGATATTGCTTAGAAGGTGCAGCCTCTGCCACCATGTCACCAATATCCATCTCTGACATCATGGGCCAACATAATAAATTAGGAGACGTTACTTTTGGAGCACCCTTTGCATTTTCTGGAGGTCTTGAAATGTTTCCTCACAGTGGAGGTACATACAGCTCTGTGATATTTTTCCTTTTACTCTAGAAATGACACTGAAAGTACTTGACTATTTGGCTAGTTAGGTCTAAGTGAAAGGTTCTGGGTGCAATCTCTAATTTGCAATCTCTGCTGCTAATGTTGCTCTCCTCCTAATCTTCTGCAATGCCTCATCTCCCTCATCTCCCTGCTTCTAACCAACTTTTTCAGGGAAGCAACACACCATCACAGCTCTGGAAAGCCATTTGAACAAATATGCTAACATTCTGGTGCAAATTCATATTGCCAGAATGTTAGTTTAAATCCACTGAAATGCAGTTTGTATTTTCCTCTGTAGTACTTCTTGCTTATATTTGCTTCGAACTTCTTCAGGAGTGGTCTTATTTAACTGAAAGAAGGAATAGGAAAAAGGAAGGAATGGTTATGCTTAGTCTTCATTTCCTCAGTTTTTTATTTTTTGGTCAGCCAAAGTTATTTATTTACAAAAGCCAACTTGCAGAATCAGTAGCCCTCAGCACGCAGGGTCTCCTCGTGCTAGCATGGCCAAGCCTGCAGTTCCCCACAAGACGGTGGAGCCCAGTGCCACAGTCCTCCTTAGGCAAAGGCCTAACTGTTTTGTTTCAGACAAATGGAGGAGTTTCAGAGAGCTTTACTCCCCATCTTGGATGAAAATAAGTGGTGGAATACTGAATTTTCCATGTCACAAAAGTTCTTTCTTTATGTTTTGTCCTCAGTCACCTCTTATGGAATTTGTTGGACTCGGTGCAGCTGCCACATTACTAGATGAATTTTGGTGAGTCGCAATTCATGTTTTTGGTTGTTTATTAATAATCATTATAAAGGAGATTTTTGGACAGCTACATAAATGTGCCACATTCCTGCAGCTTCATTTCCTCCTCTATTAAATATTGTATTCAGTCAAAGGTGTGAAGGAGCTTCTTTTTCCTTGTGTTTAATTGCCAGTACCATTGGCAGAGAATATCAGGAAAATTTTGGTGACATTTTCAAGTTTCTTTTGAAAGCAGTTATTTTAACAACTGCTTAGTTCATTGATGCTGGTACTTGTTTATTTTACTGCAACATTTCAAGCATGTATGTTTTTGGTTACACAAATACTTATGGAGGGTTTTAACTGTGGAAATAAGCAGCGGCAGTAAGAAATATTCATCCGTCTCCTTTGTTCGACATTTGCTGCTATTGCCATTTAAACATTTTTTTCTAAACTGAAGATTAAGAAGAGTTGTGTCTGGCAGAGAGGAAAAACCATTCACAAACTTTCAGTAAGGAAAAAAATAGTTTATATTTAATTTCAGGTGTCAGTGTACAGCTCCTTAGGTTTCTGTAGGATTCATTGGCTGCCTACCTTAAATCGCATCAGTTACTTTTCTGTATTTTATCTGTATTGTATAATACAGCTTAAGAGTAATTCATCTCTGCAGATAAGGGGAAAACTTTGGAAAAAGAAGAGATAATAGAGGGATGTTAGAATAAGCACTTTAGCAGTCCTGTATTTCTAGCCCAGATTAATTTGTGACTGCTTATGGAAAAAGTACATCAGAACATTATCAATTGTTTATGAGCAGAAAAGAAAACCTATTGTCAGCAAACAGATATCTTAAAATAAATCCTCTTATAAACCTCTAGTCCTGTATGGTTGTTTTCTTACATTTTTCAATTCTTATGCTTTAAGGACTCAAGTTCATTATAAGCTTTAAGTAAAGAGACTGATCATTGCAGTTAATATTATCTTTGTGAAACAGCAAAATGAAGGCTTTGTGATTTATTGTTTATTAGCAAAAAGCATTTGAATTATTTTGAGTCCAACACAACAGCATATAATATTGATTTGAAATGCCATGCCATAGAAAAAGTGTATATGTATAGACATATTGCTTCTTATAAGGTCACGATCAGGAAGGACTCCGAGATGCAAAGTTTTCAAGTAAGAAACTGTTGCTGAATGGCAATATGAAAGTACACGTGTACGTTTTTCCTGACTTGATGTTATGTTACTTGCTTCTATCTTGGACCAAAACCAGATGCGTTACATTGTCCTCTTATAGCCGTTAACATAAAATGGACAGTGTTTGCTCCTCTACCTGCTCCCACTGCTCCCTCCACAGGTGCTTTGTTATGGTGTGGTGAGCCAGGATTGCTGCTGGATCTGTGAAAATCATGACTTGTATTTCTGACTGACTTTGTTCATGAATTGTAGTTCAGGTTTATATTTCATTAAACAATATTTCCCTGTGCTCCCAGACAAAAGCAGACCTTCAGGCATAGGTCTATAATGATTGTACTGGCAGGATTTCCAAATCCTGGCTGCATTGGCAGTGTGAAAGCAGATGCTGAGTGGCCATGGCGGTGCTTGTCTGAAGGTATTTTTCTGTAAAATTTCTTGAAATAAAGTTGCTGACCACTCAGCAGTCATATAATAAGGCAATTCACCATCTCAAGAACCATTTCTATGAAATTTAACACAGAAGAAACTCTCCAACTCCCACTTTGGGTTTACCATGTATGTGAGACTTTGCCAGGCTGCCTTCTTTCACAGGTTTTCCTTCTGCATTTAACTTTGATCCTATTTGCATCTAGTACATCACTAGTATTCAGAATTTGTTGCTATAGATGAGAAAAAGAAACAGGATTTTTCCCATTAATGTAAGGCATTATATTTTGCTAGTTATCATTTCATAGTTATGTAAAGATAAGTCATGGCTCTTGAATGTGGAATGATTAGTTCAGGAACTGGAATTATGTCATAAATCATAATTAGCCTTGATTCAGCAATTCACTATGAATAATTTAATAAAATACATGTTAAATGTAAATCAACAGTTGAATTCATGAACTTAGTATGCTTTTCAGCAACTATGTTTTAAAACTAAATGAATGTTAGTGTTTATTAAAATGTTTCATTTACTTTCGTACATTGCAATAAGCAACAATAGCCGAAGTCACCAAACCACAAACAAACAGCTCTGCAGTAAAACCCAGGCAGATGGTTTCACCTCCACATCTACAGGACTCACAGTGGGGCATCACTCTCTCAGGGGAAGCATCCCCTCCAGAGAAACTTATGGAATAACTGCATTCACTCCGATAGGAGAAAATGTGAGCTAACAAGAAGTGTTCTCTCCTTCTGTTTTCCTATTCTGATGTAACTCCAGCGTATTTTTTTTTTCAGCTTCAAAAGAAAATTACTGACTTCACACTTCATGCCTGAAGATAATGTACTCTCTGATTTTTTCACTTCTTAATTTGAGTATCAGTATGCTTCCCCTCTCACTTTGCCTTCCCACTTCGTCAGTCTACTCCAGTATTATACAGTATAGCTAATTGTTACAGACTTCTTTCTGGAAGTACTGAACTTGAGAGTTTTTATGTAATTTATTTTTTGTTGTTTTCTTATTATGCTAGATTCTTTTTTTCAAAAATTCAGAAAAGAACTTCAGAGAATGTCTTCCTGAGGTGCATGTGGAGAAGCTTCCATTCTAGCATCTGTAGATGCAGGCATTGGGTCTCTATGCTCCACCAAACCTGTCAGCAACTGCCTGCATTTTAATCAATAAAAAGGCTGCAGAGGGCTCTCTGTAAGATGATGATATATGACCGTGAAATTCTTTTTCTTCGGAAAAGAAGGCAGTGAGTGGCAGGGCTGATATTTGCCTATGGTATTTCCATAAGCAAACATCCACTTAGTTGCCAAACATTATTATTGCTGTTGTTGAAACTGCTGCATTTATTTCATTTGTCTGGTGTTTTTCTGGGTGGGAGTGCCTGCTCAGACTTCTACAGAAGCACAACTGTTTTTGCATTGTATTATTATTTTTTTGTTTGTATAAGCAAGTCCTACGCACGTGCTTTTGAAAACGCAAATGCCTAAACTTTCACATCAGTGAATCCTGATTTATGATGACTTGAGTACAGGATTGATTCTCTGTCTGCTGTCGGTAACATTAGACTGCAAGGGAGGACCTGGTCACAAGATCTCATCAGCGTGGCAGGGAGTGAGCAGCTCAGCATACAAGGGAGCAGTCAGCAAGGGGCTTCCTTCAAGAACTAATTAAAAAGAGGAAAAAAAAGCATTTTTCTTGCATCAGAGGCAGTACCATGGGCTTGGTGAGCACCTGTGGCTACTGTATGTTGCACACTTTAGGCACCAGCTGAATGCCTTTAGTGCAGCTGCTAGAAAATCTGCAGGTTGCCTGTAAGGGAAGAGATTGAAGAAAGCAGTTTAATTCCTAATACACATTTAGTAAGTGATTTGAATGATTCTGTATGCAGGAAACCTGAAGAGTTTCACAAGTTCTACTGAGCTGCTTGTTTAGCTAATGTTATGTTTTTCCATTGAATACAGTGGACACTGTGCAAAATAAATAATATTATGTCCCTGAATACTCTCTAAGCAAAGAAGATGACAAAGAATAGCAATAGTGGTTAGTTCATGAAAGGTGATTAGAGCAATTAGTAGTGCATTCTGTGCTTAATGAATATTTTAAGGTAAATATCTCTCACCAGTTCTCTCAAACAGTTGAAAACAGAAGCACCCTGAAATCATATAATATGCACTGTTGAGAACCTTTTCTTTCTTTTTCTTTCATTTTTTAATTTTAGTTTGATGGCATCATTTCACTTTTGAAATTATGATTTCATTTTTACTTCTTTAAAATAATAACAATAAAAAATAGCGTAGTAAAAAAATCCAGGAGTGAATGGCAGTGGCTACTTCTGTTGAGGAAAGAGCTGCTGAAACTGGGTAGTAGGCAACCGTTCCCAATAAAGGCAGGCAGATCAGTTTTGAAAAGGCTGCCAGTGAACACTCCATGTCTTTAAATCTTGGAAGCTGGGTCTGGATACTTAGTTGAATATGTATTCTACTTTAGCTCTGAAGTTTTGGGATTTGATATAAGAATTACTGCATGACATTTTCTGGCCTCTGTTATATGGAAGGTCAAATCTGTCGATCATGCTAATCCCTTTGGGTTTTAAAATCTTTTAAACTATTGCGAAGAAGCTAGCTGCCAATTAACTTCTGTGCTTGGAGTACAGATCTTCAGCTGAGAGCTTCGCATGCCTATTCTGATTTACCTTCCATTCCTGGCAGAGGTTAAGAACAACATCTGGTTGCTTCCTAACCTCACAGGAGAGATTCTCATTTAACTTGTGTTTCTTTCATTACAACTTTTGCTTCTGTAGTTTTCATCTTTTTTTTTTTTTTTCCTGGAAGACTTTATTTTAGTTCATTTTACTGGGTAACAAATAAGGCACATGGACATTCATGCTGAATGTGTCCCTAAGTATTAGTATCAGAAAGATAGAAATGAATTTTATTTGCATTTTTTTTTTATCTGAGCAGTACTGAGTACTGCCATCAGTACTAGATTTTTGCATGTTTTCTTGTAATTTTTTTTTCTATATTGTTGATCCTCTTCTATGTTCATTAGCAGTAGTGCAGCTTTCCAGTGAAATGGGATGAACTTACTGATTCAGTGACAGAAGGAAGAAAGGATTTGTACTTGGTGACAGCGTGGAGTTATACTGGTTTAAGATGAGTGTAACCTAACAGTTGTCATCTGTTGTTTATTCCCTTGTCCTCTGCTGAAAGAGGAGATCTCTCGTGGTAGGTTGGTTCAATTTGAGTTTTTAATATGTGTGTCACTGTGTATTTATGGGGCTATTTTGCACTGGTAGGGAAGATAGGAAGGTTTATGTGATGATCCTTGGAGATGTCCTATCTTCTGCGAGGAGAAGCTTTTCACAAGAGAGCCAAGAGGTGAGGGTGTTTAGTGCTGGCTTCACCCTGGAGTGCTCTGTATGAACTGTGGCCCCAGACTGTAGAGCAATTGCCAGGCAAGGATCAAGAGCAATAAACATCTCTGAATCTATATGGGAAGTCAGTATGGGGAGAGGAGAAAATATCCCAAGTGGTCAAAAAAAAAAGCTTGGCAGAAGAGAAAAACTACTACGTGTATAGTATATGTAAATGTTAAGGTAATGTTCATTTTCTGGAATAATAGAGGTTATATTCATGGTTGTAAGACCAAGTTCATGTTTTACTGCCGATGTTGCTGTGTTGTTTTGCTGGTTATATGCAGAAATGTATACCAAATCATTACAGCCCACCAATTCCTTATGCAAACGTCCTTGCAATGGCCCCAGTGTTACGATTAAGGATGAAGCCTTTTTTTGGCATAGGTATTTTGTGGGAAATAGGGCAGTCTGCAATACCAAGCTGCCAAAAAATTACTTCAGGCTGTAACACAGGGGTGAAACCTCCTGAAGAAGCAGAAGGAGTCTTTTTGGTTGAAAGTACAAAACAAGATAAAAGCTACATTGCCTTTTGGGTCAGCTGCCTGTGTATGCTTCTGTCACAGCTGTTTCTAACGTTTATGCACACTGCACATTTTAGGATCATGCAGCTTTTTAACATATATTTTTTAACCTTGCTGTTCAAAATAAACTGTAGCAAAATGGGATAGCATTTTGATTGCTGTAATCATACCTACCACACTTAAACATTCTGAAGTGTTCTTCATCACCTAATTTTCGGCTATCAGTAGCGTTTATGAGCCACTTTTCTCACTCTTGAAATCATAGCTCCTGCAGCAGAGCACCATAAGAGGTTGTCAGCAGCCTTTTAAACTGTGAACTTGTGTTTTTGAGCTTCTCAACAATTTTTTGCCTCTTGCTTTGGGGGGAGGGAGGAGAAGAGAAGTAGCCATATTGTCTCATAAATTCTTTTTCTTCTCTGAGTATTCTTATTAAATGAGATGCCAAAAATTTTAAGGACAACATTAAAAAAAATAATTATGGAATCATAGGATGGCTTAGGAAAGAAATCCACACTAGAAAATGATTCAGCTGATTTATTCCTTAGTTTAATGGGCACTAATTATTAGTTGACACTGACAAACCCAATCTAAAGTATTAAACTATTAAGGGTTTTTTTTTCTCTCATTCTTTATTTGTGAAGCATCTTATCAACAAACTTAATTAAACTGGCCACAAAAGAATGTAGAAATAAGAATTCAAAAGACATTGGATTTTTTCACAGAGAGCTAATTAGTCTTCAAATTGGGAAGTCTTTACTAAACATCTTTATTGCTTTTTATTAGAAGTAAAGAATGAGAAAAACACCAAATATCAAAGAATAGATAATAATATTGGCAAATCTAACTGGTATGTCGCTGATAAAGGGAAAAAAATAAAAAAGAAAGCATAGAAATATAATGCAGAAATGACAAATATAATGAGAGTCTTCATTGTAGATTCTCCCTCTAGTCTTATCAATTCATAATTTTCTAGAGATGTTTAATTTGTTTCCTTTATGTCCTAGGATTTGTGCTACTAGGTTTTTATTTCAAGTTCTGTTTTTTTTTCTGAGTCTGGTTTTGCCTTGTTTCTTATTTGAGTGCTGAGGATCATCTGAGTGAAAACCATTAACTTTCACATGGTTTTCAATCAAGACCTTTGTAAAATGGCCAATTTCACATTGGCTTTAATGGAAAATATAGATTGCTTTGTATTTGATTTAGACCTTACCCTAAGCTTGTTTTCTTTTTCTCCCCTCAGGTTATAAAGCTTCACATGATTTTTCTAAGTATTTTCTTAGTATAAGCATAACACTTGGACAGTTGGCCTGCCTCTAATTAGTTTTATACTGCACTGAAAATGAGTAATGTAATTTAAAGTCATTTGTCTGCAGTTGGTATCTTGAAAAGTAAAGCATTCAGTGGGAAATTTTTCTTCCACTGGAGTTGGTGAAAAAATTTCCATCAAGTTAGCATTTTTTTCCTATATATCAAGGCATGCATATGTAAATATCATTAAATTTTAGATCCTGACCTGCTTTTAGCTCATTTTTGATAGAAATATTGATCATCTTTTATAGAAATATTTACTACAGCTGTTACAACTGATATTTTGCAAACCGTGGGTTGACTTTTTCCAAACAGATTCTTCCATATGGGATTTTCAACTGACTCAGTCCAAGTGAAGTGAAAGTGACAGTCCTGTTTAGAGACCTTATTTAAAGAATTGAGATGTCAAGTCTTCTTTCACTGATATCAGTGCCAATTTCTGCTAAGGCAGTAATAACACCTGAAGCTGGGAAAATTTTATAGGGAGCGGGTGCCCTTAAAAACATTTCTCCATGTTATTTATATCTTTCATTATTTTTAAATATACCTTTCTGTAGCATCTAAACACTTTCAAATTTCAATATTTACCTAACTATTAAACGAACAGTATATGGTATATGAACAAGTGAAAATATGGTTTTGATCAGTGAGGCAAGTTTTCTTTGCAGAAGAGGTAATTTCTGCTTCCTTCACTTATAGGTATTGACAGTGCCTAAAAGGAAGAATACACAAAATAAAAAGGCCGTGAAGAGGCTATATAGATATTATTTTTCTTCAGAAATTACTTTATTATTCCTTATGGCTACAGCTGGAAGGAAATGTTTGTGTTTCAAAACATGTAATCTAAAGGCACAAGAAAGAGGTTGTTTTTTTTTTAAACACTCATACTGAATATGACATATTTTTGACTGTACTGTTGAGACTTTATGTAAAATGTTTAATTTGTGCCATAGCTTTGCTCTCAGAGCACTATTTGCAAGGAACCCTAACACATTAGTGGGCAGTGCTGGTGCTGAGAGGGGTCTGTTAGAAATTTCATGGTTTTTGTTTGGATGTAGTATTTCTGTCCAGCCTTTAAAAGTGTTGTGCCACACTACAAAGGTGCCTCCCAGTTTCATCAGACCTATTACGTGCTTACATTTCTCAGCCTGCCTACACTTGAACACAGAGTTTGCATCTCTCCTCTCCTCTCCAAAAAACAAACAAACAAACAAAAAAAACCAGGTTTGGTTTCTTGGCTTTTCAGAAGCATAGGCTGTTATTTTTTTATTCCTCCACTGAAAACCTGGTGTCACAAATGCATTCAGAGTGTACACAAACCTTACAGAAATTAGCAGATTTATATTTATTGAAAATCATCACCATGTTACCTTTCGAAGCATGAAAAACGTAATGGCAGAAAATTATTCAAACCCCATGTGTCCTGACTGCAAAGTGAATTTGTAGAAATACAGAGCAAAATAAGTAAATAGACTCACTAAGCAACATTTAGTCTTCTGCTGTTTTATTTAATTATTTTCATTTAATCCTGTTTCATAGAAAATATTCTCTTCTGCTTCTCTACATGAGCATATGGTCAATATATGGATATCACAACTATGTCTTAATAACCAGCTGCTATTCGTGTGTAAAGCAGGATGGCTGAATGGCTGGCTGGCTGGAATAATACACACAATATACTCAGTGCTTAGATAAAAATGCTTCTGAATACTTTTAGTCAATTGACACTTAATTTGGGTAGCTGCTGATCCTTGCTATAGATCACTGGTAAGTCAGAATAGCAGATAGAAAGGAGTTTAATGGAAGTATGAAAACTCTTGGGAGGGCAGGGATGAAGGAAGCTCACTCTTTCTTCTCTGCCTTTAGAGATCAAGGATTGGCTGGATGGGACAATAAAAAGTTTGGGTGGGTTGAGCACATTTAAAAATGCTAGAAATTGAGAAATTGAATGACTCATACAGAGTGCAGATGGGGCTTTCTCATCACAAACCTCAGTGAATTAAATTCTTTTCCTTCTGCATTCAAATCTAATGAAGTCCTTTTGATTTCACCATAAATGGCTTCACCTCTGAGCTAAGAAGCAGGCTTAGTGGTGAGGTATGTATAATTGGTGCAATTCATTCAAGTCCCGTTTAAAAGCAATGTATTATGCATACAAAATTTTAAAAAGGACAATTATGAAGACACATCTTTAAAAAATGTGGTTTTGTAGTGAATAAAACAAAGTGATTTCCTCATGCTCTTGTGCAAAGTGGGTGGCTGCAAAGCATGTGCATAGATTTCTGGAGATACAATACAAAGGGGAGGATAATAATCTTTTTCTGTCACCAAAGAATCTGCACAAAAATTCCATCAGCATTTTGCACAGTATGATAAAAAAAAAAAATGTATTAAATCCCCAGCATCAACGGAGGTTCAAAGTGAAACAGAATCAAGCTGAATGACGTACCCATAAAGAAAAGTAGCTAAATGATATTATGGAAGCGAAGATAACTGCAAAATTAACAACACAATAGCTTACAGAGTCTGCTTTTGCTAACAAAAGACAATCTTTACCACCTACCATCTCTGTACAGTCTTGTTAAGAAAAGGTAATTACATTCTGAAATGAACAAAATAGCATGGTTTCATGAAGATAACTTAAATTTTGAAGTTAAGGTACTTGAACTTGAACTTCTACAATAAAAGGATAGACTTTCTGATGACACCATGATGCTGAATGATGCCAAAAGTGGTCTCAAGTAGAGAATAGATGCTGACCACATTACCCAGTTTCTTATCATCTTCACATAAGTGACCCTTTCAGGGACCCTTTGGGGCACAATTGCTGGCAACATAGAGCAGGCCATGGGGACACCAATCATCTATGTCTGCTCAGCAGCACAGCTGGTCAGAAAAGGCATGGAAGAATTTATTGCAAAGTGGAATCTTTCCTGGAATGAGTCTCCTATCCTTCAATGAAAATACCATCAGGTTTTAAAATAAAGAGGACCTCAGCTGATGCTCTGCAATTTGAAGAGTTTTTGCAAGTGTTTGGGCATGGCGATAGATAGCCTCTCAGCCCCAAAGGTGGTCAGAAAGCTTTCTGAAGCAAGATGGTGCATTTGCAGTTAACACAAATTTCTTACAGGGAGGTAACTAGAGCCGGTCTTGGATTCAGTGTGAAATCTCAACCCAAACAAATCTGTGCAGGTTGTGCTGTCAGCTCTTAAGTCATGAAAAGAAGTCAGTCTCAAGGAGCAGACAGTGAAATGTAGAAAGCACAATTCTTTTTGACAGGGTGCTCCATTAGCTTGCATGGAGGTCCCTGAAGGGTAGAAATGGGAACCCTCCAGCTGCAGCTCTGGAGTTAGGAAGGATAAGACATGGCAGGAAAAAATCGGCATTAGCAATGGATGAGATGATATCCCCAGCAAGTCTCCCTCGTGGTCAAAACCTGATGTAGCCAACTCATATCTGTTCTAAGCAAATCTGTCCCATTGAATAGGAGCTTGTGAATGCACTTGCCAAGTAGGTAGCTCTGGCTAGGTTGTTTTCAACACCATCATCAGTAAGGGGCATAAATTGTAGAATCATAGAATGGCTTCAATTGGAAGAGACCTTAAAGATCATCTAGTTCCAACCTCCTGCCATGGACAGCATTGCCAGCCACTAGATCAAGCTGCTGAGTGCCCCATCCAACCTGAATGCTTCCAAGTATGGGACATCCACAGCTTCTCTGGGAAGTCTGTGGCAGTGCCTCACAATCCTCCAAGTAAAAAACTTTCACTATCAGACCATGTAAAAAGTCATTCTCTCTCTTGTTTATAAACTTCCTTTAAGTACTGGAGGGCCACAGCAAGTTTTCCCCAGAACCTTTTCTTCTCCAAGCTAAACAAGCCCAACTTCCTCAACCTTTCTTCACAGGAGAAGTGCTCCAGCCCTCTGACCATTCTCATGGCCCTTTTCTGGACCTGATTCAACACCTTGTTATCCTTCTCATGCTGGGAACTTCAGGCCTGCTTGAAGTACTCCAAATAGGTCTTCACAACAGCAGGGTAGAGGGAGACAATCACCTCCCTCACTCTGCTGGCCAACCTTAACTGCAAATTTAAAGCACTCAAAAGCAATGTAGTGCACAAGCCAAAATGGAGTACTGGAAGAAGATTCCTTTCAGCTTAAAATTTTCGTGAGTCTCTAAAACCAAAGGCTTTCTGTTTACCTAGTGGGAAGCATATTTTGGAGACTTTTTCTCATTGCAGTCACCTAGTAAGTGAATACTAATGCTTCTGGTTGAAGTAAACAGAAAAATATCTATAAGGACAGCTCTGAAAGTAATGCCTTCTATTTTATGACATTGGTCCCTGACATTAGAGGTAGGTGTTGGCGGTATGACAGTAGAGGCTGAATCTTCCATACGGTAGTCCATTACATTTTCTTGCTGTGTGATAGATGGCAGCAGAGGGACTGTCTGACAAAGTGGTATTTGACATGGAATTGCGTATGAAGCAAAGGTGTGTCACTGAATTCCTTCACATGAAAAAAATGGTAATCACTGACATTCATTGACACTTTCTGAACGTTTCTGGAGACCAGCCAGTGGATGTGAGCACAGTGAGGTGGTGAGTGGTGGTGTTTCAGCAGTGGTGACAGCAACTCTGGTCACAGAGTAAAAGACTTTTACGAGCATGGCATGCATGCTGTTGTTCATTGTTCACAAAAGTGCATAGCATATGCTGGTGAAGATGTTGAAAAATAGTTTTATAGCTGAGAACTTGCTCTATCAAATAGTGTTATTGAGCTTTTTGTAGCTGTTGTAGTTTCTGTAGAAATAAATAGAACACATTAGTTTTGGAGTGACCTACATATTTTGAGGATTACTGTTTGTAATTTTGCATTTAAAGCTCCGTATTTGTCTCCAAAGGGCAGAAGCTTGTATTCATTAGAAATACTTCAAAATCATATTTCAGATCTGTTCAAAATGCAGAATATTAAAGAATAGGTGAAAAGCACTGCAGAAAAGGGAGGTTAGGGAAGATGTGAACTGTTCTTTTTTTTAGACTTGATTGTATTTTCTCATAACAAAGAAGAAGAATAAAATCAAGTAAATCAAACCTTTTCATCTTTGGGCACAGGGTATAAGTAGAAGCAGTACCTGAGGTCACTTTGTTTCTGAAGCAGCCTGGAAAGAGCCAGTGTCATTTTGTTTAAATTCAAAACACGTTCTGGCAGCCCATGCCCATCTGGTAACCCTCTGGCTAAGAGTCGGGTCTGCAAAAGTAATAAAAAGATGCAACTCTTGTGTCCTAGTATGATTTTTGCCCCTTCAGATTCCTCAAAGAGCTTTTTGGCTGCCTGAAATATCTAACAACACAAGAAATAGCTAACGAAAGCAAGGGGAGAGAGAAAGAAAAACAGTCAAAGGGAGAAGGAGGACAGGGACAAGAAAAGAAAAAGCTAGCATGTTCTTACAGAACTTAGGGTGGGAGGTGTTGCTGTTCATTTTGTTGTTGGAATTTTTATGGAGGGAAGCTCTTCTGGAAAGACCTCAAGGGAAGATCAGATCTTATTGAGGAGCTAAAGAATAGCAATACTGATTATTTTACCAAGGAGTAATTAGAAATGTATTTTAAATATTCTGATATTTGTTTAAATGTTTTTGGAAGTTTTATGGTGTTGACATCCATCATGAAAAAAAAAAAAAAAGAAAAACCACCTCATGTTCTTGGGGGACTGGTTTCACATTCCAAAATAGAGATGGTCTCCTTCATTTATCCTTGTTTTGTGCTTGTACACTTGTATTACAATATGATGAATTAATCACATCTTGTAATGCTACAGGTTTACTGCATCAACTTCGATGAGTGTAAAATGTTTGAGTACAGTAACTACCATATGTTTCAAAAAGTCATTTCTGCATACGATATATGAGGGCTACTCTGAAGGTAATGCCTCCTGTTTTATGATGTTAGCCCATGACATCAGAGGTGGATGTTGGTGGTATGGCAGTAGAGGTTGAACCTTCCCACCAGCATTCCATTACATTTTGTTGCCATGTGAAAGATGGCAGCAGAGGGGCAGTCTGACAAAATGGCGTCTGACATGGAAGTGAGGATGAAGCAAGGGTGTGTCACTGAATTCCTCTATGTGGAAAAAATGGCACCTATTGACATTCATCAATGCTTGCTGAATGTTGATGGAGACCAACCAGTGGATGTGAGTAGAGTGAGGCAGTGGATGGTATGTTTCAGCAGTGGTGACAACGACAGTGGGTCACCTCCTCTGGTGTGGATTTTTATAAGCACGGCATGCAGGCTCTTGTTCATCACTGGCAAAAATGAATGGTGTGGAATATATATACTTGCATGCAAAGCGGAATAACCATTCTTATCAATAATGAGCAGAGTAAATACAAGGCAAAAATTTAAGATGAGTGCTGGAGAGAGTGGGAAGCTAAGTGGCAGAGATGAAGTAGTAAAGGCCTTTTGTGAATGTTAGTGTATGGATGTTAAAACTGGTATGTTGAAGCAGGTGTATCACCCTGAGGAACAAAGGTAAATGTATAAATGCATTATGAAGGACCTGAGATGGGGTCAGTAAGACCCTACCAGTCCTACCACTAGCTTTGTAGGTGGAAACAAATCTGAGTGACAGTGGGATTTAAGTTCCTTGGAGCATTGAAGTTATAGGAATTTTGTCTTGAAACTCTGAAGATGTCTTTTGTCATCCCATTAAGGGCCAATAAAGAAACTAACGTAATTTCAAAGAAATGATAGAAGGAATGCATGGGAACATGAAAGATGGTATGATTTTAATTGTGAGCTTAATTATTTTAAAAACAAAATACAAAGTGTGAAATTGTAGAGATGATAGATGTTCTTTTCAATTTTTTTTTGTTTGTTTCAGAAAGAATTTTTTCACCAGTTTGTACTACAGATGGGTCTCATGGGATTTGCTTTCAAACATAAGGGAGATATTCAGGCTTTCAGATTTCATTATCACTTTCCTCATTATTGTGTGCCTTGAGGAGCTATAAATAACACATGGCTAATTTGTGAATATGACACGTTCCAGGGGATGTGTGTATTTTAATCAGGGCACCTTCTGACATTTGGTAATTGGTTCACAGATTTGTTATATAATTTCATGATTATTAAGTTGCTGGGAGGAAAAAAAAATCTGAATTTGTTATCCAGAATCTGCCCTCACTGGACCTTTGCAGCATCTGTGTTTCTTATAGGTCAGATTTTAATTCAGTGAGAATATAAACTATTTATTTTTATTTTCTCTTTCTTATAGTTCTAGTCATATAATTTGTATTTGTGTTCTTTATGACATATTTCTTCTAGTCAAAACTTTCTATTTTTGTGTCCATCACTAAAACGCTTGCTTTTAAAATATATTTTCATTTGGGCTGGTAAAAAAAAAATCAGTTTTTGTGTTGAAAGTGGGTGTTGCTGGGATTATTTTTACTTGTTTTTAAGAACAAGGTTTGCTGGAATTCAAATTATTATCAGTTGCCTTCTATTCTGTGAAATGCACTTTGAAAATCAGTACAAAGTGACCATCCCCTAAAACCATTCTATTTCGAGGTGATGTAAGTTATTTAATTGTTATGTTCATACTGAATTTCTTTCTATGGTTTGATCTTTTGAATGGAGATGTTGTGGTGCTGAAAGGAGCACTTCTCAAGTCCTTGCCAGGAAGCATCAATACAGTCAGGTTGTTTCTATTATGGAAATCTACTGATCTTGGTAGAATTGTTCAAACTCACAGTCTCCAATTTGTTATTGTTAATGCTGTTATCGTATTGAAAGTCTTGTCACTGATGAGGCTGTTGCAACAGTTTCCTCCTCCAGTGGCTAAAGGGCAGATGGTATGTGAATCTGTGGGCTCCCAGTCCTGGCACACGTGGGTCCTTGCTCCAAGGGGTGCGTTTCTCCTGTGCCAGACAGCACATTTATTTATGCAGGCTCCATAGGATATGGTCCTTGCCTTGGGAGTGAATTTACATCATTTGCAGTGCAGATACACTTTTAGATCATTTTGCAACATAGGCACTCAGTTTCTACCCACAAACGAGTCCAAAAAAATTTCATTAATAAATCAGTCTGACTTTTGTTAGAAAAGAAGGCAACATTTACTTATTCAAGCAAATATTGATACTATTACTTTGTGAGTATATTTTATTTATTTATGGTACCTTTGAGGCTGTCCAGGTAACGACTGATGCAGTGATATTGTGCTGACTTTAGCTATGCAATGCTATAACAAAGAGCATTTTTTCAGTGACATGCAGTATTGCAATTTCTCTGTGTACATGGTGTTGGCCATAAAATAGAGACTTTCCCATGAGGTAGATTAAGGAACATCTTTGATGCTTCCATTCAAAGAATATTACTTCCATAAGGTGAGCATTAACAAGGCAGTAGTGACACATTTTCATGACAAGGTTGCTGACTGAACAGATCATTAGAGAGAAAAGGATCAAAGCTACTTCCACATGTTGTGTTTCAGTGAGATATAAGTATGTCACTGACAAAAAAAGCAAAAGTAGCAAACATCACATCAGGCAAAGCCCACTCCTCTTGTCTTCCTCTCTTCGTTTGCTTATAGCAAATCACAACCTATTTGCATTTTGAAAGAGGCATGTTGGAATCTGCCTGCGAGGGTTAACATAACTCTGATAAGAAATTTAGGAATACAGTATCAGAAAAAAATGTTGGCTGTCTTTCATTACTAGTGGTCATGACAAATTACAGAATCATAACATTAAGTGTTTAGTTCTTAACGGCTTTCCAGGTCTCCTTTGTCTGGGTTTGCTTTTTTTTTTTTCTTCCCTGTAAAGACAAGGCACACATTTAAGACCAGATATATTTGCGAAGCACAGAAGAAAATGTAGGTGGTGCAAAAAAACAGGAAGCTTCTCGAGTTATTTTGCAAAATATTCCTAATGACACTGTAGTCCCAAGGACAAAATTCCTATCAATTTAATTGGAAAAAGAAGCTGGCTTACCATGTAAACCTGTAGCTTTCCTTTCCCTCCTGTATATACTGGTAGGAGATCCAGTGTTTTCTTCTAGGGATATGCAGTATAAAACCTAGAGCCCAAGGGCATAAGAAGCTAAGTTAGCTCCCAATAGCAAGGTATTCTGCAGGCAGGAGAGGCACTTATGTTGCGATATAATGTGTTTTTTGAATATGTTGGGTTGTCATTACTCACATTCATCTTTAAATGCTGATCAGATTCTTGTGTATTGGAAAGAAAGTGAGGAAGAGCTGCCCTAAGTTAAATGTTATGCAGTAAGGTTGTAAGACATGTAGCCAAAGTGCTTCTCAAACTTTCTGCAGATACTCGAAAATATTTGAAGCTTTTGACAGAAAAGAATAGGCAAGGGCAACAATGATTGATCCATGTTTTTAAGAAAAAAATTGAAGCCATATTTCCACCAGAGGCTTTAGACGGACATTGATATATTTATCAAGAAAAAAAAAACAAACACAAGCACAGCCTTTGCATCACTAATGTTGTAGCCTGGTGCCAGAATTTACAGCTGTAACGTAAGATTCATTGCCACTCTCTATATTTATTGGAAAAATCTCTTGCAGCTGAGCAAAGGCATAAATATAAAATTAAATCACAAAAACTACTTTGAACTAGTGCTAAAGATACTCCTTAAACTCATGGGCCAGGACAACATCAAACTAATGCTGAAACACAATTGAGACAAACAGTTTTTATTTACTCATCTATTATGCCAAACATCACTTTATAGTCAATATATAAAACCACAGATTATTTGAGAGAATTTGTTATATAAGCACAACTAGGGGATTCAAAGACAGCATGTTCGATGAAGATACATCCATGAATTTCTGTCCTTATGATGTCTCATTTTCGTGTCACTGCAAAATTACTTTTATAGTATATTTTACAAGTGTATAATGCAAGGAAACTTTAAATGTTCATGAAAAATGGGTTTATAAATTACTACAGCCTGCCAGATGATTCTTAGAGTGCATTATATGAGTATTAATGCCTGCATTATGTTAATATTATTTGTCCTTTTAGGTCACTACAGACTTCTGAAGTGTTTACAGTCTGCAAAAATAGTGTCACGAGCATGGAATAACAGTTACTAAGTACTGTGGGTTTATAGTATTTTTTAAAAATATTTCTCATTTAAAATCTACCTAAGAGTGCTAGTCTTGATTGCTGGACAACTTCAGAGTTATGCTATTTCAGTTTACAGACTTTATCATAAAAATCAGTACAAACTTTATGTAGAACATGCAAACGTGCCTTCTTGCTGTAGTCCTGCTTGGTGCTATGGGAAAGTCCTGCACATGCTTGTGTGGTTGCACCTTTTGGACAGATACCACTTTGGGGCCACAGGACAGGACAAGTTAAAGGCAACTCTCATATAACTCCCATAGAAATGGGATTGACCGTGGGTCTGGGTGAACAGTAGGGTGTGGGTCTGTGGGAGGGGCTTGTGTGAGCAAGAGAGTCTGACCCCAAACCCCCTGCATTCTTGTGTGCAGCTTCCTTAGGAAAGCTACTAGAAATGCTGCTGCCCATCATGAGAAGTGTGAAAAGGAAAAAAACCTATGTTCTTCAGTCAACCGCTGAAGGAACTGGTGCCAGCTCGATTTCAGGGATTTTAAAATGAGACAAACAAAACTTCTGTGTCTAGTTGTAAATGAGACCAGACTTTAATTTGCTGAGGCCAAGAAGTAAAGTTTTCTTTAGCACTTAAATCGTTATGTTTGAGTACTTAAATCTGCTCAGACTTGAGACAATGGAAGAGCATATACTAAAGAGATAGTGATCTGCCCTTTCCCAAACAGTCATGCTTGATCTCTTAAAGCCTTATTCAAGTCCTACCAGATGCAGACCCCACTGAAATTGGAAGGAAGCGTTTGTGCTGACTTCAGTGCTTTCTGTATCACATCTGTAATTGCCATTTTACCAAGGAGCTGACAACAATTGTCCTTATAATGTCTCTACTTTTTGGATATTCTCACATTCTTGTGTTATGTTACAAAGTGATGGGGGTCTTTTTGCTTTCTGTCTTAACACTTCTTGTGCTAGGACATCTTATGCTTCTGTGAAGCGTGAAACCATGGGATGGAAATATCTTTCAGGGATATTCTGAGTTTTCCTGGAGCATGGTGTACTGTGTGTGTTATAAAGAACTGGAGAGAGAATGGTATAAAATAGATGATGGTCTAGAGTATATATACTAGGAAGAACAGTAGACGTGGATAGATGAGACTCATTGTGTAGATGAGAACCTGCATGATGACTTTGCAGTCAGTAGAGGTCTTGAACATGGCTGAATAAGAGGAAAACAGGAGGGAGCAGAAAGGTAACACTGGCAGAAACCAGAGTATGAGATATTCCGTTAATCACTCTTTTGGCCATGGGATGAGATACATGGAGGAGCAGAGCTACTTTCTTGCTCTAAAAGCCAGGAGAAAGAGGTCAAAAGACAAAGCAGCCCCAAGAGCAATTGGTGCTAATGTGCTATTTTGGATAATGATGGTCCACATTTCCTATATAGTGATTTTTTATCTCTAGATCTCATAGCTCTTTATCTTAATTTTGCAGATTGCAAGACTGATTAATTACACTAGCAGCATTAGTATAATTAGTGCTGATTATTCTCCGAGCTTTCTCTTCTTTAATTGTCCGGGCTCTGAACCTGTAAATTGGAACTAAATCCCTATTTATCAAATAGCATAGATTTTACCATCTGGAGAGGGTAGATTTTTGCTTATGTTGCTCTACCTTAAACTCAGATATTGTCATAGAAGCTTTGGAAATGTATTTGCGGGGTGTATACTGGAAATAGATAATTCGGCCCCTTTTTTTTTTTTTTGTAACATTTGATCTCTTGGACATTAAACATTTTGGAAGAGAAGGGGGGAAAAAGGCAGCAGCACTGTGTGTGCTTAGGTCACACTGATTCAATGTGTAGGTGGATTGAATTGTCTGGTTTTATCTGTCTGGGATGCATAACAGTTATCACACAAAGTGAAGACAAATTGTGCAACTTAAAAATGACAAGGACGAGGGAAAGGCCTTTGTTCTCATCTGCTAGACTTCATGTCAAGACCTTCTGTCAGCAATATTTACTTTCAGAGAAAATTGATGAGATTTACCTGAAGACACTACGGGTTACAGGGCTCGGTCTCTGATCTGCCTTCCATGCCTCTTAGATTAGCATTGGAGGTGCCTTAGTTTTCTTTTTCCTCTTCCCAGCAAACTGGCCCCAGAAGCTGTGAAGCCCCAAGATTCTGTAGGTTGCCCCATCCTTCTGTCACCCCTACCCCTCAGCTCAGTACTGAGGAGCTTCTATTGACTCCTAATAGCAGTGAGCTCTCTTGTTTGCTTTTACTAGGATTTGGTTATATTCTGGTAATTCTTCGATTTTTATTTTGTTGTTGATATAATAACTTGTTCTTTATTTCAAGTGTGGAAATAAAAGCATGGACTGCTTACTGAAGACTGTCAGAAATTGCTTACCATACTTATAATGTTATTCAGAAACTGAATCTATATGAAACAATCAGGGAGAGAACCTCAGTGGCCAATCAGGACAAGTTGGAATTGTCTCTAATCAACAGCTGACAGGAGAAAAAAAATATATGGAAGCAATATGTCAATATTCTAAAAAATCTAAAAGATACAAAATCTAAAGAATGTAGCGTACTTGTTCATTTTGTGCTCTTTGTATTACCAAAGTCTGTTATGATGACGTATCATACCTTGATAGGAGGGAAAAAAAAAAGTCAACCATAGCTGTGATTGAATGATGTAAGTAAGGGAAGCAAGCAACTTGCTTCATCTGAAATCTTTCAGTAGGTCTAGGAGCTGATAATTCTTACCCTTTCTTTTGGGGCTTTTTACATTTTCCCTCCTTAAAATGCTGTGAAAGTATTTACTAATGGTGATGAATAGTTTTTTCTAGTATCAGTTTCTCCTATACAAAAGTCTTTTTCTGGCATACATATCATATAAATGTCTACTTAGCTCAATGATTTACTATTGATTGCTTTCATTAAGGCTATCCTATTACTCATTTGCTTCTAACTCTGGCATGTTTTTTTCTGTGTTTAAATTTTTAATGTTCCAAGCTACTATAAAGATTTCGAGGATTAAAGACAGATGCTCAGGCTTATTATACTGCCCTAACAGTGACTGACCTGCACTAGCACCAGAGCACAGGCAGGTGCTGACAGCTCAGATAGAGGCAGTCCCAGTGAGGAGAGGGCAGGGTTCCCCCACAACCCTTTAGGTCAGTGGAGAAAACATGGGAGTTACATGTGGACGTAACAGCCCACAGGAGAAGATCAAACCAGGGGTCTGTTTCCAGGGCACCAAAAGCTAAGAAACAGGTAAAGATGCCCATTATTTTTTATTTATGTATAAAGAGTATAAAAGTAGAAAATTTTAATATCAAAATTTAGTAATGTTTTGCTGTGATCTTTGCTGCTTTGACAAATTGACAGCAGCAGGGAGCTTACTTTCAGCTTCCTCCTGCCCTGGTCTGATCATCATTCTCTGGGAAAGTCAGTGTAATTCTCTGTAATTTCCCATCTGCCATCATTCTACCCCTTGCATTTTTTTTCTTTACTCAAAGTGAAAAGAAACGTAACGAGGGGAAAAAAACACTGTCAAACACCTTGGTCCTGTCCTGAACCCCTGCATAGGTAAACAACTTGCTGGAGATCTTTAATTGTTAACCATCCTTTACATTTCAGACTGTGCCAAAACCACGTCTTTTAGTTTATTAGAGTAAGATTGTAAATAATTTTCTGCTACACAAAAGTGGCTGAGGACCCAGAGAGTAGGGGAAAGAGAAGCTAAGTTGAAATAGTGGACTGTGAGAGCTCGTCTTCTTCCCACTCTTCCCCACAAGTTTGGACTGACTTTCTCTGATCTGGTTCTGGTGCCAAACAGGTTTCTGACAGGGTTTTGAGGGATACATGTAACTCCTGGTGTCTCCACAAACTTCTGTCCATTTCTGAGGGTTTTCACAGACACAGTACTGTGAACCAGCTGCTGGCCTTATCTCATTCAGCTATGCATTTTAAATGTATTTGAACTTTGTTTAAATTAGATGATTAAATTACTATCATGTTTCTATCATTTAAGATGGGCTTAGTCTTTTTCCTCTGTGTGGGAAATATGTATATATATGTCTATGTATATAGAGAGATATGTATCTATGCATTGATTCATCTCCTAGATTTAACATTGCCATATTCTGTAGATTGCATATTTAAATGGCATTAATAAAATGCTGAAGTTTAGTTTCAGTGACATTATAGAATAGGAGGTAGTGCATTAATTGTAATGTACAATATTTAATAGCATTCACTGGAGATTTAGCATGTATGAATTTTTGTTAGAAAAGTAATGCTTGCCTGGGAAACAAGGTTATAGTGAGAAAGGAATATTAATTTCTGGATTTGCAGGATCGTTTTTTTAAAGGGAAAGTGTTTGTATTTCCATTTCAAGTAGTGTTGAGTCCATGCTTGCCTTCATCCATTTATTTGTACTCTGCGTGCCATCAACTGAATTCTTTGCTTCCTGTTTTAAATAAGTGCAGGAAATACATTGTCCTCCTTCAGATTTGTCTCTGTTTTTCTTCAGGTATAGTTTCTCTATTTTGAAGAAATTTTAGGTACAGTTATTTCTTCAAGTTTTCAGAATCAAAGATGTTAGCGTACTTAAAATCCACTAGTGGATTAAGAGATTGGAGAAAGTCAGACCACTGTTGAGGACAAAAAGATGTAATGTGTGTCAAGCTAATTTATTTTTTTCCAGAGTTGATGGCTTTTTAGTCTAAGTCTTTAAAGTTCTTTTGTCTACATCAGTAGGGGAACTCAGCAGGATCTCGTTCATATGTTGTGCACTATTCTCAACTAGGCAGATGTTTGTTACTGTGGTACATAAAAAGAGACTTGATGCTGAAGAACTACAGAAATGAATATTTTTTCTTTGTACACTGGATCAGTATTCACATTGTGGTGATCTGTGGTACATTTCACATATTAAACCCAAAGACAAAATACTGGACCTAAATTACACTCCTGTAATACTTTCAACTTGAGCTGACCCAGCCCCTAACTTCTTGTGTTTCTTCATTTGGCATTTGAGACTCTGCACAAGTCTCAAATGCCAAAGAACCGAAGAACCCTGTACAAGTAACAAATTATCCTCTTCTGTATAATATGGTAAATCACACCTATCAAATAGTCTTCCTGGCTGTCTTATGTGTTCATTCCATCCCTTCACTGAACCTAAGCAGTAGAGAATACTGTTGTATGTAGGCAGAGTTGTTACCTCTGTATTGATCTCTGCTGGCTGGTGGCACTCGAGTGGGAAGAAATTAGAAGGGAAACAGGATGTTCTTCAGTAACATTTGTGAAGTGGAACCACAGGTGGAGCAATGACAGCAATAATACCGAGAAGAAGGAAAAATACGGAAACCATTGATTCTTTTTAACATTGTTAGAATCAGTAATGTATCACTTCCTTTTGAGAAATGACTCATACACCTCCCCTCCAATCCTGTCATTTTTATAATGAACTTTTATCAGATATCCTGTTTTCTGTAAATCATCTGTGATAATATAGCACAAATTTCTTAACAGACAACAGTCTTCTCAGTAAGAAGGTTAGTTAAATTCTTTATTTCCTCTTGAAACACAGCATTAGGCTGTTAAGTCAGAATTGCAAGGAAAGTGATATTTAAAATAAAGTTAGGGTTAAAGAACTGTTATTTGTATTCCCTGTTTCAATTTTCTTCTTTGTCAGACAAAGCAATCATCTTAAATATGCGTTTAAATCTTTTATAGTTAGGATTTTATGTCAAAGACCATTAGAGAATCATGGAATCATAGAATGGCCTGGGTTGAAAAGGACCATAATGATCCTCTAGTTTCAACCCCCCTGCTGTGTGCAGGTTGCCAACCACCAGACCAGGCTGCCCAGAGCCACATCCAGCCTAGAGTAGTAAATACTCCAGAAAGTTTAAGCAAAGATGTACACTGTAACCAACTGGGCAATCACCAACCTTTAGAAAAAGTGAAGCTGGCAAAATTCAGATTCTGGACATCTTTAGTTAATTATGTGAAAGAATGTGATGCTCTGATTTGTACCATAGTGGTGAACACTGGAGTACAAATACAATGCAGTATCAATTATTTAAGTACTTGTTGTAAGGCAGAAGTTTCAGGAATTTCGTTCTGAAACATTCCAGTGATCACTTATCAGTATACCAAAGCTCCTGTGTTTTTACACCCTGCTGTCTCTTCACAGTATCTCTTCCCACTGACCTTAGGAACACCTTCACCTTAAAGGCAGATATTGCCAAAAAAATCTTTGCACAGCTCTTAACCTCTGTTTCACAGTTTCATGAAAGATTTAGCAGAGATTTCCAAAGGTTGATAAGATTGTCCCAAACCTCCTCTTTTCCACCCTGAACAGTCCCAGCTCTCGCAGGCTCTCCTCACATAAGAGGTTCTCAAGTCCTTTGATCATCTTGGTGCCCCGCCACTGGACTTGCTCCAGTATGTCCAGGTTTCTCTTGTAATTGGTTACCAGTATAAGAATTGGAGCCATTACTTGAGGTGTGGCCTCACCAACGCTGACCAGAGGAGAAGAATCACCTCTCTTGACCTGCTGGTGATACTTTGCTTAATACAGCCAAACCTTCATTGTGGCAAGGGCATATTGCTGATTTGTGTTCAACTTTGTGTTTACCAAGACTCCTAGGTCCTTTACAGCGGAGCTACAGAAAAAGTCCTATCATTTTTATCAGATGTAACCAGACAAAGATGATGATGTTTCTTTGCCTGTGATTAACAGTTTTTGCATTCCTTTTCATCTGTTACAATATTAAACAGGTTAACTGAAGTTTAGTAGTTTTCTCATGTATCTGGGGGGCAGGGGGCTGAAGCAAGCGTGATTGTTAGCACTTAATACCTTTGGGTGTTTTTCTTCTGTATGGTGAAATATTTTTGCTCAGCTACTAAAACTCCATTTTTCAGTCCTTTTGGAATAGAAATCAGAACAGTGTGAACTATTCTGCTCAAAATAACAGCATAAACAATAGCAGAGGAAAGGACAGCACTGGAAAGAATGACATCAGAGGGATTTATTTTCAACCTGCAGCTTTTAATCATTTTTACAGTTTTCCAAATAATTCTGACTTCATATATATATAAATAATCACAAAGTATGCCATGTTTTACCAAAGGTACATGGTCCTATTTTTAAAACAGCATATAATTCAATGAGAAAACACTAAAATAGATAAGACATTAATTTTTAAAGCTGTGTGCTGTACCTTGTCATTTTTGAAGAAAATTAAAGAAGCTTCTAACTGAACTTTTGCGTATACACTAGATCAGTACTTATGATTAGTTTCAGTGTGAATAACAAAAGGTACTTTTTCTCATTAATTGCTTAAGTATCAGCTTAAATTGGCTGTTCATCACACATTTATTACAAAGAATACATGGTGTTACATATAAACGTACTGCATTCTCTCAGTGCCTTACAGCATTTCATTCTTTCATTTTTTTTTATTTTCTTTGCAATGAGAATTCTGCAAATGATGAATTCAACTTGGATTCGTAATTGCCATAGCATAAAAAACCTCCTTCCCTCAAGCTATTGAAGGTATGTTTATTCTTTAACAAAGTAGAGAAACCAGAAAAACTCTGAACAACATACACAGTTTTCCTTGAGCTTTGCTCTGATCTCACATCTTTTACTCTGTTCTCATGTTTCAAAGGGTTAAAACAATTGTTTTATCTGTGTGATTCCTGTTCTAAAGGGTAATATTTAGGTTGGATATATTGATCCAAGCACTCAAAGAATAAAACAGATAAGAAATAGATTTGAGGATGCAGTTACTGAGCAAATGTATACATTCTGGGTAATGATTCAAATACTGTGGTAGGATTCAAGGTCCCAGAGTAGCAAAATATAAACCATGCCATTTAGATTTAAATTTGTATTTGTGCAAATTTTATTCTATGCTTCTCTAGGATTCAGGCTTGTGTTAAATGTTTTATTGAACTGAGATTGTAATTATGACATAGGGAATTGCTGCTGATGAATTGTAATATTGTTAACAGGGCATGTTGAAAATACACAATATTCTTGGAGTAGATGAGCTAGGACAGCCAATTTATGTAACGAAATGAAGGACCTATAATATCTTGTGCAACATACACAGTTTTATGTAACCAGAACAGCAGACCCTTTGTCCTCACTGCTAAGAAGCATGTAAGGTTCTAGAAAGTTCTTGCCTTTGGCCAGCAAGTCCCCAGTACGAGAGATCTGATTCTGTGAAATTCTTGTTCCTGCGAATTTGAGCCATGGTTATCTGACCTTTTTTGCCAGATTGTTTTAGGGATAGTCATGAAAGAATTTAATCATTTTTTCCTTTGCTGGTTTTGTTGTTCTTTGTTTGTTTGGTTTAGGTAGATGTTAGAAACGTGGAGTAAGGTCTTCTTTCTCAAGCTAACCTTTAGGTCCCCAAGCTAAGTAACTGCAGCTTTCAACTATTTCTAAGTGGATTTGACCTTGAGGTTTACTCCACCAAAGAGTGAGAGAGAAAGAGTTGAAAATATGAATGAAGTAACGAGTAAACCACTGTTCCAGGAAAGCTATTTGTCATCGTTTTTAATTTAAACAGATTTGTCAAATGTGATCTTTACAAAATAGACATGGTGGATCAAATGAAGGGGAAGTAATCTCCAGCTACGAAGGGCAGTGCAGGCAGAAGAGTGACCTCTGCATGTGGATGGGGGAGAGGTCAAACAAAGATCACTAGTCCAGAAAGCCAAAATTAGCAAGAGAAGCAGGGAGAATGTAATGCCAGGGGATTATAATGGTTAAGATAATACATAATTTCACTTAATGATTTCTTACATTGAAAATAACATGATCGTGGATATTCACTAGATAGACTTGTGTGCAGCCCTTGAGAGAAGTCGTAACTTAATGGCTTGCTCTCTGCCTCATCAAGTTGTTTAGTCCTCAGGTGGCTGTCTAAGGTATCTCTAAGCAATCTAACCGGAGTAGAAGAGGAAAAGAATGCCATCTGTTAACTTCCATCTTACTTGTATCCACCAATCCCTATAGAAATGAAAGGTGTTCTCTTCCTTCATGCTGTGTTTTCCTGGATAAGCACTATGTTGCCCACCTCAAACATTTTGTGTTTTGTGTATGACATGAGAGAGAATCAGTGAACACAGCAAAATAAGTAAAATAAGCATCTTGTCTTAGAGCATACACTTCATCTCACAATTTAAAAATATTTTCATATGAGTGTGTTAACTGATGTTTATTGAAAATGTTTTTTCTCCAGCTAGTCTATTCTGCAGGACTGCAGTGTGATATCTAGTTCTCACAAGAGGCTGTAAGCTGGATCTGGGACCTGTGGCGCTTGTGGGTTGTCTCATTAGGCAGAGATGTGCTTCTGCTTCACAATTCAGATGGATGCAGATGTGATGTGCCAGTTGCACAGTTGTGTCATGTGTGAGAACCACAGCAGAAAACTGTATAATTCATGAAGGAATTGATAAGGATGATAACTAAAGTGAGGTGCCAGCTAGCATTTAACTGTTATAAAAGCTAGGGTGAATACAAGGACTTGAGAAGTGCCAGCTTCGTGTATCTCTTATTTTAGCAAAGCTGAAACACATAGGTAGGCATTTGGAATCATTACATCCCAGGGAAATCTAGAGATGTCAGTACACTTGTCTCTCTGAGGTGTGTTCCTGAACATAATGTACAACTGGTTCTTAGTTTTGCAAAAGGACTAGAGAAATTTTAGATGCTGATCTTGATTTGGCCCCCAATCTTTTTATTCATACATCATCAATTGCTATAAGTCTCTGAACCTGACAGAACTGAGTCATTTAAAAAAAATATAAATAGGGAAAAGCTGTTTTTAAAATTTCCATTTTCTTGTCCATAAGGCATGTAAAATCAACACAT
This sequence comes from Numida meleagris, assembly GCF_002078875.1. Taxonomy (NCBI): domain Eukaryota; kingdom Metazoa; phylum Chordata; class Aves; order Galliformes; family Numididae; genus Numida; species Numida meleagris. Next base: position 61,355,872 of record NC_034412.1, on the reverse strand, counting down.
CTGTAGAAATGCAAAAAACTTACATGTGAGGACTAGCTGAAATTAAGCATTCTCAGGCAATTTATATTTATCCACCAGCATCCACATACTCTCTCATCAACATATCTAGACACTTCTATTTTTGAAAAGCCTCTTTTATTACCTGTTGAATATTTGGAGCTGAACTGCTTTTTCTTTTCTCAAAAAGTGTTTCTTAGATTGACAGATTCGTATTTGAACTAAAGCAAGCATAAAAGCTCCCGCCCTGATATGCGTGCCATGTAAGGAGCCACGCATTTTCTGTATGAAAACTTTAAAGATATAAAATGAAGCTTTTCACTAATTGATTGGCATATATATTAACTGATAGCTGTACATTTTTAACTCTTTGTAGACATTTTACTGCCATTACTTTGTCCCATATTACGAAAAGCATTTAAAGTAGACAATGAATATAGATTTATATTTAGTATTGGATTAATCATAGCCAAAATTGTGCTGTGTCCATGCTGCAATGAATGATGATCTGAAGTAGGGTCTGGCCCTATTGAGTTTTGTTTTATTAACTTTCTGATAGGGAATTCGGTCACTACAATTCAGTTTTTGCCATGGCCTGGCTTCAGCGTGTATGGGGCTGCTCCAAAAGCAATGCCTCCAATTTTATTATGTTGGCCTATGACATCAGAGGCAGATGTTGGTGGTATGGCAGTAGAGGTTGAACCTTCCCACCAGTATTCCATTACTTTTTTTTGCTGTGCAACAGATAGCAGCAGAGGGGCAGTCTGACAAAATGTCATCTGACATGGAAGTGAGGATGAAGCAAAGGTGTGGAATCGAATTCCATGGGTCAGCATGCCCAGTACCACCTTCATGAGAATTTTCTTGAACAAGAAGGGCATGTGAATCACAGGGCTGGCACCTGAGCACTGAAGGATGACCAGATTTTCCGATTTGTTTAAGCTTCCATTTTCTTTTGCTGTTTTTAATATTATATTTATTTGACTGACAAACATACTCTGAGTTCACAGGAGTTCCATTACTGAAAGCAAAATTGAACAGATGTGGTATTTCTTACCTTTCTTAAGAAGAAGTACTGGTTAGTAAGAAGCAAAACAAAAAACAGAAAGAAAAAAGACCCGAACAACCTAATTAAACTTACCTGAAATTTAAGGACAATTCACATAGTTGTAGTATGTATGTATCACAATATAGTGAGGTTGCATATGAAATATGTTAGAAATTCATAACAATGATTTCACATTTAGGAAAAATTTTATAGTTATACAGTAGACACATTTCATTTCATGCTGTTTTTATAATTAGCTATTTTGTTCCTGATAATAACTTCCTTTTCCTTTTTGCAGATGTTCATATATCGTCTTTAATCAGCCAACATATTTGTCTTACAGACAAATGCATTTTATGTTATGTATTGCATCACTGAGTGGCTTCCAAAAATGAATTTCTATATCTAGTCTTCATGGATCAAGAGAACACCTCTATAAATCTCTATGCTCTAGAAAACTTTTTTTTTTTTTTACTAGAGTTAAATTCTCATTCTGATGTTCTGTAATCAGCTTTGCCAGAAACACTGCAGATATTTATTTATTTAAAATATTAGCTTAATAAAAATTCGGACCACCATTTAGAAGCATGAGAAAGGAATCTGCATATTACGTTTAAAATCATTAAAAGATTGATGAGTGGAAAAATCTTGTTAGATTAATTTCTTTACAACAGCCTCTGCAATTAAGGTGTGAATGAATACTTGTAAAAATATTATTCCTTACTCTCTTATGGTAACTTGAGATGGATTTCAGCTTACAAAACTATTTTCCTCTCCTTTAATGGCATGTACATGTGGGTCACTTATAAGAAATCACAAACACTTGGCTTGAACAGTCAAACCAAGTACATGAAAACGGGATCTGATGTGTATTTTCTAGCTGCCTTTTGTTGTAGTGGTGGCTGAAGTAGAAGTAACCACACAAGGAGCAAATATTGTTTTTTTACAGATATGTGCACCTCTGCATTTACCATGGTAAATCAGTCACCTGGTAAGGTTGAAGTAGATACCTGGAGAAGAATGAAAATCCTTTAATGAACAGTGCTAGGGATTTCGCCCTTTGGCCATCTGCCACCAAAACTCCATTTTGGTTGGATGTGTCTGACCACACAGCAGTATCTAATCTGAAGCAAGTAACTCACAAACTTTATTTTGTACCACTTGTAGCATAACTTGGTGCCTTGCTTAGTTAATTACGATCTGCATCATTATTCTGGGATATTTCAAAACGTCTAGCCTAATTTTACTTCACTAGGATTTAAGTCCTTCTAACTCTTTTTCTTTGTCAACCATAGACATAGACAATTGTTTCCCTCTTTCTTTAGATATGCCTTATATATGCTTGTGTCTCATATGCCTTCCTCACCATTTACTAATCTGAATTAAATGACTCCATGCCCTGTCCCTTGAGACTTTCTGGCTGGATAAGGCCCTGGGCAACCTGATCTAGCTCTGGTGTCCCTGTTTATTGCAGGGGAGTTGAACTGGATGACCTTTGAAGGTCCCTTCCAACTCTAAGGATTCTGTGATGCTATATGAAGAGTGATAGGGAAAGAGTGTTCTTTCTCTGTGTGAGAAATGTATAAAATATCCATAGAAATTGACAATACTGAGAAAAAAGTGCAAAACGAAATGTAACATAGCTATGTAAGATTGAGGCACGCCTACACTCACTTCTTTCCATAAGGTGGGAACACCAAATAGTCTGCTGAAGTGACAGAATACTGCATACATACACTAAAAACCTGGCTAAATTATCATGATTGAAGAAGCACAAACTAAGCCTACATCTGTTCATTGATTTTTTTTTTTTTAATGCAGAAACAGTTTTTCTTGTTAGAGTATGGGATAAACTATGGACATGAATATTTTGGTGTTGTTTTATTGAATGTACAGGAAGAATGTATATGCAGTAGACATTTCTCTCACCAAAACTGTTAAGCCAGTTTAAAAGTTAGTGTTAAAACAGATCTTATTATTGTTTTCAGCCAGAGATTACAGTATCTGTACAAAAGTAGGCATGATTTTAGGCTTATTCTTGAAGTGTATTTACTGCCATATGGAATAATAAAACAAGCATTTAATGGTTTAGAGCAAGACCAGCATCCAAAATAGGCTTTAAATGACAAACAAATTGGAGTAGGCATTTAACATCCAGAATGAGCCAAACTATACTGAATTTAGACAGTAAATGCACAAAATTTTATCTAGCTGGGAACATCCCTCTGAGCTGGAAGTACCTGGAAGGTGGAATAGTATTTGGGGGATGTATCATACGTTTGCTTTATTCTTACTTGTCCTTTGACAGACATCTTGTTGTACCTACTACTGGAGGAAGACCTGAGATACCTGACCAGGTACTGTTTGGCATTTGTGTATTTTTAGCTTGCATTAAAGGGAGGATATCACCCACTACCTTCCATCATTCCTCTCTTTGATTTACTTCAGCAACCATTTTGGAATAATTGTAATGCCAATTCTGGGTTAAATCAAATAGAAATATTTTAACTATCTAAAATTGCCATGCTCATTTTACCTTAGCATTCTCAATGTTCTCTGGTGCTTTTCCAAGCATGTCCCACACTTACCCAGCTCCGTTTAGCCTGGGGAAGGTGTGAGTAAAATAGCCGAAGGTCATATGGCTACTATCCATGCAAAGCTAATTCTTTATCAGAACAGAAGTGAATTGCAAAGAAGATTAAAATCTTATGCTTAGAAAAGTTTTGATGGTAGCCGATCTGGAAGCAACCAGAACGGAGTGAAATATCTGCAGTGAAATGAAGATGATTATCTCTTTGCTTACTTCACTCTGAACGGGTGGAAGTACAGTATGCTAAAAGCATTATTCAAATCAATGTTAATTTCATCTAATCTGATATCTAGGTGTGATCTATCCTTTCTGTCTAGAGTCTAAGGAGTTTAATGGAACTTTTATTTGTCTTAAACTGGCACAGTCAGAACCAGGTTTATTATGGCTTACATTTTTTTTGGTAGTATAAATATCCAAGCCCCATAGGGTCCACCCTTTGTGCATTATATCTTCTGAGTGCACTGAAGTGATATACTGGTGATATTCTGACCCTCAAATAAAATAGCTATCACTCTTTCTAGTTTGATTCCAGATGGAATTAAAATTAAGGGGATACATTTATTTTGAGAGAAAGACTGAGTACATCAGCCTCAACAGCTTTAAAACAAGCACCAAAAGGTAGAATGGCCAACAGACTGTCCGTCTTCTCAAAAAAAAAAAAAAAAAGGCCTCTTATCATCTAAAAAGGCTAAATTCAAGGCAACTACAGCCTAGTCAGCCTCACTTTGAGCTCGAGGAAATTATGGAGTGAGTCATCTGTGAACACACTTCTGGGCACATGAAAGAGAAGGTGGCTGGGAAGAGGCAGCATGGATTTAGCAAGGGTAAATCTTGGCTGACCTTGATATTTCTATAATAAAATGACTGGATTAGTGGGCAAAGGAGTAGTGAATGTCATTTACCTCATCTTTAGCAAAGCTAAACTGAAATGTAGTGCCAGAAAGTGGCAAGAACTTCTTAAAGAAGAAAGTTTTAGTGCAGTTTGAAAATCTCTACTAAGCCATTGTGGGGAAAACATCCAACAATACAGTATGGGGTCTAGGAATCCAAAAGCAAGTAAAAACCACTTCTCTTAATCTAATAGAGAAACATTAGTGTGGCTTATGAAATTGTCCTGTATAGCTCATGGCTGGATGAAGTCCTTTCATTTTGTCATAATCATGTCAGTTGCACAAGTTCAGTGATGATCTAGAAAAATCTGAATCAGCTCTTTGCATGCCTATGTGTAAAAGTATATACGTATATCTAAATATATATATACATCTGTGATACACGTATTGTTCAGTAATGAATTTGTGTTACAAGCAATAAAAAGCAGTACTGACTCCGGCCAATATAACAGCATTGTTTGGTACTTTCAGCTACTGTGTAAGAAAAAGATAAACATCATTTTCCTAGGCATAATTGATGGTGGTGACAATTATTAATTTGCTTTAGTAAGCCTGAAGAATTGAAGCCATGTAGCTAATACGAATTCTAGCATTTCTTTCAATTTTCATAAAAGACGCTAATTGTACACGTCCATTTTGGTGGTGACTAGATACTGTGGTGATAGATTCTTCGGAAGTGCTGAGAGAGAGATAAAGTTAGGCTAAACTGATGTATTTCATATTATGAGCAGCTGTATGAGCCCTAAATACCATACCCAAGTGATTAATTTCTGAATGGTGGTGAAAAGAGAGGGGGTGCTTAAATAAATCAATGGTGATTTTAATAAACTGGGAGCTTCTAGGTATTAAATCTGTCTGCATCTGATCTGAATTGCAATTACCTGTCAAAAATTCATCCATCATTGCAAGTTGCAGACAAACTTTCTGGCAGCAGATGTTTCAGGAAAGCTATTTCATAGGGGAAATATATAGTTCGTTGTACAGCATTCCCAAGAACAAAAAGCAAAGTAGAAAACATTCATGGATAACAGCAATAACTTCTATGTCATATCTAAGGCTAATTTATTGGTGGATATAGTATGTAAATATGTATTTCCAACATAAATCAGTCAATGAAAGACTACTTTTTAATTCTGATGGTCTCAAATAGGTGTAGTAATTAATTCAGTATTTAAGTACTTGTGAAAGCCATAGTATTTCTAATAACTTCAATTTCATTATTAATAACACTCTGTGAGTCTAGAAGACCGGTACCTGCATTTCAGAAAAAGTGATATGCTTCCATCAGCCATGCTACGGAAACTGTTTGAAGAGCTAGATAGCCTACAAAATGATGTTCTACTCTCAGATATATGTTGGTTGCTCCTCCAAAAATAGCACCTCATATTTATGCCTGGAGAAACTACAACAAAAAGCACAATAACACTATTTGATAGAGCAAATTCTCAGCTACAAAACGCTATTTTCAACACTGTCACCACCATTAGCCATGCATTTTCACCAGTGAATAAGAGCCTGCATGCTGTGCTCATAAATATCTGCACCAGCGGATGTGACCCACTGTCACCCATGTTTGTCTGCCGCTTAGTGTGGTTTCATTGACTTCCTATCATAAGAGAAAGGGCTGAATGTGGATTGCATGAAGGAGTGAATTCAAAATGCCTAAACTTCAGTTTCTCATTTACACCTGTTCCTTCGTTTGATACATGACTGGTCCCTCCTCATATGGCAAGAAGGCAACGTAATGAACATTTCTTTGCAGCCATCAGTAAAATTGTCATGTAACACTGCTATTTCTCATCTGAACATGCACCTTGAAAATGACCTCTGAAGACAGACTGGACATATGATTAGAAGATTACGGTCCCAGCTAAATGATAGACCAAGAGCTGTTCTACTGCCACCTCTATCAAAATCCTTCATTCTGTTTGCCAATTATAATAGCAGAATCTATCATTCTTTTCAATTTTCATTATATCAGGAATTTACTTTGTACAATTTCTTTCTCTGTATAATATTTTAAAATCATATTTCACTAAATGTTGTTTCTAACATAATTGAAAACAATTCACTTATAAAATAACCACTGATGGATGGATCCATTTATATCTTATATATGATGTGCTGGGCTTCTTATCTTGTCACCTGTGTCTGGTGTTTGAGAATTCATCTTTTATATTAGTAGCTCAGAAAGCCTCAGATTGATACACTATATCAAGTGTGTTAATTCGGGTTCTACTCTGATCATCCTATAAAACGGACAGCTACCAAACATTTGGAGAAAACATCTTGGTTTGCCATTTGTGCTGCAGTATGTCATTTTTCGAAATTCCTCAAAGAGAATGAATGCAGAAATCCTTGTGGCCTTGTCCAAATCACTTTGAAAGTAATAGAAGGACTATTAGCTCAAGAAATTGTGAGTTAGTCTGTGAATGCCATAAAGAGACAAATAGCTTAATATATTATGGAGATTAGGTATTTACACAATGCAGTCTCATCAGAAACACATTCTACAACTCTGCCAACTTCCATTTTTATCCCCGTGGTCCATATTTCTTTTTCAATGCATAATGCCACTGCACTATATATTTTATTTATAAATATGGTATTAAGAATATATTTACATATTGTGTGTTCATTAGTCTCCTTTATTTCACTCTTACTTACTTATGCAGTATTGGCTGTGGGTATGATGTGCAAATCACTTCTCAGGCCCATAACAAAAGATTGTGTCTTCTCCAAAGGGTTTACTGCCTTAGCACTGGTCCTCGTTACCATCTGTCTGTTCCCCTCTGCCAAATACACAGAGGAAAACCAAAATATGGGAAGCAAATGGTCATCTGCATTTAACAGTGTAATACATGGGTGCTTGAACTGGCACTGTGTACTAATCAGAGGAGAGAATACATTTCCAGATAGTTAATGAGAAGTAGTAAGTAGAGTGCAAGTTACAGGGAACCTTGAAAGTAAAGACAAATAATTTTTTATTTTTTTTTAATGCAGTAGAGAAGCTGGGAGCCAGCAAGGGGAAAAACAAAAAGGCAAATGGCATGGAAAATAATCCTGGCAGGAAGCTTCATAATGAGCAAATGGGGGAAGGTAATTTGTATCAAGCCCCCGAGCCCAGCAATAGCTAAGACTGGAGGGTGAGAGCCTAAAACTCATCCTTTTCCTCTCTCTGGTTTAGGGATCTCAAAAGGATAACTACCAGTTTTAAGAGCAGCTGGAGGAGCGAACACTTCATTCTGAAGATGACAGCCAGGTGGCATGGAGTGCACTGAAGCAACCACCAGCAGTGCCTGGAAGAGCAGCACAGTGTTGGTGCGCGAAGGTCAGATGTTGGGACATGATTTTCTGGGGCTTCCCATCCACGAGATGGTGTCACAGCATCACTGGATGGGCAGAGGAAATGGCTTTGAGGTGAAATGGTATGGCATTTGACATATGACAAATGAGCATTTTCTTCTTGTCCTGATGGGTTACTTGCTTCCTTGTGCTAAGGGTAAGGGCGCGATCGGGACCTATTTAGCTATCATGCATAACTGTGTTGCAGGAGTTTGTTTAAAGAAATCTTGTGAGGTGACAGTAGACTCATTATTGTAGAAAAAAACTGGGGCTTACCCTGGAGAGGGCAAGGTGCCAACACCAGTCAAACAATGCCTAGCCCCTTGATTAGAAGCAAACTGTTCGAAGGTGGAATTCTTCCCAATTGATGTTTTTAACTTAATTTTCAATGGAAAGGTTATTGAAAAAGCTGATACAGCTACTTTGATGATGCATTCCTACAGCTTTAAAAATGAAACTTATTCCAAGTACAGAGCACACACATTTCAGGTTTGTATACGTAATATATTTTACCATTTCTAAAACACCTTTGCGCTCAGCACAGAAATATCATGAGAGGGAATGATAGAAAGACAAGAGGTCTAAAACATAAAATAACTTAATGAAAATGATTTTTTCTAAGTTTAACAAAATAGAGAGAACAACCCCTTGAACCATTTTCCTGACGGAAGTGACGAGGTATTTTAGAGGCTATTTTCATTTTTATTAATGATATTTTATTAGAAGAATGCCAAATGTATCACGTAGTAACTATGAAGGCATTCGGGGTCTTTTTTATTATGACTATGAGTGTTTATTTGTGGGATAAAATTGCCCATAAACAGCAAAGTCTGTTGTTACCATATATATATATGCCTTGTTCTGTTAGCTATTGCTTTACCCATGACTACCATAATGCAGTACTGACTTTAGGTGCATCAAATATAATCAAAATTAGCATTGATCCAATACTGCATGACCACATTTCTGTCATTCTTCATTCTGTAATGTGAGCTTTCTTTTATTAAAGAGAACATGTATGAAACTGGAGTCACCCAAAGGAATTTCAGCTACCTCCCTAAACTATCTGTTGATATCAAAAGAAAGCAATTTAATCCAGCACTTCTCAACCCACTCAATAAAAAGACAAAAATTTCAGTTTGCACTACACTACCCTTGAAGTCAACGATAAATAATGTTCTTTGCTGGTTTACATTAGGGATCAAGTGTCTTTGTTCTGAATAACACTGTGAATAAATTAAGCGAAAGGAGGCACATCTTTTAGCTCTTTTTCAGAGTCTTCAGATTATTATTTTTATATAATGTTTTTGTTCTATCTATCCAGCACTAAGCTGCAATAATGATGTTTAAGTAGTGTTGAGGACAAAATATAATTTTTTTTTCAGGAAGCGTTTCTTTACCTTTTCCCTTCCCCTAATCTAAACATGGATATTTTTCTTAATGATGTCAGAATTTTGAGGCCCATGTTGAGACTCAGCTTGAACTTTTCAGTTCTCCATAGGAGATCCATCACATATTCTGTGATGAGAAATTTAATTCATACCGATCAGTGTGTTACTGATGCATGCAGAGCTCAATGAATGACTCTTGCACTGCAGAATTTCTCCTGCCGCCTTTGGAAAATACTTTCAAAGTTACTGGATTCCAGTGCCAAATACACTGTGACCATTGTAAGCTCATCACAACTATGATGTCTGAAATAGTAAGCAAGTTTCTATTCCATAAGCAGGACATAAATTCTTTATTGTAAACATAAAACTCTGTCAACGGTTTACGGGCGTTAGGCCCAATTTCTGTGACAAAGGGGACGGGGGACCCATGGGCCCACGCCCCGGGAAAAGGGGAAAGGGGAAAAGGGTAGGGAGATGGCCCTGAGAGCAAAGAACAACGGCAACAATCTGAGGAGAAACAAACTAATTTACTAAATAAGATATCGGAATGCAAAACAACACACTATAATACAATATAATTACAATTTAAGCTGATAAATCCAATACAGAGAGAGAATGTCCCAAAATCAAGGTAGGCCTTACTCTCCTACCGACGATAAGACGGCTGGAGAGCGAGGTGCTGCCGAGACGAGAGACGGCGGAAAAAGGGACGAGGTCTCGTGATCTGCAAGTTTTTATACTGCGAGCTTTTATCTTTTCCCTCAGGCTGGAAAATGGTAACAGAGGAGCAAAGTACCGTGGGGAATGTAGTAGTCCTTCTCTTCTGAGAACTAGGTACATCCACTACATGATGTTATGATGTGGAATACCAATAACCGAAAATCATAAAACCATGACAAACTCAGAAAATCAAGTTAAAATTCTCTCTCTTTTTTTTTTTTCCAACACAGAAGATAAATAATTAGGCAAAAAAATTGCATTTTGTTTTATGCAAGATGATAGTTTAACTTCTACTTGCAAAGTGATTTTGCCTAGTAGAGCACTGTGTAGTCTTTCCATCTCTGCAAACTTTGTCACTTTATCAGAGGTTCACCAAAAATAAATGGAAGCAAGTAAATGTTTCCTTCAGTACTGTTGAACTAAAGCAAACAGCATTTTTATATTGACGCATGTGACTTATTTCCCCTTATGTTCTTGAGACTTCTCGGAAAATTGAGAAGGCTAAGGACACTTCCACATCTTCTATACAAAGCTGACTCTGTGGTAGTGTTGTTTTTTTCCCTAACTTTCCTTGTTTTTTCCTTTTTGCTCTTTCTTTTTCTGAATTATCAGTTTTGCTTCGCATTATGGCTTTTAATATTAACACCTGAGCACAAAAAATCAAAAATTAAGATACTGTTCCACTTGACTTAAAGCATTATGCTAGGCTGTTGAAATAGTCAGAGTTACCTCAGCTGTAGAAATTAGGTGAAGATAATTTTGCATTGTATAAAAGATTTCAAAACTAATTGCATTTCTTTTCAGTTAGGGAACTGTAGTGTTTGGTACTTCCAGTTCCAATGAGCTTAAGCTGTTCTTACCGGACATGAGTCATACAGAAAAGTCCAGCAGCTAAAAAAAAATGGAAATAAAAGAAATAAAAAAAATACTTTATGTGGTTTAGCAGCCTACTTGGAAACAGAAAACAGAATATTGTTTAGTTTTATGGCAGACGAAGAGAACTGGTTTCTTGGTCTCTGAATACATATAGCTATGATTTAGCATAGCAAGGCAATAACTAGCCATGACTGTAGAAAAGAATATTTATGAGACATATTTTCCTGGCTTTGTTAAAACTGAAACTGTGTCATTTCCACTATAAACTTTTTCCTTATCTATCCAGCAGCCTGTCTTTTTTCTTGCACTATTCCAAGTCCACAGTTAAAAACCTGCAATGCTGAATCTTTCGCATTCCCAGGAGTGATTTATACAAGAAGGAGGGTAAATGGGTACTAATTCTGCTTTTGTTTTCATGTTCTTTGGCAACCGGTGCCGGACCAGGTGATGAAGTTCTGCAGGATGACAACCAGGCCAGGAAACCCACTGGGGACCTTGCCAATACCTGGTCAAAGTGATGGAACCTTTGGATGGATGCCAGGCACCGTGTTTGCAACTAGCAGACTCAGGCAGGGCATGACTTTAGAAGGGCAAAGTACTGGTTCTGGCATCTCCAAAATGCACACGTAAGGTGCACCAAGAGGTTTTGTTAGTCATTTTCATATTGCTGTAAGCTGAAGGAACCTCTTGCAGGAAATTTCTGCCCAGATGTGCTAAGTAGGTCAGCCTGAATTCCACAGACCTCTGTACTGACAGGGTTAACTTTACCCCCCTTTTGAAATTGTCTGTAAATACATCCAGAAAATTTTCTTATGAAGTCTTCAAGGGAAAGAAAAAAATAGCTTAGAGATCCAAATCTTAAAACGTGCTCAGACTTAGAAGTTTGTGTCTGTTTGGATAAGATATTTTCATTTCTGTTTCCAAGCAATGGCTGGCATTGGGCTTTTGTCTAATCCAGATTAAATCATATTCAGGTGCTCCCTCTCCAAATAAAATCTTCTGCCCATAGGAGCTGTGGGCAGATTCTCTGATTCCTCTGCAGCAAAAGGGCAGTGAGAAGCAGTAGGGGACTACATTGTGGTTAGCAGACATATGAGCTGGCAAAATGGACTTTTACTAAATACAGTTTTATCCAGCAGAGTATGGAAACAAGCTACTACTACTCTTAGATGTCAAAGTGTTTTCCTCATAGTCCTGTGCATTTCTTTCCTTAAATGCTGCAAATGGTAATTGCAAATGTCTAAAAATTCATCTTCTTTCCACAAATAATTTTGATTTTTTCAAGATGCTAAAAAGGATTTTTCAATTTCGAGATGCTTCTAATTTTCAAAAAAAATGACATTTACAAAGTGTGAAGCAGATTCTTAAAAAAAAACACACTGAAAACACAAATTTCTAAAAAAAATATATATATATAAAGATGAGAGAATCATACTGTACCCTGACAGATACAGTCTTCTAGCAATAATTTCCAACATCTGCTTGGTCTGATGGACCACAGAAATTGAAATTTTGCACAGATAGCAAGATTTTCTTTCTTTATCATCAGTCATAAAAAATTAAACGTGTGAGATTTAAGTGGGAGAAACACGGGACTGTCATATGTCACCCCATAGGTGGTGGTATGTCTTGGGGTTGCAGCTATGTGACGATCTCTGATCTGTTCTCGTAACAATGAGCTGTGAAATAATATTGAAATAGCTTTAAAATTCCCACAGCAATGCACCTACATGGAGATGAACGACTTTAAGTGCACCTTTATGCAATTGTGTAAATCTCTAAGCAAAGAAGTTATTCATATGAAATTGTGATAAAGCTCTGAACACGAAGAGAAATTTGAGAAGTGCAGCTTTTGGCTGCCTTTCAAGGAAAGCATTTTATTTTCACTCTACATCTACTAATCCAGAATGAAAATACAAGTGATATTGAAGGGTAACTGCTGTGTTCTGCATTGATTGTGCAAGTTATTTTACATAGTTCTGAGAACACACAAGTTGTTGCAACTTTGTCATGCTTTTATTTATAAAAATATTGCACAATTAGGTGGCTGGAGTAGATAATACGAGAGACAGATCTTTACCTTGTACTTGCAAGAAAACGTTCTGTAACGACAAGACTGTTTCATGTAAATGGTGCCCTCGCATAATTTTAACACTTCCCTTCAGTTCTGTCTTTATTCCCTCTCACATTATTGCCTGATTTTTATTGATTCATTTTAATTTTAAAATCCCCAAGGTGAGGTCTTTACGTTCCTGCTCATCTAAAAAGCATCAAGAAGCCTGCAGGGATAAATATGTATCATTTGTGATTAACAAGGTGCCTTGCAGTTCTTGGCCTTAGTATTGACTGTTGGTTTACGCATGGACCAGCCAAGAAGGTTGCATTAAAAAGCGTTTTCTCTTAGACCTCTCTGTGGTACTGTACACGATATGTGTAAAATAGTGCTGTGGGATTATGTTTTTTGTTTTCAACCAAGGATTCAGTCTTTTCTAGATTGTACTGAAAAAAATAAATCATTCTATGGTTAATTCACATTAGAGAGATTATATTTTACAGCTATAAAGGTCAGAAACTTAAATTATTTCAAACAAAACTCAGACATCTTGAATGATGTTTTTCCTGTTTCTTTGTTTTCTTGCAAGTTCTCTTTAGCAGAGATGTAGTTTCACACTTCTAGTCTGTGCCTCTTGAGGTTTCTGAAGTTTTGTTTTTTAACAAATACATTAAACAAAAACAATGAATGTTCCACTAAAGTACATGTTAATGTTAATCAATCATTTGTAATTATTATTTGTTTTTCTTATAAGCATCCTGGAGTACGTCACAGATAAAGGGTCAATTTCTTCATCTCTCATTTGCACTGATTGATACCTCAACATACAGATATTTCAAAGTTGAGCGTTATTACTTATTAATTTCCCTGTGTAAAAACTATTTATTTTACAGTAGCATTTTTTTCACCTTCTTGTAAATTAAAAATATGCTTGCCAAGCATTTAGAGGTTGAAACAGGGAAACAACAACAGCATCAAAGAGGAAAAGCAAACAAAGAACAACAAAAACTACCATAATTATGAAAGTAAATACTGAAAATCTTCTCATTTCTTTTAGGTATGAGTTATTTTTGGAGCTTGACTGACTTTTTATACAGTTTTAAATCTTTGGAAAAAAAAAACCATGAAATTTTAGTAGGTGATACTTGACTTAGGGTTTTTTTGTTGTTGTTTGTTTGTTTTTTGTCATAGGAGAGGTATAGTCCTTCTTGACATTGAGATCCAGACAAGATTTGCAGATATTGGACAAAACAGCATTTGGTATGCAAAGCATTGATGTAACCAGCTCCTGAGCTTGTTCTGTTTAACAAATGGTCTGCTGGGATTTTTTTGGATCAGTTGACCTTGTTAGCACCTGTAAGTAACTCATGGAAACCACTAGTTTTCACATTCCTCTTTGTATGCAACCAGGTTTTCATTCATTGAGTTTGTTGGGGTACTGCTAAAATGGATGATTCTTAAGCATGTTCATTTTTTCTCCTAAAAAAAAAAAGATTCAATTTTAATCCATTTCAAAGTAGTAGAAGTCTAGGGGAAAGGAAACAAACAAGGAAATGTTTTATATTTAGGTTTATCTTTTCATTCTTTTTGGCAGATGAGTCGGATTTTTTCAAAGCCACCTTTTGAAATCACTATGTTATTTTGTCATTTCTTTCTAAAGGAGTAATGGTACTGAATCTTTATCATATTGATCGTTTTACAAGTTTTCATCTGGGGTTCAAGATAATACATAGCATTGTTATTGCATTATTATTTTTCATTTGTATCCTATTGATTTGCTGCCAGCAACTTACAGGTCAATTTACAAAAAGATGAGATATGATTTATTTTTTTTCTAAAAGATTATGCCACAAAGGGGAGGTTTTTATAAGGCTGTAAGATCTCAGGGTTTGTTTTTTCTTCTCACAGGAATGCAAGATATTCATAAATTAGTAGTGAAGTTCCACCTGGATTTACACCCAGAGTATCCATGACTTCCACATAATTCATATGAGTAAGTGGCTAGGCACAAGCTTACACTTAAATTGGAATTTTACTCCTGGGCATGGTTCTTTTCTCATTTCTCTCTGTATAACTCAAGAATAATACCGTAATGTCAGTATAGTTATACACATATAAAAGAGATTAGAGAGACTTTATATATCTAATCACAACAAGCTGCCAAGGTTTAAGACATCCAAATGACAGCTACTAAAATTATACATGAAAATTTATTTTTGGCATTGGCCAGCTCAATATTGGCACTGAAACATGCCTTCTTACTAGGGTCTTGCTCTTTCCCAAGACACTGCAATTAATCTCCAAAAAACTGGTCTGGGTTTCTTCCATGGGACCAGCATTTAGCCCAGTTCTGTTCTCAGACATTATAACCCTTTATCGCTAACCTGCTTTGCCAGTATGGAAGGGCTGAAGAATCTCTGCATTCTCCATTCTCCGTATCTGCACTGGAAAGAATATCATTGGGCCATGCATTTGCAAAAATGTTTGTTTTCTCACCCACACCTCCCTAAATAATGTATTGAGAGTACGTTAGTGCTGTCTGTATTTAGAAGGCCCACTTAAAAAGGAAAACAAGAAAATGTAGCCAAATTTCCTTACTGTTTACTTTTATTGTCATTAGAATTTAGCTAATTAGAAAGCAAGAATTAAAGCAGTATGTAAAATAGTATACGTATACTTTTATTCCTTCAATATAAATCTACCACATAATTTTCAAGGGGTTATTTTTTAAATATTTAACACAAAATGTGCTACATGCAGTGAGCTTGTGTATATATACACCCTGATGTGTGCTATTTTTTTTCTGGAACCCATCCAGGTATATCAAACCCACAGTGAGCAACACAGGGCCTTCCAGTTCGTGCTATGCATGCAATATATTGAATTTCTCTGGCACACTTTCAAGAGGAGCAAGTTTGACAAGAGAATTTTTTATAGCACAGAATACCTTTTTCTGCCAGTGAAAAATTTCAGTTTTGGAAATGATCTGACATTCCACACAGGCTTGTAGCCTGAAATCAGATATTGACATTACACCATACTCTTAACGACACAGGACACTGAAATAATCTTCTCAGTTGACAACCTTTCTTCTAAATTACAGATCATTCACTGACCTTGAAAGCAGAACAAAGTCCAAATCAATTTCTCTTTCTCAGTGTGGCACAAAAATAATCAAGTAGCTGAAGGTGATGCCCATATGTTGTAGAAATATTTCAAAGAAGATTTTTTTCTGTTCCCTTGTTTGTCTGTTTTGTTTCATATTTTGACAAAAATTTGACCACAGCTGTATAAGATTCGACTGTTTAAAATAGAGATGTAAAATCTCAGAATGTGCTGTGGCAAATATTTCCCTATGCTTTTATATTAACAATAGAGAGAAAAGATGACTATACACCAGCACTTGAAATTATTTTTGATCATTATTGAATGATATAGTGATATTTATAGACAGAGAAGAAAATATAATTTTACTTTCTTGATATTATTCACAAATGTTTCAGTTGAGCTTAGATTTAAAAAATGTATTGAAAAGTGACTTCAGGAAAAATGCCAAATCCTTTAATGTATTAATAAGATTTGTTTTTTGCACTTTTGTAATTTTAAAAACATATGAATATTATATTCTATTGTTACAACATCTAAGTAAGTTTTTGTTTCAGAATCAAAGACCTTTCAAAATTGTCAAAATCTATTATTTCATTAAGCTACAGTCATCTTTTTTCTTTCTTTTGTCTAATACCTTCATAAACACTTAGAGATCAGTGTTCTGCCTCAATCTTAGACATTGTTTTATAAATAAAATGAACTGCTTTCCACCAAGCCTGACTTCTATGTATATTTCAGAGTCCTACAAAAGGAGATCATTGCATATGTAAATAATTTGAACTCAACGAGAACAAGAGATTTAGCCAATGTTTCTAAGATACAGTACTGAGACATTTAGAAAAGATGAAAAATGCTTTCTTTACAACAGTACAACTCTCAGGTTTAGAGATTGACTGGGACATTCTGAGTGCTATAATAAACACCAGAAATTGGAATACTCAGAATCAATAGGCAAAATGGTGAATTGAAATTATTGATGATATACAGCCCACAATCTATGGGTAAACACATGCAAAAAAACCCCAACATTTCAGCTTCGTTTTAAATCTGCTACAGAATTGTTTATTATAAGCTTTGCTGTACTTTTTAATTGTATAGAAGTAAAAAAAACAATGAAATACAAGTTACTTAAATGCACATTTCCAGATAGGGAGTGGGCAAGGAATAATTGTGTAAATTATGTCTATTTTCAGCAATAAAATACAGTCCCTGCATTAAAAGATGGCTCTAATACATTGACATTAAACACTTCTGGAAGCTCTCTAATGCACTTTCTATTGTTTGATATAACCCTAGTCCTGGGCTTGTCTGCTGTCAAGCTAGAGTGCATCCTTCCACAACCAGTAGGTCTTTGAAGGGTTACTGATGTACCATCTGCTGACTTGGCCCTTAGAATGTGAGTAACTCACGGAAGAATCCCAAATGTTGAATTACAAGTTCAAATTTGCATTGAGGATAAACATTTATATAGCTTTAATGCAATTACTTATATTATTTCCTAATATCAAGGCAGCTCATTCGGAGATTTTTGTATGTAAAGCCATTTATTCTGGTAAGTTATGAAAGCACATTACAATGCTTTGGCAAACAATTCCATTTTATACAGTGCTATTACAGAGGAGCTGCCCAAGCAAATCAAGTTATCAGTCTGCACATCAGAGCCTTAATCATCTGAGTTTTGCTTTTGCATGCAGCAGCAAATAGGATAGTCATTCATATTATAATAACCTCTAATTTAAGTTCAGCCAGTGTTGCAAAACCAACAAATTGTTTAGATCTTTTGTTTCTGATACGAACGCTTATTAGCTCAGATTTCAGAAGACATTTGATGGCTAACCTTTGTCAATATCATAACTGTTTACTGCATAGAGCTATTGTGTTTGTTTTGTGGCCACAGAGAAAACATTGCATAGATGTTATCAACGATCCCTCAGCTGTCAATCAAAATATAACTTATTCCTGTGCAGTATGGGCAAAACATATATCTATGAGCTTTTTTTCTGGGGTAGAGAAGACAAGATTTCATGCTAGATGAAATCATGCAGATTAAATGTCAACAGCCATAAACTTCAAGTAGGACTTGGAGATTCAATTACTGGATTATGCTGGGCTGTTCTAATTCTTCATAAATCTTTTATATATGTCTTTTGATATCCTTACATTATATCTGTGATGATAAATTATTGTGTGATGACACAAACATACAGAAGCACCCAAAATTAAACTTATTAATAAAACCTCTGTTAGAAAGCAAGTGCTTCATTAAAACCAAAAATTGTTGTCAGAATCTAGAAGTGGTGTGGATAGGACATTGTTTTGTAGTAATAAACATGTTTCTCAATTTAATGTTCATATATTCTTTGAAGAAGACCAATTTCCTCTGTCAGTACACGGGGCAACTTTTGAGTGTTTTGTTGTGTTTCTGTTCATATAGAAATTCTACCATTCAGCATCAGGGCATTTGTAGATAGGACATCCTCCTGCTATGCAATTCCGCAATGTAGATAATTGCACTGCTGTCTTTAAGAATAATTCTCTTCTGGTAGTTGGTATTTCCCGTTTTTTCTTCTTTCATATTGACCTAGAATGCATACACAAAATATATGTGTATGTGCCCAAAATATATATGTATGTGTGTTGCTGTTCTTTTTTCCTTAACAAGTTACAAGCTGTGTCAAAAGGCCACTTTAATGTTTATATTGAAAAGTGGAAACAAATGTCCTGAGAGTTTCTTGGTTTTGTTAAAGCCCATTAAAGAGAGGAGTATTTCCACTGATTTCAGTGGTGTGATCATGTAATGTTCTTCTGAACAAAACCTGAAAGTTTGTTATGTGATGATTTTTTTCCTCAGTCGTCTTTTTCGGTTCATACCTCTAATCATGCCGTGAGAGGAGAGCAGTGAAGTGCACAGTTTATATTTCTGTCTCCCAGCACATCCCCATCTCCCAAGCTTTCAGTTCATAATAGTTTTCTCTTTTTCTCTTTTTTGAGATCTGAAAGGATTCAGCCATCACAGGAGTGAATCCAGTCGTTATGTTTTTCAGTTGTGCTGTTGTTTTTTTGTTGTTTTGTTTGTTTTATGTTTTGCTTTACTATTTAATAATACTTCAAAGAAACATTTTCTGGGGACTGTTAATTAATTCTCTGAAAATTAAGCACACAGACACTGTAACTACCTCTCTTTTCCCCATGACATCTATCATTGTTATTAAATGACTCTAGAAACACTGCAGTCATTGGAAATCCTGTTGAGATTTAACAAGTGGCCATATGCTACTCTCGATTAGAGGAAGCAGAGAGGAGCAAGACGCACGTGAAAACCTGTCAAATGTAGGCAGAGCTGAGAGCTTACTACATTCCCAGTTGGGTATCCCAGGACATATTTTTGCAAGGGGAAAGCTCATTAGCTGCAAGAGAGTAAGTAGCAATACTTTGTGAAAACTTGGGATACAAGGCATGTTTTCCATCAGGGAGTTATATATTACTGGCATACAGCCTCTTAATACTTCCTACTATTCTCCCTGCAAATCTCCACAGTCCAGAACAGAGCAGTTCCGTTTAGCTCATTATGTGTAATTTTTTGCTGGAAAGAAAAATGTGCAGCAACACATAGTTGTTTTGGCTCCTCTGTGCCTGGTTTGCTCTCTGTGTGTTCGGAGAGAAGGAATCCTCCTTGAAGGTTCAGAAAACTAATGAAATACTGTGAAATTAATTCTTCCAAAGATCTGGATTTTAATGTAACCTCTGCTTTGTGTGTATGTGTTTGTGTTTGCAATTTGTACGTGCATGTTTTCTAATGGCTTCCTAAGATACTCCTTTATTTCTATTTTTTGAATTCTCAACATGTTATTTTCAATTTAGTGTGTTCCTATAAGTAAATATACATTCAATTATATATATTTAGTTATAGGCTATTTGATGACTTGTACAATTAATTTCACATTTTTTCCTCATTGCAAAACATTTATCTTGGATTTTAAAATGAAGGACTTGGTATGGTGGATGGAAAGCACCTTCACCTGATGGTGCTGAAGGAGACTGTGGATTCCAGTTGCAACCAGTCCTGTTGTTTGCAGTTCAGTGAGAATTTGGTTCACATGCCACATCCAGCATCCGAGAGAACAGCCATTTTTTCCCCTGATAACTTCTTGATTTTCTGAGAGGATACCAGCCCCTATGTTAGAAGGTCTGTTTGTGTGAGCTTAGAAAAATCCAGAAAAAAAAAAAAAGCAAAAACACAAAACAGCAATGAGCTCATGAAGAGGTATTTGGTTTTGTAATAAAATCCAGAGAAAACTGGGATTTCTTCTCAGGTATTTACAAGAGAATATGAATCCTTCACCCCTCTGGTGCATAATCTGTATTCCAGTCTCTGAGTTCTTGCAAGTAAAAGATACCTCTGTTCTGCACATCCTATTATCTGCAATTGCTTGCAGGAACTTATTAACCAGCTACACAGTAGAGCTTGCAACATATTTTCTTTCTGTACTGTGGAAGCCATCAATTTTCAAACTCCTCTAAGACCAGAAGAGCGCTCACTGTGGCAGTGTAGAAACACCAAAGGTCTGGACTGCCTACTTTGGGAAATCAGTGCCCTCCATTTCTGTCAGGTCCCATTTCTCTTATAGTAAGGGGGAGAGGGGACTGTGTATGGCACTTTGTTCAACCCATGCAAGATTTTCTACTCAGTGCTAAACTGCAAGTTACTTGCTGTTACAGGGATCATCTATAGATGATCCATGATTATATTCACCTTGCAAGACAGTTCTTTTTGCTGGGCTAACTTCTGCTTTTTATTTTTCTGCACAGTAGCTTTTATTCAGCAAATTGAACTGCTGAAAGTTGGAGCTAAACTTTCCAGCTAATTCTGCTCTTCTAGTCTCCAATCTATAGTGCATGATATTTCCTGTCTTGTTTTCTTGTTTTTCAGCCATCACTCTTCCTACTCTCTTATTATTCCCTTTAAGAATACATAGTCATGCTTTTCTTAAAACATTCATATACTTAGAAATTCAAGTTACTTCTATCAGTACCAAAAAAACCCACCTTTTTTTTAATCTTTTTTTTTTTTTTTCTGGCAGGATGTCTTCCCAGGGCTGAGGTGTCACCACTGAGAATTAAGCTTGCAAAGGACAAACCAATTCTGAAGTGAGTACTATCGCTTCTTTTTAACCATTAGCATTCATATTTCCCATGGTAGTTGCTTTTTAATAAGGTCTAAACATGTGAAGTCATTCTGGCTTATTCCCTGAATTATTTTAATAACCTACGGACAGGCATGGGAATCTTCAGAAATGTCTAAATTAGTTCAGAATGAGACAACAAATACATGTATTTTACCACTAAAACACCATACCAGAGAAAGTGTTTTTCAGAGAAACTGTCTTTTCAGTGCCTTCAGATTAAGACTTGGTGCCTTACTGGATATACATAGCACAGGATACTTGGAAAGATTCAAGGCCGCTGGGTAAGGTTATTTACTGTGTTATGCAGGTGGTGAGTCCAAATGATCTAATGATCTTTATGCCCAGAAAAATCTCTTATTCTACATAATACTCTTGACCTTTTTCTTTGTCACTTATTTATCTACACTTAGAAAAGGCTGATGTGTGATGTATTTTAATGATGACATGCTCTGTGTCCCAGTATCATCGTTAATGTGCTGTAATTCTTTATTCAGTCATTAAAGTACTGTTAAAGACCTCAATATTGGTCTTTATGTGGTCACTGGAAGAGTTTTAAGCAAGTTGTTATTGCTCTTAAACTGTCTTACACTATTCAGCATACTCTAAGCAGCAATTACAAAACGAGTTACTTACCATCAAACCTGTACACAGTAAGCTGGTGAAATATGTTTCAGAGGTATAATTCACCCATCCACCAGAGCACAATAAAACACCATCTGTATTTCTGATTTTATTGGTTCTGTCTGCTTTCATCTGGTGCCTGAACATTTTATCTGTTCATACTGTTTTTTTCTAATGCAATAAAAAGATCAGACAGGATTTTGCCCTTTAAGTGTTTGCTGCATTTAGAGGTAAATAACAACCACTTTTTGTGTTGTGTATTTTCAGACTTTTGAAGGAAGAAGATATTTTGAGAATAAGCATGCTCAACTGTATCCAAACGGTGTAATAGGAACAGCCTCTTCTTAACACCTTTTTTTTTTTTTTGCTCTTAGATGTACCTGTCCCTTTCTACTTCAGAAGGAAAGGAATTGGAATGGAGGAAGTGATTTCCTTACAGTAGGTTTGCATGTCGGATTAGTTGTCAGGTGTCCCTACCTTATAAAAATTTCCCCTTGTGCCATTTCCTCTACCTGTCTCCACGTCAACTTACTTTGTCATCTTCTACAATTACTATGGAAGTGGATGCATGTGTTCTTATTCATCTAGCTGACAACTCTGTTCCCAAGACAGCATCATCGTCATCCATTAGGGATGGTTCAATAAACGTGTCCCAATATTCTCTCATCTGCTATGCAGGCTGCCAGGAGACTCACCTCCCTACTAGAAAGGCGGCAAAGATAGAGCCCATCAGCTTGTGGCCTGCATGGATTGTTTCCAAAGTGTGATAGTGCCCAATTCTAGGCTTCAGCCTGCAAAAATAAGTTCAGATTGGAGCATCTAGTTTTAGCTACTGTGTCCTCTAGCTTACTAGGATACATCTCTGGGAGTTAGGGACCTCTGTTTCTTCATGCATTTTAAAGGGAAAAGAGGCGCATGGGGTGCATAAAAAATAAATTAGGGAAATACAAAATTAAACCAGTGCCCTTAGCCATGTCTGAAATGCTGCTGAGAGAAAGGTGCATCACAGCACAAAAATTAGAGTCTTTCAGTACAGTTGTCTAATTTGAACTAATTTCTGACAATAGGGATCTATCAGGACTCTGAATCGTATGCTTTCCTATTAAAAAAAAAGAGATCGAATGCAGGCAAGGCCACCCTATAATTTATTAAAACACTGAACAACTCTTTTAGCATATGACAAGCTCCATTCCCTTTAGCTCAGAAGAGCCCAGCAGGGTTTTAACTTGGTTGTAGAAGTATGGGTCCTCCATTTATTTATCAAATCTATCACTCTTTGCATGTAGCAGTAAGGAATTAATTCATCCAGGGAGTCTCAGTAGCTTAGTCATTGAGGCTTCACTGGGAGAGGAAAGATTTGGATTCCAGTCCCTGCAAAGATGGAGTTTAAATCTTTTACATCAGGAGCGTGATGAGTGGAGATCCTTGCCTACAAGCAGATAAGTCTTTTCAGAAATGAGCTGACGCTCTGAGCACCAAAACAGATCACAGGAACTACAATAAAAATCAGTGTTCTCCCAGAGCTAAAGGGATAGGAATCTGTCAGGGAGAATGATGGAGCAAGAAGAGTTTATTATAGCAGGCAAAAGAAAAAAGGGAGTGAAAAGTGTAAGGATCTGGAAAAGACTTTAAGGGACAGAATGCTGTTTAATGGAGGAGAAACTGAGAGACAAGTAGATTACAAGCCAGTGTGACGATTAGCATTTTTTCAAGACAATTTGTAAAAGGTGACAAGTTGTAGATTAAAGGCTTTGATTTGCCTTTTTCTCCCTCTGCTTATGTACTTACATCACTCATTTGATACAATAACCTCTCCTAAGCAGTTGTAGGAAGCAGCTTTTTTTTGCTGACTTTTAAATAAGAAAAAAAATTGGAATTTGAAGTATGCAGTTCTTTACTGGTTAAAGGGTAAAATAAAGAAGTATAGCTCAGTGAAATTTTTGCTTGTCATTTGATAAATTAACATTCAACACAGGAAGTCCAAAACAATTCAGTTCGCATGATCTCAGTCTTTGTCTCAATTTTAAAATTGTATCAAAATGAAAACATTTATTCCTGATTCTCATTCAGTGGAGCTTAGAAGAGCCTCAGTTTTCAGATATTCCCATAATGGGAGTCAGGAGTATTATCTTATTTTGGAGTCAGAAGTATCTGAAATAAGGAACAGTAGCAGCTTTGGGGTTTCTTTCTTCTCTTCCTCCTTATCCCTTTCTGTTTGACCTTTAAGAAGTGCAGTCTAGGTGAGTAACAGCAAGGCAGCCTACATTAAGTTAGCAAGTGAGGTTGAAAAGTCAATCTTACAGGCTTTAGAGGAGCTGATACTAGTAGAAAAACTGTGCCTGCAGTACAAAGCCAGAAGATATCAAACATCCTAAGATCTGCTTTCACAAATCAACAGAGTACATAAACTAGAAAAAAAATGCCTTCCTCTGGTTTGTTTCCCCAAAATGAAAAACTATGAAAGCCTGTAAGTGAAGAGCGAGTATGAGATGGTTGTCACTGTAATGTCAGCTTCTAGCAGAACAGAAATAACTCACAAGTCTTGGAATAAGTTCTCTACTGCCTTGCACATTGTACAGTCTTTTAATCAAAAGCCAAAATGAATAGTTTTCATCTAGCACCAGAATACCGCATTGTATTATGCAGAAAGAGGACTATTGCAGAAATGCTGTTTTTCCTGTCTTTAAGATCTAAAACCAATACTATGCAGGGTTCAGCTTGAGTTATGACCTCAGCAGCACTCCTTTTTCCTTTTGAATAAAATATATTTTGGCTTGTGTTTTGTTTCAGCATACTTCTATAAATCCTCATGGGACACAGTATGGGAGCCCTTCCAGGATGTGACCTTTAGATATTGACGGAGGAGGTGGATATGCATATATTCTCATATTGTAAGTTATGTATTGACCATAATGGCAATTTTCCCCAGTTCCTTTGTGAATAGTTTCATTTTTAGGTATTTGTATGGCATCACAATATAGTTAGTCTTCCATAATATATAATCTTTGGGTCAATTCTGTTTATCTAGAATCTTAAGCGCTATATTGCATTTTGATAAAGACATTGTACAATTTAATGCCAGTACACAATAATATCTTCCATCAAAAAGTGAAGTGTGGGTAATAATCTGTGATGTGAGGCGATTAACTTATCTATCATTGCAAAACTACAACCATTGATAAACACCTCCTATCCCTTGTGGTCAGAGATCATTCTTTTTGCTTATTAGCTGTGTGTTGATTTTATGGATTTTGTCACTGGTGCCACATTTCATGTGACCAGTTTCTATTGTGGAGTATTCTCTAATGATGATTGCATTGCTACTACCAAAGTAATGTAAAACTGAATTCCAGTGGTGGTGTCTTACCTGCTTAACTGTTTAGTGCATACAGAAATTGTCTCTCTGATTTCTTGACTCACAAGGATAAATGAGTCTCCTTAGGAAGTAACTTACTTGTCTTCTGGTCACACTTACGGCTGTGTTTGAGACCATGGTACTTGGCTGCAGGGACAAGGCCCTTTTTTGTGAGATCCAAAGAGGTGCTACCATCAGCTGCATCACAGCCCTGCAGCTGATGCCCCAGTGCACAGTACTTACAATGGGCATAGCAAGCCAACCAGCTGCAGATCAGTCAATCATAACAGTTTTGAACGGCAAAGCGTCGAAGTCCACGAACCGCAGGACTTAATGATAGCTTGATATAAATGTTTTCTAGAAATTGAAATGCTGCGTCATATATGTAAGCATTAACAGGATTTTTTTTTTTTGTACACTCTCCATTTGGTCTTCTAAACAAAATCCTGATCAGTGACTTTTGCTATAGATTGTATTCTGTATGTATATATATTTTATACACTTACTTAAAAATGCATGGACAGACCTAAAAATACTGCTCTTAAGTTAGTCTAGGTTTAGCAAGCACTCAGAAAGCAGATTTGCCAAAGCATGCACAAACATTTTTGATTAACTGTACTAGTATCTTTTTCAGATCAAAGTAGGTTATTCTTTTGGACATTATTTTCTTACACTGAAAATGCTTAGAAGCATAACAGGAGTAAATTAATTGCATGGTAACAGTTACAGCACTCCCGAAGTTTAGAAGGATGCAGAAGGTCAACAAACAGTACGGTAAATGAGAACATGAAGACACAAAGCTTCTCAGTAGCTTTTTGCCAAGGATGTAAGCTGGTATTGTTGCCCTTGGAACAGCATTTTGGACCTCTGCTAGCTGTGTGGCATCTCAGAACTTTTTCTGGTTTTGTTTCTTGCCTTTGTAGCAAGTGCTGAGTTTTGCTTGGAGATTTCAGCTTTTAATGAGTGCAAATCCAAGTCCAGCTAATGACTTCAACTTTTTCCTACAATAGCTGCAATATTGAGTTAAATTAAATAGGGCAAAACTGATCTTCAGTCAAGTAAGCTAGAGCTTTTCTTTTGACTGTTAGGTCAATTTTCATGCAACACCCCTAAATTTTAAGGAAAAACTTTCCCAAGTGTTTACATTAGGATTAACTAATAGTACAAAATCTTCAGTCATGGTCCCATTAAAGCCATCTATAACATCTTGCCTTTAAATTATAATGGGGGCACAACATTATGCAAATAGTGATTGTAAAGAAAGCTTCTATACTGACTTCAGTAGGATAAGGTTTTAATTTAGAATAATCTTGTCTGTAGAAGATCATGGCCTGTGTATGGAGATGTGTAGAATTTTAGTGTATAAGAAGGATTTTTACTTGTATTTATTGCATTATTTGTGCAGAGGTTAAACTTTCAGTTTGGATAAACATTTTCAAAAGTCAGAAATCCCGTTAACTTTAATGAAACCATACTGATTTTCACTGCCTGAACATCCAGCTTATTGTGTATGTTCATTGTATTATTTTGTTCACTGTTTATCTATCGAACTGTGTTGTGCCTGCATCATCCCAAGCATGTATGGATGGTTAGTCTGAAATTACAACAGGGAGAAGGAAACATGCTTATGCCAAATAAATATCAACAGGACTATCAAAAAGCTACTTAAATTGTTAAAGGATCAGGAAAGATGCACTGATGTACCGATGCTCCTGTGGGGTGATTGCTTGCTGCCTTCCCCTCAGTGACACAGAACAAGGACATACCTTACTTAATGTCACCTGAAGGCAGCAGAAAAAGTCAAGGCAGTTTACAGAGTTCTGATACCTGTGTTGGAGTGTGCTGGATTTCTAGAAAGTAGCCGGAGAGGACATCTGTTTTCTGGAAGTGTGAAATGATGTGAAGTGGTGATTAAATTGCTGATGTTGGTAAATATTTGTGGAGGGCACTAGGCCTATTTTTATAGGCAGTGAGTCCAGGAACCAATGATGAGTTGCCTCCTGAAGGACATGATAGCCCTGCTCCATGCAAGGCTGCACTTAGTCACATTGGTTTCACAATCTGAATCTTCGTGCCTGGCACTGACAACAGCATTTTTGTATTTTCTTGATAGAGGAACTGATAAATCTACAATTTATAAGTGGCCAAATGCACTTTCTCCATCATAGGGCAGGGATTGGAACAAATGTAGCTGTTAAGCCAAATAATAAAAGCAGAAAAAAAAAAAAGAAGCCAACTTTCCTTCTCTTATTGTGACCTTTAGAAGGAAGTTGTCAAGAGAGACTTCTTCCGTTCGTTGTATATCCAGGAATGGACAAGGTGGTTTAGATTCTTGTGAATAACTTGAGCAGGTGAGTTAGCTTTGATGTACTGCTCAGTGAGGTGGAAAGAAGTATGCTGTGGTCTAACATCCATGTCCCCCAGCTACGGCAGTGCTGCCTGTTCTCCAGCCTCAGCTGGACATGCTTTGGTTTGTTTGCCTCACAGAAGTGGAAAAGGGGATATAACTTTCTGTCTTTTTTTTTTTTTTAATTTATCTATTTACTTATTTATTTTATTTCCAGATTAAGCCCATTAGGTAGATATTATTCAAATTACAAAAATTATGACTTCAACCACAGACAGAGTATGAGATGTAGATGTTATGGCCATTTGAACTGAAGGGAAACTATTTCTGCAGACTGTGGAAAATTGGGATTTGGGCACAGGTTACTATGAGAATATTCTGGGTGAAAGTTTGAAGGTGCTTCTGAGGGCAGCTGTTCCCTTTCTCTTCTGCCCTGTACCAAATGAAATGAAGGAAGAAAGGAAAAGAAAGAGAAAGAAAAATGAAGGAAGAGAAAGAAAGACATGAGAGACGGCATTCATATGCAACTGAAGGGGTAAGTGAATGAAATACTGAGAGAGAGAAGTGAGAAGTGTCACTGTTCCAAAGGACAATGCCAGACAACTACAAGCATAGATTAAGAATTCTGCAGGTATGAGTTTTACGCTCGTTTGATTTTTTTGCTAAATTTTCACTGCTTTATTTTCGTGATTGTTGGTTAAGGGCCAGATTGTTCTAAAGGGCAAATATTTTATTGTGTACCTACAGTGGGATATTCAGAAACATTGTTGACATTAAACCTACTGAGATCAGTTATGTCAACTGAGATCACAAGAACAAAAAAATCCACCTGAGGGTCCCTTACAACTGATACACAAAAATACCCTCTCGTTTTCCTTGCATAATTATAATGCATGTGCCTAGGTCTCCTGGATGTTGAACATCCTTTATGCTTTAATTTAGCAGGGTTTCTGTGCTGAATCAAAAATTTTCAGTGTTGAAGTGAGGACACTTTGGCTTTGAATATGAAGAGGAGACATTTCCCAATCAATATGACTAGTCTTTTCATAAGTAAAATAAATGGTGACTGCACAGTTATTTCTGACAGAAATTTAAAGCCAAACCAAACCAACAAAATAACACACAACCAAAAAACTGTTCTTAATTATGGTTGGCAGGGAATATACACAAATGTGCATTAGAAACATTTCCATTTGAGTCGCCAGAGAATACTTTTTCCTCCTACAGAAAAGCTAAAGAGGCATAAAAAGTACTTAAGTAAATCGTCATTCATGTTTACATGAATTGAACAATCAGGGCTTCAGATTTTGTTTACTTCAGAACCCTTTGAGTTTTTCTTCAATTTATTGTGTTTATTTTCTGTATATATTCATTCTTGGTTTCAAAGGAATTAAAAATAATAAAAGGAAGCCTAGGGTAGGACAGCAGTAAACAAATGTAACTGTCTATAAGAAATGACGCTCACATATTTCTCATTGATCCTTGAAAAATTAGATGAACCTCAGACTTACTTTTGGATTTATCTGCCCTGGTTGTGCTAATCTGTTAGGGCATTCCCAAAGTACCCCGGAGGAATAAATTCCTTATTTTATCTCCTTTTTCTTGTAAGAGCAAAGATGAACAAAGTGAAATATCGATTCAATTGCTTAATAAACTGATAAACCTGTGGGAGAAAAATGTTTTCTGCTGCATCATTTGTCATAAATGAAATTATTAAAATTAAAAAAACCCAAACCTTAGTGGCCTTTGCCAGAAATTGGATTGACACAGTAATCTTAAAACAATTGTTCCTTCAGTCTTCCTAATCTCTGAAGACAACTAAATTAACACAGAAATCAAAGAGCTTTCATATACCCTGAAGCCAACTGTTCCTAAAACCATGAAAACTCTTATTGATACAATTTATTGCAAATTCTGTCCTCAAGCAGAAAAAGTAACTTTGCACATATTTATTTAATGCTTTTGCCCTTTGACTAAGGCTTGCTTTTGACTTGCATGGTCCCATTGAAGAGCAATGACTGGCAGTAACATGACTTACTTAATACAGCCTCAGTGCATACTTCATCTGTTTATGCAGAAGCATCATATTTGGGCTCACTGCTGAGAAGAAAAAATAAAGTTGACATACCAAAAAGGAAAAACACCACTTACCAATTTTCACTTGTGCTCTACAAACAATCTCCACTGAATGTAATTCATAGATCTGTCATTCATAGCAATGCACAGCCAAATAGGTGTGAAACAAAGTTGGAGACGTTTTTCAAGATACCACTAAAATGCAAAGACAGGCTTCCTTAAAACATTTATCTAATAAATCATTGTGATGGGGAATACTAGAAGAGACAAAAAAAATTGCAGAGGAGTTGTAGTTCCTAAATGCACCCAAGTTAGGAAATTGGACTCTATAGTCCTCTGCAGACATTCAGAAAGAGCTTATGCCATTGAGAGACACATTCAAGCAGATAACACGTGTGAAATGACCCTCACTGAGCCAACTTTTGCTCCTCCTGTAGATGTTAAAGAGGTATTCTGTGTCTGTTAAGGCTGGAAGCATTGTCTAAACATTCCTTGAACTCCGTCAGCTCAGGGCTGTGACCACTGCCCTGGTCCATGCCCACTACCCTCTGGTGAGGCACCTTTTCCGAACACCCAACCTGACCCTCCCCTGACGTAGCTCCGTAATGTTCCCTCACTGTAGGCTGCCATGAGGCCTTCCCTCAGCCTTCTCTGCTCTGGGCTGAACAAACCAAGGGGCCTCAGTCACTCCTCATACATCTTCTCTCCAGATTCTTCAACGTCTTCATAGCAATCCCTTGGACACTCTCTAATAGCTTCATGTCCTTTGTATATTGTGGCCTCAAACCCACACACAGCACTCGAGGAGAGGCTGCATAGCACAGAGCAGAGTGGGACAATCCCTCCCCTCACAGGGTGGCAGCGCTAGACCTGATGCATCCCGGAGTACATTGCTGTTTTTGGCTGCCAGGGCACACTGCTGACTCACAATCAACTTGCCATCAACCAGAACTCCCAGAGCTCTTTCCATGGGGCCATCAGTAGCCTGTTGTTCCTAAGTCTGTACATATATTGAGGCTTGATGCTATAAACTAACATTTCTGGAATCAAGACTCTCCAAAGTGTTTCTAAGAACATACTCCATCACTTCTTGTCACTTTTTATTCAGTGTAAGTAAGACAATTGCTGAGATCAACAATGAAAAGCAATACATAAAATCTAAGACAAATGATCATAAATGGCCCTGCCAAGAAACTAGATCATATATAATTTAATGGACGTAGAAGGTCATTCTAAATGCATTAAATCAAAAAAAACACATTTCAGACAGCCAAAGCAGATCCTTATGTCATTGTAATATTGAGATGGAGAGATAACACAATTAAGAATAATTTAAAAGTGAAAAAAAAGCATGCAAGGTGTTTTGGAATGTATTTTGTTAACTTTATTTAGGGTTATATCTTAAAAACAAAGCAACAGCAGTGGTTATTTGGCACTTATTTAACCAGACAAATGCCTGCAAAGTTTTTACAAAGTTTAAGTGCTCAGCAAATGGAAAACCGTATCTTTCTGCAGCAGTGTCATACTAGGCACCATGATATGAAGCACCACAGTCATCCATCACTATCAGGACTCTTGAATTCATCCTGTTTTGGAGTGTACAATAATTCAGTTTGAGATTAAGGATAGCATTTAATAAGGGAAGAGGAATGGATGCTATCATCTGTATTAAATATTGGCAGAGTAAACACAAAAGAGAGCACTGACTCTTTAATCGCCTTAAAGAGTTGAAAATGTATGTGTGCACATTTTCAGAGTATTATTCCCACATAATTTGTGTGCATTTTCAACCACATGGGAATTTTTTTTTAATGTAATTTTTCTCAGCAGTATTTGAAAATGTCTCCTACAAATGAACTTGGCATGCTTCCATGTTGGACTATTATTGTTATTTTAATTATGCAGAAAATTGAAGCTGATAGTGCTATTTTACATAGCAACAAGACATTGAAGTAAGCTATATAGGATATAATCAAAATTGCAAGCACTGTGCCTTTTTGCCCTGTCACTGCAGAAGTGGAAATGAAGTGGAAGTTTCCAAAAGTACATCACTTAGTAGCAACTGGTATCCTCTGCAAGTCGTTTTTTAAAAAGGCAAAAAGGCTAGAGGGGGGCACAGCGTTGGAGTGCTTCTATAGAAGATTTGAAAATGTAGTAGCAACATGGCAATAATAAATACCCAGTGCAGGTTTAAGAGGCAGACTGCACTTGCACTGCCTGCGCTGGTCTGTATGGTTTTTTTTTTTTGAGAAAGCATTTAAAAAAATCAAAACCCCACAAGAGTATATACCCTGCTGCCTTTTACTGCTCTGGAACAAAGCTGAGCGTGAAGGACTCTTTCAGCATCTCTATTTCACCCCACATGTTTGTGGGATAGAGGATGAATAGAGGATGATGTTTCCTTGCAGATGTCTTTCCCCTGAATGCTATAGACTTATTCCTGTGATAAGTCTATATCTTATATATAAAGACCAAGCTTTTACTGGTGCTCTTGATAGTCTAACTCAAAGAAGGAGCTGTACTTTTCCGCCATAGTTGTTGCAGGAATTCTCCTTACTGCAGATAAAATTGTTCAGTAAGATTTCCCTGTTTTCCTTAAGTCTTACTGATTTCTGGCAGTCTCACTTCCAGTAGTCTTCATCCACTTAAAATGTGTTTCTCTTCATTTGCACATGAACTGCATACTTGTATTTCTGCCTTCTTTTGAAGGAAATCTTGGCATCAACCCAACTTCTGTAATGCATATATGTCTTCCCATGCAATATGTTTTTATCTTTCCCTCCCATTTAGTGGTTTTCAGATCACTCTGTTCCTCTGAATTGTCCTGTGGCACTTGCAATGAGTCTGTCTTGGAGTTATCCACTGAGACAGATCCTTTTAAAACCTTGAAGAATCAGATGTCTTCCCATTAGGGCAATTTCTGCTTGAGTTAACCAGTCTGCTATTTCCATGTTTTTCTCAGCTTAAGGGTCTGCCAAGCACTAGGAACCTACATTTCACTTAATTTTAGAATCTTCAAAATATTCAGCATGCATTGAAAACTAAAGAGTAATTCAGATCATATAGTTTTCATATAAGTGGAACGATGCACTAAAACTGAGAAACATTATTTGAAAGTGACCAGATAAATTATTTCTACAGTTCACTGAGATATCTGTTACTCCAGAGTTGCACCCACCAAAGACTATAGATTGGCTATGTTTTCATGCCTCAGTGGGATTTTCCACAACACATGCTGTTTGGAACCGTGATATAAGTTCAAATTTTCTTGATGAAAGTAAAATCTGAATCTGTTGCTTGTAGCTCGAGAACATCTCTAATGTAAACATTGCTGTGTTAGTGAATAGTACTAAAAAAGCAGAGAATATTTAAAACTACTATATTATATTATGGTAGTTAAAGTTTTCCTATGTGTGAATGTCTCACTTAAGTAAATGGCACTGTGATGAAAAATGATTGTTTCATTTCTGAATTTTGAGCTGGCAAACTATAACCATTCTATCAGATTTTCTCACAACGTCACATTGAATTTATTGTTTCCAGTACATTTGGAAGCGTCAGACGTATGTGAGCCAGTGTGAGATGAGGTGCCAGAGAAAAAGTTCAAAATCACTCAGTCGGAACAACTTTTAAGATGGGCTGTGAATTTCAACATCTAAAAAGATAAAATGTTTGCTGCTTGAAATCAGCATTCAAATTTCTCTGTGAAGCAATGGGAAGGGCTGCATTTAACTAATTATGGTGTTCACAGCTCAGAAAATTCAAGAACTTCTGGTAGCACTTCAAGAAACTTGAACGAATGTCAAAGAGCATACAATTTATACAATAGCTGCTCTGAAAGTAATGCCTCCTGTTTTTTTACATTGGCCCATGACATTAGATGTAGATATTGGTGGTTTGGCAGTAGAGGTTGAACCTTCCCAGCAGTACCCCATTACATGTTGTTGCTATGTGACAGATGGCAGCAGAGGGGCAGTCGAAGAGAACGGCATCTGAAGCAAAGGTGTGTCACTGAATTCCTTCATGCAGGAAAAAATGGCACCCATTGACATCTGTCAGTGCTTGCTGAGTGTTTCTGGAGACCAGCCAGTGGATGTGAACACAGTGATGTGGTGGTTTTCAACAGTGGCGAAAGTGACAGTGGGTCAGTCATCTGCTGATGCAGACTGTTATGAGCGTGGCATGCAGACTCTTGTTCATCACTAGTAAAAAGGCGCAGCTAATGGTAATGAAGATGTTGAAAAATAGTATTTTGTAGCTGAGAAATTGCTCTATCAAATAGTGTCATCATGTGCTTTGTATTTGTTGTAGTTTCCATGGACATAAATAGGAGGCATTACTTTTGGAGTGACCTATGTAGATTCTGATAGCCTCCTTCAGCTAAAAATATGTCTTTTATCAATGAAAAAAATAATTTTCATCTTTAATGTTTTTGACAAAACTTTTAGAAATTAAAAGGAAGAATGAGAAAAAACAGTCTGATATTCTTGGAGATCTACAGAGCAATATTCCCTTTTGTTTCTTTCTTCTAAGCTTACAAGGAAAATAAAATAACGTGGAGTAGATCCATTTTCCACAGAAATCCACAAATAGGCTAGCCTCTACTAAAATGCAGTTGAAAAAAAGAAACACAGTTTACGATTTATGGGAGATTGTTCAAAAGACAATTGACTGCATCATCTTTTCTCTCTCACAGTTCTGACAATAGTACTAAATATAACCACGAGAACCACTTGGGGTTTCCTTAATATTTCTTTGACAAAGAGCTATTTTTTAGTCAACATAGACAGTGAAATACACATAGGCAGTAGGAGCATGGAGGAGCTTATCCTTAGGTTATTTCTGATACAAGCAACAAGCTAGAAGAGGCTCGCAAGCTTTGTTTGTCAGGATGCGATTGGTGTGGGTGGTGATGGTGGTGGCAACAGCAGCTCCTGACCTGCTGATCTCTCTCAGAGAGACACAGCTATTTCTCAAGCAAACACATAGTTTTCCTGCACTGTAAGTGCATTATATAGTCAACTCCTCCCAAAATACCTTACACGATACACCTGTGTGTGACAGCAGATGTCCTGAGCAAGGACTGCTGAGTGTAACCGGAAAGCTTTGTTTTCTATTATATAGCATGATAGTATGTTTACGCCTGTGAAACGTGGGATAGAAACACAGCTATCCTGTATGTGATTCCTAAATCTGAAATCCTAGCTTAGTGCCGCCTGCTTTAACTCTCTTGGTGTTGCACTCGGAGCCAGTACTGACAACCGTTTACAGAGCACATTCCAGTACCACAAGTACACTTCAGAACTGAGATTTCCTGAGCAGAAAGTGCACAATGATAGGATTTTACTTTCTTAGTGTATGGACGACAGGAGGACAGATTGAAATACCTTCTGTCAGAATTAGAGGGTACTTCAAAGAGTGTAGAATCTGCTTCTGTAAGTTGCTCAGAAGTCCCTTTAGTTTAAAATGGAAACTCAAGCAGTAACAGCAGGAATATACTGCTGGCCAGATGGAGAAGAGTAGCTTCCTGCCTGGTCTTTTTGCCGCCTCTACACTCACTCACTGCAGAAATTGCATCTTTTCCTTTGGCCAAAATCAGAGGAAGGATCAGGCAAGGGGCCAAAGCTCAGTGTTACTGGCTTGTATTCACATACGAAACTCATCCGATGGCAGCTTTCCTCTGCGGCAGGCTTTGGGACGAGGAGGAGACAGATGTGAAAGCACATGTGAAGGCTGGCGCTGGCTGTGGGACGAGGAGCCACAGGCAGTCAGCAGTGCCGCTGGTGAGTCTGGGAACTATGTGCTCTTTAAGCAGTAATAAGTCACTGGATTTAATATTCATTTTAGGTTTAAATACCACAACAACTAATGCAAATATGCATTATGCAAAATTGCCATATCTGCAGGCTTCAAAACAAAGATAAACAATGCTGTTTTCCTTTACTTTTTTTTATACAATTATATAAAATAAGATTGATAACGCCTGCTGACATTTTCATCCTTAAAATTCTAGGCCAATATTGTGCTACTAACTAGATTTCAAAAGCAGGAGTTGAAAATGATAAATTAAAAGCAATGCCAGATCTTTGCATATTTAGCTTTCCATTACAGAAATCCCTGTATTTATCTATATGGTCTTCTACGTTTATTATCTTTTATTTTGTCTCACTCTAATCTCATTAGTATATCTTAACTCTAACCTGTTCTGCTTTTCACGCTAAAGCTTGCTGTAATCTTTTCTGATGACGTTAGCATGGGAAGCATTTTTATCAAATAGATAATAACAAAATAAATTACATTTGTTCATTCTTCAATAAATAGTATGATCTAAAGTTCATGATGTTGGGAGCTGAGGCTGTAAAACAAGATGATACAATTCATGATTAGCTTTCTAAATAATGAATACTGAATCATATGTAAGTCATACTTCCAAAACTCATGAGTTTCCAGAATTCAGGATCAATAAAAAGTTATATGTTTTAAGAAAATTTATGTTGTCAGTAGTTCTATTTATGAGCCAAAACTATAGCTAATGAGGGACAAAAGATAGACCGTATATTTGCCACAAGCCTGTATATATGCACTTTTAAGTAAAAAGGTGAACTTGGATGTTCTTCTTGATAACCTCTCCCCCCCGTTTCCTCTCTTTTTTGGATAAATTGACAGTTTTCTATAGTTACTCATTGAGCATAAGATCAGTTTGGTTTCTGGGAGGTTCATTTCTATGAAATTTCACCACTCTTCTTAATGAAAAATAACATTAAAATAAGGGGATGAGGAAAAAAGTGTTCTTTGCCAATGTAAAGATAATTTATTTATTAAATGTTATTTCCATTTCTAGAGCTTCCTCCATCCGTATGTAATTGATTACTACTGCATCAGATATTCTGCATAGTCCCAGCAGAGTTACTCTCAGCCAACCTTAGAAGCTTTCCCCAGTGCGCAGGTTTATCATGACTGACTACTTATCTAAGGGGCTGACTGCTAATTGCTTTGGTCTTTATCACATTTCAAAATGGAGCTGTTCTTTTTGAGGTCTTCACCTGTAGCAAATGTATATTGGTGTAAAATACCACCAAAACAGAGATTACCGCTTAAGCTTTCTTTGCCTTTTCTTAACACAAGAGGAAATAGCAATCCACCAGAAAGGGGATAGGGGGTTAAAGCATCTTATTCCTGCTTTTCACTGGTCCTGGATTAACCTGTTTGACATTTTAGATCTTTCTGATACGTCTGCTTATTTTAGTGGAATCCCAGCAAAGTGAAGTTATACCAATGTAGAGCTGAGCCAAAACCCAGCTGTTTATATGATCTTTCAAACAGTTTATCTCATTGTGAATTGTCATCTGATGCCAAATCAGATGTGATTCAGAGGACATTTAAAAATTGGATTTAGACATGTCCAGACAATCATTTAACATGTGCAATGTGAAAATCTAGGTTTTGCCCACTTGTACGATATGCCATTGGCTAGCCTGTATTTGAAGGCACTTCATTGCATTCTCTCTCTTTTTTTTTTTTTTTTTCTGATAGGAAATGTTATCTGCAGTGAATTTTGGTATCTTACTCAGAGAAACCACATGAGCTCTCAGTCGGGTAATGTGTGACTTGGATGCCTTGCCCATACAAATCAACTGCAAGTTTTTCATATGCTGTTCTAGAAACACTGGCATTACTGGACATCATCTGTTCATTTGCAGCAAATCCAATATATCTTCTAAACACTGGGCTAACTGCCCATGGGTTATGTGGTGCATTAGATGCGTACTTTAATCTAGTATATCCCTAATAGGAAGATACTAACCTGTGGAGAAGTGGGAGGAGAAAAAGACTGTCACCCTGATTTTCAGGATTAATTCAGTGATCTTTTTATCATCCCAGTTTATGTTTTCTTAGATTTTTGCTTCTTCTTAGATTTTCGCTTTTTCACTTCTGCCATTCTTGCCACATTTAACATTCAGTATTTTAATATTCTGTCTTTTCCGGGCTGCTTCTGGTTCAGCTCACTTAACAATTGTTAGACTTAGCATGATCTTTTTTACCTTAACTAGCATCCCTTTCCATTTACCATCATACCTAATTGCTATATGAAGGTGAATTCCCATCTGTAAACAGAGATTTGTTATCCAGGCCAAGAGAAGCAATCACCTGTGCCTATATTTCATAGTGTCAGGTGATATTTTATACACAGTTGTTTTCACAGACCTCACAGATCACTTGCTGTACAATATTTGGGAAGCTGGAAGCCTGTCTTAATGATCATTGCTCATGCACATGGTTGCTGGAAAATCATTCATGAATATTGAATCCAATTATTATGAACAGGTGCAACCAAGTAACTACATTTCATGCTCACTGAGATATCACAAACACTTAAATTTGATAAAGTTAATACACAAATATATACTCTGGTACACAACAATAACTTCATGTACATTCATGAGAATGCAAATATAATGATCATGATTCTCAGTTTTCAGGTTGTGATCAAGATTCATTTGCAGTAATTTTAAACAATTATTTCACCTCATTGCTTAATTCTTTCTACAGCTGCGAATTCAATAAGGGGAGAAAGCGCATAGCTTGTGGTAATCCCTTTCTTACTAAAAACCACAACTCATTTAGGTCTCTGGGAGAAAGAAGGGACTGGTTCTTTTTAAAAATCTTTCTGAACTGTGTTCTGATATTTCCAGTAGCGTTTAATTGGGACCAGGTCCCAGTCTCCTTCTGGAACTTGAACAAGTCAGTCATGGGCACATACCTAGTATGTACTCCCAGCATGTACTCAAGTATGCTGGATATACAATCTTTGCCGGCAGTTGTGTTTTCACAATCATATGGAAAAGCATAGCAGCTAGTGGGTAGTCAAATCCAGCCCGCAGAACCCTGGTGCCACCGTTGTCAATCCAGCCCCACCAGGAACTTCTCAATATCCAATCAAATACAAAGACTACTCCAAAAGTAATGCCTTCTAATTTATTATGTTTGCCTATGACATCAGAGGCAGATATTGGTAGTATGCCAGTAGAAGTAGAACCTTCCCACTGATATTCCCTTACATGTTGTTGCTGTGTGACAGATAGCAGCAAAGGGGCAGTCTGACAAAATGGTATCTGACACAGAAGTGCATATGAAGCAAAGGTGTATCACTGAATTCATCCATACAGGAAAAAATGGCACCTACTGATGTTCATCATTGCTTGCTCAGTGTTTCTGGAGACCAACCAGTGGATGTGAGTGCATGTGGTGGGTGGTGTGTTTCAGCAGTGACGACTATGACAGTGGGTCACCTCCACTGATGCAGATGTTTATGAGTGCAGTATGAAGGCTCTTGTTCATCGCTGGTAAAAATGCATAACTAATATTGGTGACAATGTTGAAAAATATTGTTTTGTAGCTGAGAATTTGCTCTGTCAAGTAGGGTTATTGTATTCTTTGTAACTGTTGTAGTTTCCATGGACATAAATAGCAGGCATAACTTTCAGAGCGACCTGTGTATTTTCCATCATTGCAGAAATCAGAATGTAAGAACAGTCACAAGAAAACCATTTGTCTGATTTCCCATCCAAACAGTATTTAATTTGCCAGGATTGTCCTTTATCTTGCATAATTCTTCCTACGATGTATGCACCAAAGGAAAAGATGCATATCCTTTTTTAGCCTTCCTCTGTTGAAGATAACTTCCTGTCTTCCAGAATGACAGACTTTTCTACCTGAAAATCCTTTATCTGCATGTATTCTCATAGTTCGTATTCTTCTTTCCTGAGCTAGGATTCCACAGACCTAACCAGTGTTGTTCAGCTACATTAATGCTTTTTGATTTGGAAGCACAAATGGTGAGTTGCCTTCACTGCACTGCCTTGATTGCACATTGCATTCACAAGGGAAAAATGTCTTTATGAAAATTGGTCTCATTATTTTTATGCTTCATAGTTTCCAATAAAACAATTTTCACCAGAAATGTGACTGTTGTACATCACTGAGCAGAAAAGGAAATGTTCAGCAACCTGATAACCTTGTAGAAATTGTTGCTGCTGACCTGAGCCCTGAGCTGAAAGTTATAATGATAACAGAAGTAATAATAACAATACTATTAATCTCTAATAACTTTAGAAAATACTTCTTCCTGTTGAGAGATTCTGTGTACTGAATCTTTGAGTTCCATCCTCAGTAGTTACTTGGTTTCTGTATATAATATATAATATTCCTTATGTATTCCTCAGAAGTCATCTTCATCAATTCAATCTTCTATCTGTTAGGCAATATTCTCCCTCATTATTTCTAAGGTGATAGCAGGGCACATTGCAATTGGCCTTCAGTGAGATCCGCTCCCAAAATTTCTCTCTCCTTTTATTTTTTCTTTAACAGCAAGGAATAAAAAAATGCATTTGAGTGTTTCATAACCTAGACAAGGACTGAAAGTGGCCTGAATATGTCTGGAATAATGCAGACCTATTTTTGATTAGTTCTGGTTATGTAAAACCAAAGATAATTGGGATTTCCTCCAAAACTTAAAAATTAAAGAAGGAAGAGATTATTAAAGCCTATTTAAATAGTCAGATTAAGGTCTGCTCCTCAAGTTTTTAGTTTTGGCACTTCTCTAACCAATGTGGAAATGTAGACTATGAGTAACTGGGATATGGAGCACAGAATGGTACCTGGAGGTTGAATTCATACTCCTATCCAAATCGACATACATACGTGCACGCTCATTTTGCATTTGGCTTAGGCAAGGACAGTTATTCACTTTAGAGTGTCAATACTGCCTAGTTACCAGGAGGGTGACTTGGAGAACAACCATTTGCCTTTCTTATGTTTAGTGGGTATCCGCTGGGCAGCTGTAGGATAACATCTTTTAGATTAAGCCTTGTGTAACTGCTTAGAAGATGCTGTGTCTTATTTACATTTTACCATCTTTCCTAGAGAATGTAATGCTATTATCCATATGTCATCTGCTTATTGTTCTTGAATAATGCATACAAGAATCGTGTCTTCCCACTGTGGTACTTCATATTCATGTTGCTGTAATATTACATCCATTTAAAGCGGTACTAATGTAGTGGTGAATAAGGCTATCCATACATTCAGCACATCTTTTCTATCCATAAAGAGAAGCAAAGTCACAGATGGTTTTTACAATGTTATAATTAATAATCATGGTATCATGTTAGTGTCATCTTAACATAATAAAAAAAGTGAATCTAGAAAATGTGTTCAGCTTTTTCACAGCATTTACAATGACTTTTTGCAGCTTTTCCCAGCAGCAGGATACATCTCTGACAGTAACATTTTTTGAGCTGCATTCACAAAGAATAATTTCAGGTTAATATTTTATTTCTTGGATACTATATGGATCTATGTACCATATTTTAGTCTAGTTCTTTATAGAGCAAGATTTTTAAAACAAAAATCTTAAATTTTCTTTCTCAGATTTCAAAGCAAATGTACTTTGCAAAGCATAGGGTATTACATCCTTCCTATACTGGCCTGAACTCTGAACAGCCTAAGGTGAATGTCATTCCCAAGCCTCAGCACCGTAATATCTATAGGGGCAGCCCAAACCTGGGTTGATACTGAAATACTACCTGTTCTTTTGAGGATACCTTTATTACCATTTCTGTAGAGCGATGGAGGAATGTACAATATAGACACAGGTGAACTATATCATTGTATGAGTACGTATTTTCTCTAGTGATTTTATGTTATTTCCAATTCTTTCTCTTTGCTGAAAAGACATGGGAATGTTTCTAATTGAGCTCATGTTCAGTCATTTTTCAAAATCTGGATAAGATTATACCAAGAGTAGATGCAGCTCTGAAACACTGCTCTTTCTGTAACCTCTAAAAGCACATTCAAATTTTGAGAAAGTTCCCTTTTAATCTGGGTTCTGCTCCTCTCAGTCTTGCTCCCACTCACAGAGACAAATCCTGCTGAGTGGCTCTGCACTACCATCTTGGATCTTGACAGTAACTGGGAGTGAAATGGCATATTGGGATATGTTAAGGGTGTAGATGTCCTAGCAGTTTATTTCAAAACCTCATGTAAAATTTGATTCAAGTTCTTTTTTGAGAATGGCAAAGAGTAAGCATATTCTCAGACTCACCTGGCTGTTGAGGAGTCCAGCTATCACT
Organism: Numida meleagris; assembly: GCF_002078875.1. Taxonomy (NCBI): domain Eukaryota; kingdom Metazoa; phylum Chordata; class Aves; order Galliformes; family Numididae; genus Numida; species Numida meleagris. The sequence continues at coordinate 61,314,138 of NC_034412.1, read as the reverse complement.
GTACATTACAGGCGTGCTGGAGGCAAAGTACTCTTTAAGTATGATTATGTGAATTGATTTTTTTTTCCTAAACAGATGTACTATTTCCATCTCAGCACAGAATAAATGTATTTTTATACACCAAAGCTGTAAATTATCTGATGTCCTCTGCTATTCTAAATCCCAGTTCTTCATAGCAATAAAGTACACAAGGAGCAAGAAAATATGTGTAGCCGTATTGTTGTGTAGTCCAGCAAAAAGTTTCCTGCAGTGGCCCAAAGAGATGCTGTCTGGAGAGTCTAAGGCTACAAGCTTAATGTGAGCCTGGTCTCTCCCAAGCTCCAGTCCTCTTTTTATTGGAAATTTAGTGGATCACCTCAGAGATTTCAGTTTAGTAAGTGTTGATGTCTTTTTTCCTTCTGATTAATGTCTCTTTGATTGCTGTTTGAATCCATGGTAGCTTTCAGCATCAGCCGGTAGTGGTGGTACATTCAATGAATTAAGTACCTCTCTTTTTTCAGTGATTCGTGTTATAATTTCATCTAGAGATGTTTAGTTTTTAGACTGTGGAAAACAGTGAGCCATTGTTCCTAGAGATTTTCTTAATCAAGAGTCCTAGTCCATTTAGTTGTACTGTTCCTTATCCCAGTAGTATTAATTTCACTACAAAGAACACATCAGCTAAACCTGCAATAATACTATAGACATACATGAAATATAATGTGTTTGTTTAATTTTTCCAAGATATTTTAAAATTCTTTTGTCTATTATTCAGATGCAGCAACATATATTAAAAAAATACGATGTACTTCTGGATTTTAGCAATTTTGACAGTAAGACATGTTAAAAACTGTTCTGTTCTGGAGGGCACCTTTGCAGATTCAGTTATGCAGTCAATGTCACTGATGAGTAATCCTAAGTGACTAAAAACTTGGCACCTGCCTTGATCCACCACTATTTTTCAGATATCACATTGATCACTTTTACAGTCTGTTATAAAGAAAGCTTAAACTGAGCTTTTCACAGTCTCAGAAATGCTTATGGTGAATATCCCCAATCACTTTTCAAGAGCATCCTATCAAGTCCAGTTGATAAAGATAAGATTAACCTATTATGGATGTCATTTTTCTAAAACACCGATATTTTCATTTGTCAGTTATCGCTGTTGAGAAGCAGGTTTGACCTTTAGGACAGGAATATGTGAGAAGTTGTCAAAATGGATCAGGAGCTCACATAAAATAGATGCAATACAGCATTACAGTTCACTGATCCTTATGGTCTTCCAGAAAACCTCTTCCTTCTAGAAACATCAGTGGCAAACACCATCAAATAACCACTTTGCTTAAAGATGAGGGCTGCTCTGAAAGTAACTCCTCCTGTTTTATTATGTTGGCTCATGACATTAGGGGCGGACGTTGGTGGTATGTCAGTAGGGTTAAACCTTTCCACCAATATTCCCTTACATTCTGTTGCCATGTGACAGATAGCAGCAGAAGGGCAGTCTAACAGAATGGCGTCTGACATGAAAGTGTGTGTGAAACAAAGGGCTGTCATTGAATTCATCCATGTGGAAACAGTGGCACCCGCTGACATTCATCAATGCTTACTGAATGTTTCAGGAGACCAAGCAGTGGATGTGAGTGCAGTGAGGTGGTGGGTGGTGCATTTCAGCAGTGGCAACAGTGACAGTGGGTCACCTCTGCTGTTGCAGATTTTTACAAGTGTGGCATACAGGCTCTTGTTCATTGCTGGTAAAAATGCATCACTAATGTTGGACAATGTTGAAAAATAGTGTTTTGTAGCTGAGAATTTGCACTGTCAAATAGTGTTATTGTTCTCTTTGTATCTGTTTTAGTTTGGAAATAAATAGTAGGCATTACTTTCAGATCAACCTATGGATATTTTGATGAATTGCAGTGTACTTGTGAGGAAGGGGCTAATGAAACAGTGACTGACGTAGACAGAGTATTCTCTCAGCTGCCAGTATGGAGCAAGCCTGACTTTCTACAGTTATGCCACTTCAGCCTTGGTTGTCTCCATATTTGGGACTGAGGGTTGTTTTGTGACATGCATTATGAGTTTATATAGTAAGTAAATGAACTGGAGTTTCCAGATTATCTTGCTGTCCTTTTCTCACGTATTATCAGTACTAAGTGAAAATGTTCTACTCCTTTTCTCTTGACTTCCATCTATGAAAATAAGGTTCCAGGCTCTAAGTTTTGATAAATTACAGATATGCATTCACAACATCACAGAACGACTGAGTCCAGAAGAGACCTCTGGAGGTCTTCTTGCCCAAACCCCCTGCTCAAGCGGGACCACCTCAAGTCAGCTACACAGGAACAAGTATGGATGGCTTTAGAATAACTTGAAGGATGGTGACTATACAGCTTCTCTGAGAAGTCTATATCTGTGCTTAGTCTCCTTCACAGGAAAAAACATGTTTGGCTAGAGCTTCCCATGTTTTAGTTTCTAGATTATATCTGATACATCATCTACCGTTTCTGAATTTTGATTATTTTGTGGTAAACAAGAAAGACAGATCATTCTAGACCATTCAAGATTAACAAGACAAATAATATTTACTAATGTGTTATAAAAAAGATGCATTCATATAGTATTGCTTTAAATAAGTGGTTCTTGGGTTAGTATTAATCATCATTTTATTACATTGGTATTAGCATTTTAACTTCTTAAAAGAAATTCTGGAGCTGGAAATAATGATAACATCAGCATTAAAGAAGCCACTTTGTAGTGAGGGAGAGTGAAGGTTAAGATGCAAGTGTAGAATGTGTTAGATTTACTCTCAGGATAGTACTGAGAGCTGCAGCAGAAGATGACAGAGAGCTGTCTTCTTCTGCTAAAATTCTGCACAATTGAAAGTCTGACTTCATGCTGTTAAATTATGTGTAAACAGATTTAGTGGTAAACATGTCCTGCAATATGATACAGTAAGGTTCTCCTTTTCCATTTCCAACAGCGTGTTGTGTTTGCTAGTTGCTTCATCAAAGAAAACATTGTTCTGAGCTACCATGTCTTCAGGTATTAAATGATGAACCACTGAAAAATTAAAAACCATCAAAAAGCTTCAAGATTCTTCTTGGATGGGATTCTTGTTATCTTGGGTATGTAAATCCTACTGTAATTCACTGACAGTCAAACTTGCTTTTTCCCACCTTCTTTAAAGCTACGGAAAACTTTGCTTGCTACAGAAATTGCAGTTAAATATACCTTCAGATTTCTTTGGATAAAAACCATTTCCCCCTGAATTTCGCTGACCAGATTGAATTTCTCTTTCTCTTTTTTAAGGAAATATATATCATTTGGTATTAACTTATTAGGTGGTACTTGATAAGTAAACGTATTTTAAACCTTTCTTACAGAATATTTCTTTCAAAACAGCTGTAAGATATTGAAATAGCTATTTTATAACATCATCTATCATGACTGAATGGAACAAAGTAATGTCCAATATTGTCTATCTGAGTAACTTCATCCTTCTTCTGAATTTGCTGAATGATTGTTTACTGTTTCATATTTCAGACAATTGAGCATTTTATTGATGAAGCTTATAAAAAAGTTCTTCAAAACCAGACTGAAATTCAGTGACAGATCTGAAAATTGAATGACTTTTGTGCACAGACCAACCATATGTTTATCAGCAAGATCCTCATATAAGCAAATAGTCCTCCAAAGACAAACCTCTTCCCAGGAGTAAAATATGAGCTCCAGCCCTGTGGGGGGTTAACCCTCAGCTCAAAAATAGTTATTCATTCCTGTAATCGAATACAAAAGACATAGGGACTGATTTTCATCTACACTCAAATTCATGGCTCCTGTGAGGGTCTGAGCTGCTGACAAATAATTTCAGCTTCAGCCATTGATTATACTTCCTTAGTGAACATTAGATATACAGTAAGATTGATATAATATCTATTGCAGGAGTAATATAATAAGTACTCACCATTTCTTAGCCTATCTGTCACTACTCTTAAGCTGTGCCATGCACAGTAGATGTAGGATTTGGCTTCCTAAGAAGAAAATGACCATCGAGCAGAAAAATGAATTCATCCTCATTGTACTGTAGTGATGTGGTGAAGATAATCACTGCAGCTCTATTCCATTTATTTTGAAACACATAGCCTTTGCCTTTTCAGACTGCCTTGACCATATCACCACTCATGTATTTGCAATGAAAATCTGACATCAGAGTACAGAATAATAGCCGGAGAAATTATCTTCTCATTTCATATTTACCTGGTTTCCTCTCTTGAGCCACTGAAAACACAGTGACCTAGGTCCATGCTTTTATACTTTGTGATAGTTGTAGCATTTTTATAATAAATTAGAACATAGGGTTATTTTCCAAGCCTGTAGCTGTTTCTTTTGTAAGTAGTAACACCAGACAAAAACCTTGACCATTTCTTTAGAACGCACTACTCATCTTCTATGAGCACATCCCTTCCCAATGCCTGCTAGAAAAGTAAGATGAAATATGTACTGTCACTTGAGTACTGGGCCCCAGCTACCAGGCTGCTGGGTGGCACAGGATGGCTGCCAGGCCATCTGGCACATGCCTATCCCTGAGAAGGCTTCACAGCTCTGCCTCCAGCTCACCACAAAGCAGCAAAGCAGTCCTGCAGCCTGGGGACACTACTCCCTGCAAACGTCAGCATGGGATAGGCTGGAAACGTGTGAAAATTGGAGATCACAGAAAGTCAAGTTAATAAAGTTAATACCTTAGGATTTCAGAACACAATACAAGGATTTTTAGATACACTCATTTGCACTTTTTTTTACTATATATACACACATATAGAAAAATTAGCGTGTGTATTGCCAAACTCTTTAGCTTGCTACTCAGCTTCCCAGGTGTCTTCACACACTATAATTTCTGGTGCTTAAAATTGGTAGATGGAAAAAGTAGCACTCCTGTGTTCCCTTTCATTCATATTGTGAATACTCAGTTCTCCGAGAATTCTGCTGCTGGTATCTGACCAGCCAAGCCCATATCAGAATCAGCCAGAGTCTGACCGTGCGTTTTACCAATTGAAACTTGTGTGCTGTGATTTGTTTTTGTTTGTTTGTTTTGATATTCTAAAGCATATTCTGCTGTCTGCTATTAAAATACAAGCCTTTCTATTCATAGAATCATAGAATCATAGAATTAGCTAGGTTGGAAAAGACCTACAAGATCATCCAGTCCAACCATCCATCTAGGACCAATAACCCCACTAAACCATGTCTCTCAACACTATATCTAAATGTTTCTTGAACACCTCCAGGGACGGTGACTCAACCACCTCCCTGGGCAGCCCATTCCAGCACCTGACCACTCTTTCAGAAAAGTAGTGTTTCCTAATGTCCAGCCTAAATCTCCCCTGGCGCAACTTGAGGCCATTCCCCCTCATCCTGTCACTAGTTATAAGAGAGAAGAGGCTGACCCCCAGCTCACTACAACCTCCCTTCACGTAGTTATAGAGAGCAACAAGGTCCCCCCTGAGCCTCCTCTTCTCCAGACTGAACAATCCCAGCTCCCTCAGCTGCTCCTCATAAGGCCTGTGCTCCAGACCCCTCACCAGCTTCATCGCCCTTCTCTGGACACGCTCCAGGGCCTCAATGTATTTCCTGCAGTGAGGTGCCCAAAACTGGACACAGTACTCAAGGGGCGGCCTCACCAGGGCTGAGTACAGAGGGACAATGACTTCCCTCCTCCTACTGGCAACACTATTTCTGATACAAGCCAGGATGCCATTGGCCTTCTTGGCCACCTGGGCACACTGCTGGCTCATGCTCAGCTGAGCATCGACCAACACCCCCAGGTCCGTGTCCTCTACACAGTCTTCCAGCCACTCTGCCCCAAGCCTGTAGCGTTGCCTAGGGTTGTTGCGGCCAAAGTGCAGGACCCGGCACTTGGTCTTGTTGAACCTCATCCCACTGGCTTCAGCCCAGAGATCCAGCCTGTCCGGTTCTCTCTGGAGGGCCTTGCTACCCTCAGGCAGATCGACACTTCCTGCCAGCTTGGTGTCATCTGCAAAATTACTGAGGGTGCTCTCAATGCCCTCATCCAGGTCATCAATAAAGATATTGAAGAGGACAGGCCCCAGCACCGACCCCTGGGGAATACCACTCGTGACCGGTCTCCAGCTGGATTTAACTCCATTCACCACCACTCTCTGGGCCCGGCCCTCCAGCCAGCTCCTTACCCAGCAAAGAGTGTACCTGTCCAAGCCATGGGCTGCCAGCTTCTCCAGGAGAACACTGTGGGAGACAGTGTCGAAGGCTTTGCTGAAGTCTAGGTAGACCACATCAACAGCCTTTCCCTCATCCACCAGGCAGGTCACTCGATCATAGAAGGAGATCAGGTTGGTCAAGCAGGACCTGCCCTTCACAAACCCATGCTGGCTGGGCCTGATCCCCTGGTTGTCCTGCAAATGCCGCGTGATCTCCCTCAGGACAACCTGCTCCATCACTTTCCCTGGCACCGAGGTCAGGCTGACAGGCCTGTAGTTCCCCGGATCCTCCTTACGACCCTTCTTGTAGACGGGAGTCACACTGGCAAGTCTGCAGTCTTCTGGGACCTCTCCAGTTGGCCAGGAACGCCGATAGATGATGGAAAGCGGCTTGGCTATCTCCTCCACCAGCTCCCTCAGTACTCTCGGATGGATCTCGTCTGGCCCCATGGACTTGTGGCAGTCCAGGTGGAGTAGTAGGTCTCTGACTGTTTCGTCCTGAATCATGGGGGGTTTATTCCACTCCCCGTCCGAGACTTCCAGGTCAGAGAGTAGAGCAATTCACCTCTTCATGGCTCACTGAAAAAAAAGATGTATGCTGACAATTGCAGCTTTCAAAATGTTTTCCCTTTCAACTTATTTCTTCAGATTTCTCCTCCAAAGCTTCAATATAATCAATAATTCTAACTAGCTACTTGACAGAGTACTTAATTATACTTCTCGTAATAAAAACAAATAGTTGGAGTAGAACGTGTCCAAAGCCATTTTTTTCCACTCCCTCCTCATGACTTGCCTCTTCTCTTTTGTATAACAAATTTTAGCATTTCAGATTTTAAGCTGAAGAGAAATCTTTCTCTTTGAAAAAGAGTTTCTCATCAAGAGAGCCTTTTTCTTTAAAGTCAGGATATCAAATCCGGTCTGATGGAACAAACACCTTAAGACATTTTCCGTACATTAATGTCTCTTTAAAAGAATTAAAATTCTAGAGATTTAATTCTTTGCAGGCTTAACTCAACTGAAAGAATAAGAAACGTGATAAAATAATATGATTACTTCAGTCTCCATGTAGTATAAAGTACGGTTCTATAGGATTTTTTCAGTAGCCCCTGTCCATAGTGATCTTAATTTTTGCTTTGTCAGAAGAGCTTTATTTATGTTAATTTATTTAGGTTAATTCTTCAGAAATACTTATCATCCTTTACAGCAGATTTCATTTATTTCTCCATTATGAAATGCAATTTTTGGAATTATTACTTTTATTATTATTACAGGACTTCCAGTGTTGGACAAATTCATTGCTGGTACCTTCCTGTTTCATCCCTTTTCTTCCAATTCCAGTGCCTAAACAATTGATTGTTCACTTGGAAAAACAATATGTTTTTGCTAATAAAAAGATAAGGCTGCATCTTGTATTTTGTGTGGAACTGGGGCTCCTCAACCTTCTGCATTTTTTCCTATTACATCATAAGTCTTACTTCTAGACAGAAATAAGAATGAGAGATTGCAGCCTGTAGAGCTGCTACAGCTACTATCTTAGCATGCTCAAACATATTCCCGATCTGCTTCTTTTTCACTGTTTTTTTGATTAATGTTGGATTTCCTGATATGTTAGGATATTATTGTAGTATCTACAGAAATACAGTCATTTGAAGGGTGGTGGGATTTTGTCAACTTAAATGTTTATTTTGTGCATAGTAATACTAATTTCAGTTCCTAATTTTCCAGTAAGGCAATCAGGACACTAGCAGTTCCCAATCATGGACAAAATAATTAGTTACTAGAAGATGAAGATTTGCAAATTTGAATATATTTATGTATATATTAGTTGGCTTGCATGCATAACTTCGAATTTCACATAAATTACGTCAACTCATTTAAATATACAGAACTAAAAATCCAGCACTTTTTCTATTCATCTTCTGCGCAATTTATTAAAGTTTTTATGTATTTTCTTCATTAACTTTTACAGTGTGGATTTGTAAGTAGAACTAAACATTCAAAAGCTAAGTAAAGTTTCTGTTGTTTACATAAAAGTTTTGGTAGTTACATCTACCCATGAAATACAAAACAGTCTCCTGTATTTTTGTTTTTGGATAAAAAATGCACATCTCAAAGACTTTCTTCTCTACAATTCAAATTTTCCAAAGGTTTTGAGTCAAATCGTATCTGAGTGTTCACTTAAAAAGAAGGAAAAAACCAACCAACCAACCGACCAACCAACCACCAAAAAAAAAAACAAAAAAAAAACAGAACACAGAGTTCTGTAGAAGATAGGTTTGGTAGTTATAAACCTTTCTGTGAGTGACCAAAAATACCCAAGTGTTGGATTTGTTGGACCATCTGTTGTAAAGGAAAGCTGACAACAAGTGGTCATATTGTCGAATGTTTTTGTATCACAACATCATTGGAGGTCAAGTCATTAATGGTGAAACAGGTAAGATCTCCAAGACAAGATCTCAGAGAAAGAAGAAACTGATCAAAGAGTACTTAGCTCTGATTATTTCAACTCACCTGACTAGCGGAGTTTTGGAAAGTATTGGCTGGTTGGCCTGATGAACCTTGAAAAATCAGCAGGTTATATTTTTGAGCTGTGGCTTGTTGTCTTTGCTCTTTGCAGCCATTTCACATGTCATTCATAGAACCTGAAAGGAGAAGAATTAACGTAATACACATAAATCAACATTGAGATTAGATGTCGATAGATCCATTTGACAGTTTCACACACTGGAAACTTATATGGAAAACATTGCTCAGTTGTAACACTAAGCAGCAGGGTTGAAGTAAATAAATGCAGGGTGGACATTAAGTAGATAGATAACAGGTCTTCTGGGAAAATAGCTAGTCGAGATGAACTTTTTATATTTTTGCTAAAGCAAATGTTAAGTCAAGTTACACTGTAATGTGGCTTGTAAAATATAAAATGAATTACCCTATAATACTCACAACTTCTAGCATCCACTGAAGGGAAGTCCCTTCCATTTTGAGCATGTGTCTTCAAGAAAAAACTGTAGATGAATGGTGAAAGCCCAAAGAAATATGAAAAAAAAATCTGAGAAATGCAGTCTATAAGGAAACCTGTGAATTCACATGTGTAGTATAGTTAAAAATAGCAAAAATAGCAAAATACACGAAGGACTGTTGCAAAGAAGGCAGCAAATGTCATTTCTTAATGATCTGCATAGAGAAGACAAATTGCAGGAATTGAAGTTACATAGAAGAGAAAAGTTTCTAATTGTAAGGCTTATCAGACATCAGATCTGGATAAAGAGGCTGCAGAATCTTCTCACTGAAAGACTTTCAATACATATGGAAAAACACCTGTTATAGCAGACACAGTACCAGTTGATCCAGCCTTGGAAAATAAGCCAGGTCTCCTGTTGTGAGGCAGCCACTTGTCTTTTCTTGGAATACTGCAGTTTATTAAATGTGAAGGAGTGAAAATGACAGAAAACAGAACACAATGGTGTACTGTCACAATCCTGACATATCTCCAGATAGGTGCAAACAATGTGGTTTTAATTACACCTTTGTTGTTTTTTTCTTCCCCAGCCAAAAGTATTTCCTTTCTAAGTTTGGCTGAACATAATTTTACCTCTAATTCAGTTTCATTTTTAAGAATCTCTGTTTATTTAGTATACACTCATGTTTGTCAACTTACTTAATGTTTATACCAATTTAATATTTACTAAATATGTACATCTTAAAAGTTTCTACCACAATGCTCCTCTTGCTTTAAATTATTAACAAAAGTTGAATGAGTAGCCACTTTCAAATCTTCAGACAAAGAAACGTGTTTTAATCTCAAATTTTAGTCATTGTGGTGCGATCTAACGTTTGATAGATACATTTTATTTTAGTACAGTATAATTCTATTATATGGCCATTTGGATCAACAGTTGATCCCACATTTACACCAAATAAATATGGTGCTAAGTTTACTTATAAATGAATGTAGTATAAAGCTAACTGTTCTTTCTTTGAGAAGAGTCCTCTACAACATAAAATTTCCTCCAAGTCAAAGAAAGTTTATTTCACTTCTGGTAATTTTATTGTGTGTGTACTAGGTGGAAATACAGACCTGTGAAAAGGCTCATTTTAGCAGGGATAACAACTCACAGAAGTTATTCTGAGGAATGGAGTGGAATGAATCATATTCATATGTGTGTGTGTTGGATGGCAAAAATCAATGCTTTCTCTTAGCGAAGACACTCTCGGGGATAGAGAAATCAGAGCTGCGAAAAACCTAACAAATTTTGCCTGACAGATTTTCCAGGCAAACTACACCGCTGGTGCACTGGGAGTGTGCTGAGGATGTCAGTCCCCGTGCCATGGTGCAGCCCTGCTCATGGCGGCTCATTTTGGAGCTCTAGGGAGACCAATAGCCCCCACATTGCCCCAACACACTTAAGATGATAGCGAGCAGTCCTGGGGCTTTGAGGAGCCAGAGGCCTGCCCTGTGCAGCTTGGTGGAGAATACAGTGCATGCGGAGAGATGAGCCTAAAAATGCACAGAAAAATAGGAAAAGGCAGATGTGAAAGGGAAGGAGAAAGCAGTGTAGCATTTCAGGGTGAAGAAAAAAAAAATTGCTTAAGTCTCCATCCTATTTGCATCAGTAGCACAACATCTACTAGCCTCAGCAAGTGGCAGATGTCATCTCTGTGGCCTGGTTCAGTCCTGTTCCCTGTGATGCCAGTGCTGCTGGAGGTGTGTGCTGGGCCTCACCACTCTGCAGCTGACTAACAGTGGGCAGGTTCAGGGAGCCCAATTATTGTTGGTGTTTAATGGTTCCCTCTTAGAGCATCCCAAGCTCCCTGAATCTTTAATAAAACTCTGATAAGCAATAATTGTGTTGGGAATGGTGTATTCCTGCAGGCCTAATCCACAAAATGTAGCCATTGTATCTGCCTTAAATAGCCCCTGGGGAACAAGTGGGAATTTGTTCTACACAGAAAATGGAGAGTGGAAAGCATCCTTGTCTTGCCCACCATCACTGACAATTATACCTCTGCCTCTTTATTTGTCAGAGCTAATAACAGTGTTGTTGTGACTCAGAAAAGAGTGGATAAGATGATGAAAGATGCAGCACCAGCATGGTGCAGATGGCAACTGAACTGCCTCTGTTCCTTGTTAGTGAAAATTATTTGATGTGAATGTTGGTGCCTAATAGGGCCCCATCCGACTGCAAGTGATTGTAGCACAGGTAGCAGAATAACAGAAAATTGTTGCAGCAAGATGGTTGCTAGGATAATGCTAGCAGTAAGAAAGGAAGTAAATGAAATTGAAAATTACATATTTAACAGCCAGATAAATAGCAATAATTATTTGGGGCCAGAATTATCTTAATTTGCTTTTTCCCATTGTGGGTCATTAATTACAGGAGTAAATCTGCTGATCTGAGTGGGATAATTATCTTGACATCTGCCTTGCCAATGGGAGCAAGGAGTTTTCAAACAGTGGATGAGACAGTAGAATTCCTCCCATCGATAGCATGTTGAGGTGCCATGGTAAGGCGCTGACACAGATGATACGCAGCAGAACAAGGTGGAAGGCCACAGGGAACCACCCAAGTCTTATCCAGTGATCCTCTTCTCTTTTCAAAGCTATAGACCAAGAAGCAATGCTGCTTTAGGTTAAAAAAAATAATAATAAAACAAAAACCAGCAACCTCAGGACAAGAAGTTGGTACAAACATACAACCCTCATTTCTAAAGGCAAATCTGCCTTGCTTTCATTTTTCAAAAGAAAAGGGCAAGTCTGTTTACTTCATTCTCATCAGAAGTGCTGACCCTTGTTCTGCTAAACAGGATAGAGCCTGTATTGATTCCACCTGGAAAATAACACAGCTGAAAATCTGATGGTTTACACTCACACCAAAATATATAGCAATAATGAAGTCGGAAGAGCAAGGCTGAGCCTCAAGCTAGATCTGACTCATACCATGAAATCATCAGGTTTTGTAAGCTCAGGAGGGTTAGACTTCTTCATTTTCTGAATAGAAGACTTCACAAAAAGCCTCAGGAGCTGAAGGAGCAATGGAGATACTTCAGCTTGAAATCAATACACTGGCATGCTGCTCAGTTTCTTGATGCACTTTGTCACTTGGAGGTGAGTACCAGAAGGGTTTGAATGCTTACTGCCATTACAAACTCTGCAGCAAGAGCACCCCTACATCCTGCCAATGCTCAGCTGACCTCTTAGAGAAGATTACTGGAACTAAATACCTTAGTGAAGAAAGTGACCAAGCTGCTGAGCCTATGTCTGCCCACCCTTGGTCACATCAAGCTCTGGTTCTCACAGCACAATGGGACCCCTCTGCTAGCTCAGCTGTTGGGAAGAGTGGGGTCATGAATGCTGCTGTGTGTTGCTTTCCCAGTATTGTACCAGCCTGTGAGCTGGAGGTGAACATCCTAAGGTTAAGGTGGACTTGGAGTTGTGTGTTTTTGTTTGTTTGCTTGTTTTTGTTTGTTTTTCAATCATTATGTCTTCTTTCCTTTCTTCAGTTTTTCTTTCTTATCCATTTTTAACTATATTGTTTTGGCATCCACAAAGTCCTGTGGCAAAGAATTTACCATTAGGTTACACATGAGAAAAGGCATTATATTTTTTGGCTTGTTTTGAAAGATACATCTGATAATTTCATTTGCCACCTCCCAGGTTTGTGTAATGAAAGGTGAGGAAAAAGCAATGCTTGCTGAACTGCCACACGGCTTTCAGAACTGCAGGAGTCCATTATAGCCCTTGTCCCTCCACCATTTTTATGCATACCCCATATTCCTCCTTTTGCTGAGTTAAGTCCTAGTCTTTGCTTATGTGGACATTTACCACACTTGTGGCTATCCCTGTCACACAATACCTTATTCCAATAAAATGGTAAAGCTGAAGACAGGAACTGCACACAGCACTCATTATGTGAAAGAGCTATTTATCAGCACTGGTGTTATCTGCCATTTTATCACTCTTCCGGCTTCCTCCTAGCAGATGTGAAGAGTTTGACTCATTCAAATGATCACAGTCATGTTTCTAGCATAGTTATTGATGCTAAGTCTAGAAGCATGCATTTTAGATGAGATCTCTCATTACATTTTATTTCTTACTGGAGGAATCATTAGGATGAGTGAACTTATACCATTTACACATTTTGTACATAAAGTCTAGATGCTGGATTGAAGTAAAGTACCCGTGAGTGTGCCGCACTCATTGCAGGCACTAATACTGTTTATCTGCTCTTTGCAGGCTGTGTTGTACTCAAGGTGACTCTCACAGATACCTACATGCATAAATATTACACTAACCACTATACCTCAAGATATACATAATGCATTACTTAGTCGAAGCAGCAGCATGAGGCAATGCATTACACAAGGTACTGACATTGAAACAGACTCAGGGCTCTTGCCAGCACTGAGAGTGCTTAATGGGGGCCTGCTCCTGACAGGCAGCATCACTCAGCCTCTCACAAAAGAGGGCTAAGGTACTTACCCCAGAAATTGGAACGAGTTTCTCCACAGCATAGATCAGCTATAGCACTGCTTGATGTTCTTGTAGCATGATTCAGTGTCTGAAGAAAAGAGGAGTTGCTGCTGCTCACAATGAGGCCAGTGAATATTTTGCCACTGGATTCAGCAAAGACAGAGATCTACTTCTTGTGCTTTTCTATAAAGAGTAAATCAAACTGATGTCTTTAGTGAAATAATACACATAGCCCATTTTCTGCAGCTCTTACCATGCACTATTAGATGCTCAGCTGTGGATCACACATTGTGTGGGGTACCTGCAGCTACAGCGGGTCCACAGTGCAGTGGCCTGGTTTGCTCTCTGAAACTCAGCCCAAAAAACCCAGTGCCCTAATTGTCCCACTCAAAGCTCCTCACGCTTCAGAGGTACCACTGGTTAGGGATTTTTAAGTGCTCCTGTTCTTTCAGCTTTCCTAGTTCTTCCTTTTTACATGTACTGGTGTGGTGACTAGTGATCACTTATGTCATGGTTTAATGATGTCTGTTATCTGTATTCCACATCATGTAGTGCACTGGGAGTTAAAGAGTTAATACTCCAGTTCCGTGGATTGTCATTAGTTCTGGGTACCTATCTCAGAAGAGAAGAGATGAACTACAGCTCCCAGAAGTCTTAATTATTCAGTTTCCATTTTTCATTCAGAGGGAAAGATAAAACTGACTGGGAGTCACGAGACTGTTCTCTTTTTCTGCTTGTCTCCGTGGTGTGTGCTCCCTGGTGATCTCACCTACAGCATTAGAGTGAGGCCTTACGTTTTGAAAATCTCTCATTTTACTTATTAGCTTCAATTCCAATTATATTGTATTATATTATTTCCCATTCCACTATGTTATTTAGTAAATTAGTTTTCTCCCTTAGCTTGTTGCTGTTTTTTTTTTTTTTTTTCCCCCAGCAAGGCCCATCTCTCTATCTTCCCCCTTCCTGCTTTCCTGGGGTATGGGTCCCTCCACCCCACTAGTCACAGAACTGGGCCAAACCAGGCTGGAACCATGACAACTAAGTATCTCCAAAAGCAACTGCTTTACTTTGTTGCTAAATGCAGCTTTACACTGCTCAGGATCCTTGTCAGCAGAGCTCAGCCTCTGAAGAGAACCTTGTAGACAAATCATAGTGAATACAGGTTTTGAACTCTGAAGTCATCATCATCTCACAGAATTTTGGCTGTGGATTAACAAATGGAGCTGGATTAAGTGATGATCTCTGACCAGATTTCAAAACATAGACTTCCTGCACTTACGTTTAGCAAGGGGGCTCAGAAATGGAAGCAACCAGCTTTTAGGACTTCAGCCCATCGCACCTGCACTTAATGAACTCCAATGCACTGCATGAAGATGAGAACAAATTTGTCACTTTCTTACTGCCCCTTAAATGAGGAATGAGCAATGAGAGTAAGGAGGAGAAAAGTCGATAAGAATTATTATATCCTTTTCAAATAAACTACATAGATAATCATTTGTCTGCCTTCTCTGCAGTACAGAAGTTTGAAGATGTTGATCTAGGTTCATATTGTATGTGAAGCTTATGAAAGGAAATATATTGGACATGAATTTAGCTATAGATGTTAAGACTTTGCTATACCTGTAAGTCTGTTAAGACTTTAGGTCACATTAGAGCTCTTAGTGAAACACTACTTCAGAATAATGCTTCAGCTTCAATAGGTGTTTGAAGTCTGTGAAGGCTTTTAACACAAAATTTACTTCTAGAAGTGACTCTTGGATTATCTGTACACTTTTCAGGGTCTCTCATTAAACTCACTGCAGTAACAGAAAGCCAGTGCTAACTGGCACTGCATTGTAATAAGAAAACCATAGTAAAATAACCAGGGAGTGGATCATGCAGTCATAAGTACATAAAGTTCATCTCAATCTCTTTTCAGCACTTTTCTGCCACTGGTACACTATTATCTTTATAATACTTCTTGAGCATTGCAATGGAAATATGAAAAGTGACCACTGGAAAAGAGACCAATTGAAATATTAAAGAAAATTTGGTGGATGAAACTTGAACTGTCTGGTGGAATATGTGTTCCTGTCTCTGAGATGTCTGCATGGAGCTGTAGAGTGAATGCAAATTCTATGCCATACTTAGTGCAAGATACACTGAACTACTGGATGAATGTCAGGAATGAAAAATAAAATTCTGTGGACAATTCCATCAAGTTATCACAAGTATCAGAAATATTGGCTAATCTCCATTATTTCCATATGAAAGTCTTGCATAAATCAAAGCAGTGTTTTTCACCTATAGGTCACTGACTGCAGGGCACCAAACTGCATGTGAAAGAGAATCCACCATATTAGTACTTCACCTCTTCATTTCCTTTATGTCTTTAAATCAGTAACACAGCATCAAAACCATCATGGGTTTGACTGGTGCAAGCTATTTTTTCTATCTCTGTTGTGTTCTTCAGCTAGCAAGCCATAGACCATCCTCTGTGTAAGCATGTCATGTTTTTTCCCAGGGAGCTGATTATTTAAAAAAATTGATTTACTAGAAAGTCCACAATTCTTGTTTCTCTCCTAAATCTCTTGACCTCTCACTTTCTTTCACAATTCTTTTTAACCCTTTCCAGTGAATAGTCTTGATTCAGATGCCTTTTCCACAGAATATGAATATGTCTTCAGTGTTTTTTCTGAGTTCTGCCCCACTCTGCAAGCTGTGCACCAGAACCTCCAGGACTGCCTATGGACCATGGGGGCAGTGACCTCTGTCCTGCCTCACAAACCAGCAGCACGCTTAACCCCTGTGGTCCCATCACCTATGTGGGACAGGCTCAGGATGCACTCAAGAGACCTCATGTACTTTATGTCTTTAAACTGTTTCTGCTTTTCCCATAAGCAAAATTGAATCCCCCTCAGCAAACATGTTACAACTCTTCACACAGGAAATACTGGCTCTAAATGATCTGGTGTATCTTAGTACTTTTTACCTACTAGAATCAAAGAGGAGAAAACAAGCAGTTTCAAAGACCATCAGCTCATGAGGAAAGAATTCCTGTTTTTTTTTGTTTGTTTGTTTTTGTTTTTTTTTTTTTCTATTTTAAATGAAAATAAAGAAAACAATTGCAAGTAAGGGGGCTGGATAGCCACCCCTTCTAATGGAAGCCATCTCTGGGGCTTACCTACAATATGAAAACCTACACCTGCTGCCTTGTTAGAAGAGGAAACGGTGCAAGAGGCAGGTCTTCCTGCAGTAGGACCTTCTTGTCATTTTTGTACATCCAAACTACAGAGGAATAATTCACAAGGGCTGGTGTGCAGGGTTTGTCCCACTCAGTGTCTTTTCTATTGTAAATGCCACAGATGCATCAATCTAGACTACTTTTCACTTCTAATTTCCCAGGAAAGCACTTCCAAAAAAGAAGATGAGACAACTGTGAAAAAATTGCCACTTGTTTCTGTTAGTGAGAGAACACCCACCATTCACAGGTACAGTAAATGTCTGCTCTCATTCATAGCTATAATGAGGCTGTATTTCTCCCAATTTATAATACTGCAGTCAATGCTAGACTAAAGAAACATCTTTCCCACTCCCCTCTCTGAAACAGATACTAGCTGGCACACATGGAAAAGTACAGAGCAATGCCTCATACTTTCCATTAACGGCATAGCATTATTGAAAAACAAACACACAACCTCAACTTCACCTCCCCCAAATTTATCAACTAGACACACTCTCTCCCTTTTGAACACAGTAAAACTGCATACATTTTCCTCTAACAAAGAATTGTGGGCATTATCATTGAAAAATATTTTTAATTTTCCAGATTTTGTCTACAAAAATTATTGGGAGGAATGTAATCTTCCTCTTTTTTTTTTTTTTTTTTTTTTTTTAACCCATCTCAGTGTGTTTGTTGTGTTTAAGGATTTCTTATGTTGTCAGTTAAGTTTTTGAACTTCCATTACAGAAAACAGCTGCTACTGCCCTCTTGGCAGAGGGCATTTGGGAAGAAAAGCACTTTAGAACTGCTTCTAATTAAAAAAAAGATATAAAAGAATAAAGCACCTTTAAGTTTATAATACAAAAGAACTGTCACTCGGTTTCTTATCTAAAGTTTAAAATCAATGCTGTGTTTAAGAAAATGACATGAAAAGAGTGTCTTTTTCTAGTTTCTCAAAGTCTGTAGTTAGAAGCAATCACCATTTGTGCTTCAGAAACTCACCAGTTCTCTACCGGTGAGTAGAGGCTGTTTTGTTAAATGTCATTCTTCATGAGCTGTCGAGCACTTCACACTACTTGAAAATAAGACATATTATTAAGGAGTCCTATGAAGGTCTCCAGGACATAACTGTCAGTCTTTCTGCTTTTTTTTTTTTTTTTTTAATATCAGGACATATTTTAATGTAATGCATTTTCAATGTAGGTGTTTTTTTTCTCAGCTATCCCAAAGTTACCTGAATTCCAGAGCAAAACATGTTAAAGGTGTCTCAGCATGATACATTTCAAGTGGTTTGAATCTGGGAAGGCTAGAGAGAGTGTGAGATTTGTTGAAGAAAATGTGTGTACTTGAAACTAGCTTGAATCACAACACTGTAACTGCAAACTCCCAAATTTAGGAAAGTTTGTATCTGAATTTTCTGTTTAGTTTCCAAGTTGTTAAAAATCACTAAAAGATCAAAGTCTCAGGCACAAATCCCAAACATGGGAAAAGTTCGACTTGACCAATACCCCTTCCCAGCTGAACCAACCTACAAGACAAACGGCAAATACATTGGACAATAGCTTTCCTCATAATTTTGTTGGATTTTAATTAAAAATATTTCTTAGATCACATTTTAGAGGAAGGAAAGGCCATGAAGGCAGACGATATCATGTCACAGAATGGATGAGATGTTCAAGTCCTGTCGTGGGGACATAGCTACAAACAAGATATCTCCTGTCCCAGAAGCACTTCTGAAGAAACTGCATTTGCTCTCCTTCAGAAGAAAGTTCTCCTAAATGGCATACTTAACCACTGAAAGAAAGTACAAGATCCAAATATCCTTCAAGAATAATTATTTTCAGAAATTGCTTCTGTCTTTGTAACTCACACAGTGTCAGTACCAATGAGCATAAAGCTATCAAAGTATTTTTTTTCTGCAAATTGGTAACTCCTGGGCATCACTCATACAAGTCTGTAGCTACTTTCCTATGAGGAACATCCAACACATTAAGAGAATTTCCGCAACCAACATCAGCAATATAAATACATTTCTGATTTAGTAAGCATGCAAAAGTGCAGGTAGGAAAACCACTAGACAAAAAATAACAAGGCCAGAAGAACCTGGAAAACAAACAAACAACAAAAACAGTCGTTGAGTTATTCTGAAAAATGAATCGTGGTAAAAATCATTTTCCTTCAAAGAAAATAGAATAAATGCTAAATGATAATGTAGCAGTATATTTTGCTCTGACATGCATCGCCTTGCCCTGTTAATGTGCACGAATCACCAAAAGAATAGAACTCATAATCTTCAGAAATTTATGACAGGGAAACATGAATTGAACAAAAATAAATATATTATAGCAATGACAAACTGCATATATATTATTTAATTACTTGATGGTTAGTGTCCAGCAGAATGTAGTTTTGAAACTGATAGATTGCCAGATTGTTATCTCCCTTAATTTCTCTTTAATAGATTAAAAACCACCCCTCTTCTATATACATAGTTATAGGTACGGGGAAGGAACATGATTTATAGTGTTTCTAACTAGATGGCACTGTGATGAATTACCGCTTTAGAAGATTAGTAGATTATTGGGTTGTGGGCTCTCTCTCATGATTATTCACTTTTAAAGCTTTGATTCCAACAAGAGAACCCTCATAGACATTGCTGCTTTTACAAGGAAGGTGATGTGTGATGATTCTGAAAGTCATAGTTAGCTTTTTATTGGCCTGGGCAAAAAGCAGCATGTCAGTCAGCCCCACAGAAACCTCTTGGTATGAGGTTTTGGTTCCCTTAGGGAGATGCATGAGGGCAAGCCTCACATTTATGGGAGGGAGTAATTGGTAAGGGAACTTCACTGCTGGTAAGTTAAGCCACCCAAGCATGGCAACTGCAGTGAATGAACACCCACTTTGATGATAGCTCATATGTTCCAAAATACTGCCTGTAAGCATCTTTTTAACATACAGCAAAACTTCAAAATCATATTGCCTGTTGAAACCTGCTTCTAGTTGTTACTCCTGTGCTACTATTACATAATAGTCTTGTGGAAAGTGTTTAGAGAAAAAATACTTGTGTTTTCATCCCTCTAGTTCATTTTGAGTGTTCCCTACTTACTTGTCACTGTATTATGGATGGTTCCCAGCCTGTGAAACGGTCCCATCGGGGAATTATGAGTCTGAATTTTAAAATAAGGATGATGCAAAGAAATGAGGAAGAGGAGGTGATCAGGAGATGTGAGCTGTTAAAATTCATTTTCAAAACTTCATAGGAAAGAAAGAAATGTTATGTTTGTATGTATGTGCAGAAAAACGTGGACATGTTCGTGCATATGTAGCCACATGCTGAGAGGAAAAAGGTGGAGAGGACCTCAATAGATCAGCTCAGGAGGTCTCTCTTTATATGCTTTGTCCATTCTTCAAGTTTGTGTAAGTATGCTGAAAGCATATTCAATAACGGAAATTTCACAGCTTCCTTAGGCATTCATGCCAGCCACATGTGCACAAATGTATGCTGGCACATATACGAAGATGTTATCTTCCAGTTTGCTGGAAATACATAGTTTAAACTAATCCAGACTTCGTTACTTAGAACTGTGCTATTAAAAATACTAATGAATTGGAAGGATAATTTCCATTTTTTGAGCTGAGGATAATTTCCATCTTTTAAGCCAGCAGTATCATTTTGAAATGAATTTTTGATATCTATTATGGCATGTTTTCCTCTGGATGAATAAAACCATAACCAAGGGAGCTAATACTATCAGCATGAGTCCTGTGCACTGGACAGTTAATTAATAGCTGATCGCTCTTCTTTTGATTACATTTTTTTTTCAAATGTGAAGATCACCATAATTGAATGTCATACAGTATATTATGCAAAGCATCACTCTTTTTCACAAGACAAGCAGGAGCTGAGTGCCATCGGAAAGGATGTGACAGAACAGAGTTTGAGATGCTAGAATATTTACCCATTGCAATTCTACAAACGCAAATCACAATAGGACTCATTTGAGCCCTGCGGGAATCAGAGAACAACTGAAGTCCAGTTGGAATGAAAAATCCTCTGGAGCAATGATTGAATATGCCAGAATAACAAAAATAGGTCTGAATCAAATAAAGCCCTACAATCAGACTGGTGCATATTGGAAAGCACAGTAGCAGAAGTTATACTCAGCAATGAAGACCAAAATAAAAGTGAGATGAGATGGAGACCTGAAGCAACATTAATCTGTGTTCTTGCAAATTAAATCCAGGTTACAATCATCTTCAAAAACATGCATGTTAACAAATTCTTCAGTCTCCTGTTGTCTGTGTAGAGCTAAGCTTTCTATGCGTCCTCCTAATGAAATATGTGTGATATCCACTTATAAGTTAGTTTCCAATTAAAATGCTATTTCCAAATAATATGATCCTGCTAACTGAATTTCCTAGCAAGCCCTTGGCATAGGACTTTATGAGCACCTCTGCCATCCATCAGTTGCTTTGCTGTCAGGCCTAGTGATGCACTGAACAGATGGCCGAAGATGCCACTTGAATTCAGACTGACGAGTTTCTGCGTAAGCAGAGGCGATGGAAACCATTTCCATATAGAGCACAGTTAAAATTAACCCACAAGATGTCACTGTTGTTCCAGAGAAATTTAGCAGCCAAGGGATTTTTCTGGGCACACAATGAGACTGGAGCTGACTCTGGCTCAGAGTGGGTGTGAGCTGGGCTGCCATTTCACAGCTCAGCTGCTCTCCTGCCCGCTCTCCAGCCTCACCATACCTTGCAGTTGGGGATTTGTAACCCAGAACACTGGGACTTCTCACCACAGTGGCCCTGTTTCCCTGTGCTAACTAGGACATCAAGCCCTTGGAGATATGGTTCAAGCAAGGCTTAGTTTGTTTGAGCCACCACAGGAACACACAGGTCATCTTTGGGCCCTGGTCCCACCTGGAGGGCGCACAGGCAAGCTCCTGATCCCATCCACACCAATAGGAGTTTTGATCACTGTTCTTCACTTTCCTGTCTACCACTTATGCCTACATCTTTAAAGAGAATGAATAGCTCATTATGAAGTCTCACAGCTGTGAGACTTCCTATCCAAAGGTTATTAGATCCTCCTGCTTTCTGCTATTTGCTCTACACTTATTGTCATACTGTTGTTTGGAAAATCTCCACATCAGATAAAATTAGGCCTATGCTAGTACTTCAAAGCTGGTAAAGTGAAGGCAGGTATCCCCTGCAGCTTTCAGAGCCCCGTTTTGGATGCCTCAGTGAACCAGGAAGGCAATCTAGCAGGAAACACCACTCCACTGCTGATCTCAGCACTAAACAACCAATGACATCCTTGGGCCTGGCTTTTTTTTTCTGTGAAATAAAATGACAAAAATAAAAATTGAAGCAAAATCTACCAGAATATAATTTCAGAACATGAATGGCTTTTTGCAAACTTACATTTCCCTGGTTTTATCCAAAAAGGGCTTTAGAGATTTACCTTTTATGAAAACACATCTACTGCAAATAATCTAATATTTGCACAGGCAAGGATTCAGACCAAGCAAAAGCACATCCTCGCAGTATCATGTTATCAGGCTTCCCTAAAGAGTTGCCCATTTATTTTTTCTGTGCTGTAAACCATGTTTCTCTAAGAGCGAATGGATAAATAAATGGTTTGCCTGAATGCTTGGTGCAATGATTCCACTGAAGCTTCTTGGCATCACTGCTATGCAGAGATGGCAGAGCAACTTCCATCAGTGCTGCACGTGTGGGATGAGGAGAGCAATGAAGCTCTTCCTCAGGAGTCTCATTTTTCTGTTGGGCTGAAGAAGAAACTGACATTCTCTAAAGCAAAGATGTATATTTTTCTTGTTAATCCAGTCTCAGCAGAAGAGACCATGTCTGCATTGTTTTCTATTATCCACCATTATTTCCCCTTCAAGATAATGGGTTTTCTGGAAACAAGATTTTGTGGCTTCAAGTACCCTCACACTCCAGCTACACTGTATATTGCAGTGGAAGTGATCTCTTTTTGCTGCACTGACAGTGACTGCAAAGAAATGGAAATAACCAAGAATGGAAATGCAGTTTTTCTAGTCAGGCACCTTATAATGCTGTAGACATCTCTACTGCATGGAGATGGAGAATATGTCTCAAATATCTGTACAAGACCTCCCTTAAAAGTATTCCTGCTGTATTGCTGAATGAATCAGATCTAGGTTTGCTATGATTAGAGAGAATTCCAATTTCTGTCCCATTGTTATCCTAGATGGTATTTCCCTAGGTAACATCTGCACAGAGTTAATGCAGAGAGAATGATATCCTACATAAAAGTCATTGGGTTTAGTGCGTGGGCTGCAGTGACACCACTGAGTTTGTTCTAAGTCTCAATATCAAGTCAAAAGCGCTGAATAAATAGATCGTACTATGTATGAGATAGCAGCTTTAAGTATGACCATTTAAGCCTGCTTTCATCTGAATTTATTAAAAAACTCTTCAGGACCATGTCAGCACCTGTGCCTAGGTATATGTGCATCTATAGGGCTCAAGAGGCTTCCATTAAATAAATTATGTGATCTCTTCTGGGCTGAGGAGTCCCTGAAGCTTATTCATGCAACACCAGTGAATCATGACTATGCAATATGGAGAGATGCACAGCACACTGACACAAACCCCTTAGCTGACTGCAGATGTAGTCGAGCAGTTCCCTACTGCCCAAGCCCCGGTGTCCCACTGGCACATCACTGGCTCTCGTCGTGGTGGTGCGCACCCTTGTTCTGCCACAGGTTACAGCAGGACTTGTGATTCAGAGCACCAGGGGGCCCTGTATTGTCCCCCGCTGGGTGAATTCACCTAACGGCTTCCCTGGGGATGTTTCCCTGTTAAATCAACAGATCTTCCACAGCAAGGAGAAATTCCTTACATTGGACAACACATTGTCTGGCCACAGCTTTATGGGATTTCCTCAAGTGTCAGTACAGAAATCTGTCCACTGAACCTGTAACAATATACCTGACATGAATGAATTTTATTTTAAAAGCTGTCTCATGTTTTCATCTGTGTTGGTGATCTTTTCCTATACATATTCTTATTTCTAGATACTTTGGAAATGGTAAACATTGAAAAATTGGGTTATTCCATGTGAATATGTTAGGTTATATTTTCCATTGACAAAGACTACCTAGTGAGCATTTTTGAAAGGCTGCTTTGTTATACTGAGAAACAAAAATGCCATCTAAGAGTCATCTCAAGGATATAGTAACCTTATAGCACTTTTCTGAAACAAAAAAATGACCCATGACTACTGCAGCATGAGTAGCTTATTTCCTGATCCTTATCCAAGGAAGGTGTTTACCCAGAAGCATTTCATGAGTTCATTTTCCCCAGGTGCTCTCTTAGGCTTGATATTAATTATTTCTGATGGTTAACATTTACTGAAAGGTATTGTAATAACCCTTCTAGAAATAAGGGAAGTAACTAATACCTCAGGTAAACAAAAAAGGGCTTTTCCCCATGGAAAACAGAAATGCAATATGTGAAACCTTGATTTCAGAGTGAGCTGGTTGCTCTGGCTGGTTGCAGTAGCTCAGGGAAAACTTTATGCAGGTACCTGGAAGAAGCACCAGACATCATCCCCCCCATGGATGGGCTGTGTAACCCCTGTTCCTGTAAGCCTCAGGGTGCTAAAGGGACCACAAACTTGAGAAGAAATGTTAGGTCAAACTTCTGGAAAGAGCTGAGAAACATCTCAGTACCAGGCTTTCCCTAACCATAACAAAGGTCTCCTTGAAAAAAAAAATAATAATAAAAATTCAAGATATTTAATTTCTCTCTAAAACTACTACATTTGTATATTTCTTCAGTGAAACTTCTCCTAGGTCCCCTATGTTCCTTTTGATTGTGTCAGTAGAGATGGTGAGCCCTTCAATCTCAACGGTTGCCATTCAAATGCTATTTTACAAACTGTGTCATTTTAAAGCAATAGTAGTAGGATTTTGATGGAAATGTGACCTACACTGTTAGCCACAGAGTGATGAGTAAATGTTCATTTCTTTCTTGGAAAAATATCACTTAAAGTGTTTCTTCTAAAACAGAGTGAAGGACTTGGCTTTGAAGCTAATGGTGTGCAATTACCTTGAAACAGAAGACTTCAGGGCTTTGACTGAATACAAGTGCATAAATATCTTAAGAGCAATAACAACACAAAGAAGTACAATGAAACTTATACCAAAAACCTATTGATGTTGACTTGCTTCAAGCTAACTAAAGTAAATGTCACTGAGTGGGGAGGTGAAGTGGAAGACTTGCTTTCTGGGACTCCAGAAGCATATAGGAGATCAGAGAAGGGTTCGGACAAGAAAAAGGCTCCACTCCTTCTGCAGATCTGAGAACAACGGTACTAAATCACAGTGAAGTCTACCTGGCGAAGTGTAAGAACTTAGATCAAGTATACATCAAGATTTCTCTTCTGCTCTCTCAGTTTCTCAGAATGTGGCTGAGAGATCTCACAAAGCAGAGATCTTTGAATTCAAATTAGGAAATGGTATCTCCTTCATGTATCCAGCTAATCTCCTTTTCACCCTAACAAATTGTGTGTAGTATCTGCATCTCTCTGGAGGCACTCATTTCCATTTTAAGTGCAATTATGTGACAACGGGTCGTAGCATTGCTTCTGATGGGACAGAAGCCCAACTCCTCCTGCCTTGGCACACCAGAGCTCTTGTACTTGTTTGGGCACTCAGTGCTCCTTTCTGCAAATGGTCTCTTTACATGAGAGCACGCACTAGTTACAGCATGGGCTGATGTTAATTCTAGGCATAAAATGAATAACTGATGAGACAGTATGTGCTAAGGTATAAAGTCACAATTTATCCTGTATTAAATATCAACAACTAACTGAAGACAGTAGTCTGAGATGTTTCTTAAAGACACAATTCCCCCTGAATTTGGTTACTACATTTTCTTGAATTGAAAAACACACTGCATTATTGTTTAGCAGTAATTAGGTACCTGCAAAGTCAGTTACTTAAACTTCTGTAGCTTCAACCTACTTACATTCTTAACTTGTTTTGTGAAAATTGGTTTATTCTACTGATGGTAGACAGGATAAGCTAAAATGGCTAATTCTCACGGAAAAGAAGGCAACAGGCAAGTCTTTATAAACAAGAAATTATTGTGAAATGGGTAGTCTATTAACGGTATTGTGTAACCTCTTTTTAAATTCTTATAGTCCCTGTGGTTTTGTTTAGCTTTGTACACTGTTACCTGAAATTTGCAGAAAACACTTGATTTATGGCCCATGAAAATGTGAGAGGCGATTAACATAATAGGAGAATATTAAGCTCATGCATTCTACTATTATTAGTCCTGCTCTCATTACCTGCATCAGAAGTGTGAACTAAAATTAGTATACACATTTGTCCACCATTTATAATACTTCTCATTCCATTTCAATATTCGTAACAAACCAAGTATACTGGAGGAAAAAAAAAGCTGGTCAGTCAGCTGTCATTTTGCAATGTACTGGTACCAGATTATGAAAAATGATTGTTATTCCACAGGTATCCCCTCTGACTCCATCAGTTGCATTTACAGTGCTAGACTCCACTCAGAGGCACCAAGTACCACTGTTCCACTCACAGCCATTGATCTGTGACTGAGACCACTTTAGGCTTCTTGAGAGTTTCCTATCCTACCATGAATGCGGCAAACCATAGCTCAGAGAGTCACAGTCTCCAGAAGGCACCTTATACCCTGCTGATGGCAAGGACCAGCATCTTGCATGTGTGCAAACACTGCCCCAAACATTGCTGTGCACAAACACAACTAAAATTAGCAGGAAGGTTTTGTGCAGAGACGTGAACTTCCACACTTCTCTCTAGACAGCTCAGTACCACAGGTCTCAAAAATCATAGTCAGTGTATATTTATTTTAAAAATATTCTAGCACTATTTACCATTGTTATCTGGCTGTTTCTTGTCACCCACCTCAGGCAGTGAGGGGTCTTGTATTTGAGTCCACCAAAGCCTCCCCCTGCTGTGCTGTGATATGGTTTATGCTTTGCTGAGAATCAGGCTACGTGCTGTTGTCTTCTCTCCTGATTTCCTTTCTGTACCCAAGGAGCATTTGGAGGTATGGTATTTACTTTGCATAAATAGCCTGCAACCACAGTTCAGAAATCAAAATATCTCAAATTATTCTTGGAGTGTCACTGTAAAGGGAGGTCAATAGTGACTTAAACCAACATTATTATTCCCAATGCCTTCTATGTAATATCCACTAATGCATTACATGTTGACATTACAAAATCCTGGCATTCAATAGGAACTAATGACTCCCAGTTATTTTCTCTGCTCAACAATATTAAGAATGGATATTCTGAAGAACAAACAATTGTGACTTTAACTCACCAATATTTGAAATATGCCTGATTATCCATCTGAAAGTGAATTTTTATTCTCCTTGATTAGTGCCACAAGAAGTCCAAATCTGTTGTCAAATGCACAGTTTTCCCTGACTTCAATACTTCTTTCAGTTTCTGATAGGAGAACTGAACTCCTGGCCAGACAATTTATGAGTTAAATTGAGGTTAATGTAGCTCACAGTAGGAAGATGGGAGCACTTAGAAAAATTCCACAGATTTGAGCATGAGCGACACATTCTTTTTCAGCTAACTGGACATTAATTTCAGTAATAGAAGATGCACCTTACAAAGGCTTTCGCAGCAGCATGGGAATAAGGTCTAAGCAGCCTGAAAGATGGCAGATGTGTTCACGTAGCACCTAACTCTGAATTAATGAGCCATGTTAAGAGTCATCTCTTATTAACTCATTGAGCATTTCACATATCTATCTAATGTAGGCATATCTGCCCCATAATGTCCCAGCTGCACTACGGTGCTAGTGATGCTTAGGAGGAAAGGACTGTAGGAACATAGCAATGACTGGAAAGCACATGAAGAGGAGGAAGGAGCAGTTCTGAGGAAGTGGAACATGATGATTCTGCTCACTTGAACCAAAGAAAACACTCTTCTTTTGAATTCTGCTGGAAGACCTGCTAAGTGTATTTGGCATTACAGGGAGAGTTACTATAGGCAACTATTTTTTTTTCCCTGGTAGTTCTGTAAAATGTAGGTTTAGATTTAAATTTAAGGCAGCAGGCAGTCCCAACCTGTTATTAGAATTGGTTTGTGGTCCATTTAGCAAACATGCTGGTGTTAGGTCACTAGGTTGTAGCTGAGACACTGCGGTCCCACCAACAGTTCTTGTCTGTGTTCTTTGCTAGTAATATAACATTGCTCGTTTTTTGGTTTACAGCACTAGAACTATGGGAAACACTGTCATTAAGACAGTAGGGAGTTGTCCCAGTTGATTAGAAAATTCAGACTCAGTTGTCACATCAATGTCTAGTTTTTTTACTTGAATTGTCATAAAAAGTTGTCAGGGGAATTCGTGTCTGTTGTCTGTTCCCCATAAAGATACACATCAGCAGGTTAATCATCCCCTTTATTTGAGCTAGCCTCAGCAGAAACCTTGAACATATCTCTAATCTGGAAATGTATTTAAATTTGGGCTACTCATGTAAACCTAAATCCAGAAAGTGCCAGTAAACTCTAAAATAAGCAGAATTTCAACTTTAGTCTGAAACAGAACAAGCATGGAGCCCTTCCTCTGCAATATTTTAACTATTGTTTTGAAGTTTCAGCACTTAAAATTTTACTTGAGATACTTCTAACCAATCTGTAGTCTCAAACAACATTATTACCAGGGCAATAAAATGAGATTTTTTTTAGATTGTGTAGGATCCCCAGAGAAGATGGGGGGTGAAGGTGGGGGATATGAAGCCTGGTGAATTGAAATAAAAAGTGAAATTGGAATTGAGGTAGTTACAAAGCATTTCTGAGTTGAATGGCAGTTCAAAGAACCCTTACTAAGTGATGAACAAAACTTCAATACAGCTCTATTTGAGGCTTGGATGCACAAAGAAGTATGTACTAATAAACTGAATCATCAGAAATAAATTGCTTCAATGTTCATTTCTTTGGAATTAATATCTGTAAGCTCAGTTTTATCACATCCGTTTAAGGTTGTGTTCTGATGTTACAGATGACAACATTATTTTGAAGAATGGGACCGTATTTCTGGAATTGAGCTACATGTTTTTCTGCAGTGAAAATGTCTTATTTTTTCCACAGAACTGTATTTGTCTAAAATAAAGATTTTTAATTAGAATTAACCTTTATGTACAAAACAGTGTTGAATATTCAGTATTAAAGCTGCAGGTGGAAATTTTGAAAGGACACTAAGGAATCTAGGTACACAATACCATTATCTAGCAGCTGAAATACTGAAGACCACTGCTAAATTCCCTTAAAAGGAACCTAAATTTAGTGGTTGATGTTACTTACACTTTGCTAACTGCTAGAGGATATAACCAAGGCAAGCCCTGTTTAACCAGACCTATTACAGAATAAGACAGAGGAAAAGATGAGCACTGCAAACTGGAAGATATTTTAGCCTCATTATGTGTACAGCCTGCAGGCAAGAGTTACTGCTCTCATTCAGCTGAGACTGGGAGAAAGGCACCTTCCTCCTCATCCTTTTCTTTCATGGCACTGTTCAGTCAGCAGACTGGGAGAGAGCTGTCACAAAAGATTCACGGGCTCTGTTTTGAACCCCCTGGACCTAGTCCTCTGTGCTGGATTCAACACACATTGCCCAAAGAGAACTGGAGGAGTCAGAAGATGGCAAAGGCATGTTGGCTTTGTGGCTCCACTTGCTTCAGCTCATTACATCCAAATTACTTGGATTTTATTAAAGCAACAGGCTTTTGTTGTTCAAGGTCAGCTGAAAGCATATTTTTATTAGAATTTCATAACAAGTTACACAAGAGCTAGCTATTACAAATGCGTTTATAACTAAAAACAACAACAAAAAAACCCAAAGTTTTACAATGACTATGCTAGGAAGGAAAAACCTGGGTTCATCTCTCATGTAAGGGAATGGGAATACCAAAGTCCTATCTTCAGATTAAAGCTTAATATTTTTGTTTCAAATTGGAAATTTACTAGTGGTCCAGATCATATGACTGGGCTTTTCCTAGCTACATATTTCAATCTACTAGGAGATATCTTCTTTCCTCATAAACACTGTCTCTTTACATTCTCACATCATAATTCATACAGCAATGTTCTCACTAGTAACTGTACCCAAAGCATCCCTTGGAGTGAAAAGCAGTTTTTCTGGAATTAAGACAGTTTCTGAAATCAGTGGCAATATAGCCTTTAGACAAGAATAGTTACTGAAACTTCCTATAGTTAGCAATGCCAAGAGACTACATGGAAAATCCTGGAGCCATTGGTAGGCTAGTATCATGCCCATCTAACCCCATCAGTGGGATCCAAGCATGCTTGCATCTGAGGCTGTTGATTAGGAAAATAAACTACACGCATATGCATAAATGGCCCACTGTGGCAGCACTACATTAAACCCTGCTGCACTGGAACAAAGTGCCTTCATTACATTTCTATGATAAATATCTCTCTCACACTGCTGCAATTATCAATGGGCTTGATTAAGGGATTGATTTGAATGCAAACAGCGTAATTGACCCAAGAGGAAAGATGAATGAATATGGCCAATGCAGCCTTTAAATAAGTGTGCTACAAATACATGGTAGCATGGGGAAATGTCACCAGTCACGATTTATTATTTTGCCATTCTCCTCCAAATGAAAAAGAGATTTTCTTTTGTTGTATACAGCATATATACTACTTTCCAGAATATTATGACTTTTCAGATTGTCTTCAAAACTTTTAAATGGGTCATCTTGTTTAGTGCATCTATAAAGTCATGATATATATTAGCTGCGACTACATAAATAAATAAATAAATAAATAAGAAAAAAGCAATGAACATTTATCCAGAAGCCCTTTTATAAACAACAATAAACAAGAAGTATAAGATTATTAGAATAATACTTCAGCTTGTTGTCACTTTCTACTGAGGGGATAAAAATGAAACAAAGAGCCAGAGCTCTCTGAAGTACTGAAAGCTGATTTCTGAAGCATTCAAAGGGTATTAAACTTTTCACATAGTGTATCTATTAAATGTCTGGGACATTTATCCTCTATTTACTATCGTTTCATTCCCATATGGACTAATATTTATAGCAGTTAGTATTTCTTTTGTGGTTTTCATCTTCAAATTGCCCTATGCATATCATTTAACATAGTGTCTCAAACCTTTGAGAGGCAGTTAAGTAAGTGAGGGTTTCTGTTAGATATCTCTATCTTAAAGATGGAAAAACTCAAATGTGAGTCAAAGACTTTTAAAAGTTAAGATCAATGTGTCAAAGCAGTTTCAGACTTGGGTATAGCTGGGTCTTGCTGGTGGATGGAGAAGATTTTACTTTGCAGAGCACAACGCTGAAGCACCTCCCTCAGCCCTTACATTGAGATGCCGAGCATCTGTGGGCCATCGTTCAGGCCAGGTGACTCTCTGAAGACAGTTGCAGCCAAACACTGTCAGGGTGTTTTTTTTGTGGCCTCCCTGCCTTGGTTTTTAAATTAGTTCTGATAAAGATGATAGGTGAGGCTTGTTGCCCTGGGGTGCATCCTGGCTCTTAAGACTGCCCTGTCCCAAGGTTTGCTTTTCAATTTAAGCTCATGTTACTTCAGTGCTTCAACATATCTGACAGGGCTGTGTTTTGGAAGGAAGCTTAGGGTAGTCTGTTTTGAAACTGTACCAGAAATTAAGTTCTTTATCTGGATACCTGCTTCTTTTGTGGGCAAG
This sequence comes from Numida meleagris, assembly GCF_002078875.1. Lineage (NCBI taxonomy): Eukaryota > Metazoa > Chordata > Aves > Galliformes > Numididae > Numida > Numida meleagris. Next base: position 61,282,488 of record NC_034412.1, on the reverse strand, counting down.
GGGAGGGATGGACACAGGAGAGAAGGAAACTGCACAACATAACAGCGATAGTAAATGTGGGTGACCATTACAATACTCACACTGAGAAAATTAGATCCTTGTGCCCTTCCCCATACCAGGATCATCTTAACCTGGAAACTGCAGGTGGAGGGAAGAAAAGTGACGCAGTTTAGAGTTAAAGGTGGGCGAAAACCTGTGGTCCACACAGGGTAAGGTGTTGAACACAGGATATATGGCATGCAGGATGCAAAGAATTTTGAAATGAGCATAACAAAAATTGCACAAAGAAGTAGACAGTCCAGAGAGTTAATAAACAAAATCAAATGTAACATCCATTGTTTTTGCTGGTATGTCCTGCAGAAGGTAGTCCCTAACCTATTTTCCTAAGCAAACTAAATGATGAATTTGGCTAATGTTCAGAAGAATAACTAAGCTAATGCAATCACTGAAATGACAACATTTATCTTACACCTTAAAATTGCTGATGATGGATGAATGACATTCTCTAAAAGGTAGGGAGATTAATAGCTTTGCTTTCAGCTATCCTGGAGCATTAGGGAAGACTGCTCACTTCCGAGCATGCACTCACCTCCTCTTCAAGATAATATTCCATCAATTTGCATTGTTGTCAACTCAAACTCAAATAATTCCTAAAAACCACAAAGAAAATGAATTCTTTTTCACAAAAGGGGGGTATGTTTACATTAGCTTGAAATGGACCCATTGACATGAAAAATACAGTTTTCTCTCTCTGCATCATAGCTGCTTGGTTTGTGATGACAACATTTCCATTTCTACTCGTAGTAGCCACTCAAATCTTAGAGCCACTTCATTCATTTCTTTCATGTAATGAAAAATAAATCTCTAAAACTCCATTACTATAGTCTTTATCAAACCAAACTAGAATAAGATTTTTAATAATTATAATAACCACTTTGATTGCTAGTTTAGAGGCAAACATATTCTCTAGATTAGATAAACTGTTGGGAAATTTAGCATTTCACATTTTGGGAGGACTGTCTTCCATTTTTCACTCCTGAGCACCACTACTGAGATCATGTCATTTTAAAGTCATATTAAGGCCTTGCATACTGACAAATTTTTGAAGAAAAGAGCTCTAAACAAAAAAATGTGAATACCAGTTTGAACTGTATTTTGTTTCAGAGTATGTTTAATTACTATCTGTTATTTATTCACATTGGTGCATCTACAATGAGGAGGTTGTGAGGATCAGCCTCTTCTCCCTGGTAAAAAGTGATAGGATGAGACGGAATGGCCTTAAGTTGTGCCACGGAAGTTTCTGGTTGGATATCAGGAAAGACTTCTTCCCCAGAAGAGTGGTCAGGTGTTGGAACAGGCTGCCCATAGAGGTGGTAGATTCAGCATCCCTGGAGGTGTTCGGGGAAACTTTTAGATGTGGTACTTAGGGACATGGGTTAGTGGTTGATATTAGAGGTTGACAGACGATTTGACTAGATGATCTTAGAGATATTTACCAATCTTAATGATTCTATGATTCTTTGAAGAAAGAGTGCTTTATGTAGTTCCAGAGAATCTATAGAAATAGGTTACAGTTATTAGATACGTTTATTCAGATTTTGGAGAAAAATCAGAACTATACGAAGTTACATTTCTTTAAATGTATCTGTATAAAATAGATATTTGAAGTTACAGATTCTTACTACTAGGTATTACTAAACATAGCTTGAAAGGTTCAGACTGTTTATGCTAATCCCAACCACAAAAAAAGTCATGTGGTTAATACCAAACACAACTTAAAGCAGCATCAGTACCATAGTAACCTGAAAGGATAGGAAAGACCTTCTTACATTACAAAATACTTACATTTGCAGAATGCTAGTAAATCTTCACTTCACTTGAAATTCAAGTTTTAGGAATAGGATTATTATAAATCTTCAGTTGAGTAAGGAGCATAGCTCTCCAGACACATTTGTGATCTAAAAAAAGATACAAACAGAAGTTATTTTGAGAGAATGTCTCTTCTCAAATTTCATAAAAAGCACGAGTCACAGAAATGAGGTAAACGATACCAAGAATCCTGATGCATCCAGAGACTGCAGTAATCTTGATACATGCCCAGAATATTTGTATTTCTGTCATATTTTGCAACAGAGGTAAAAAAAAAGTGAGGTGAGTACAAAACACAATAAAACAGATTTAGCTTATAACAAAACACATTTTTCTTTGATAGAACAGTCTACAGAGTTTTGCCATTTCTAAAATGGGAAGTCAGAAACAATTCTATCCTGAAAAAGAGTTGAAAAATATTTGTTTAGTGAAAGTTCATAAAAGTAAGCATCTGAGTAAAGGACTTGTAACAAATATTAAGGTAGAAACAACCCAGGACTCTCAGAGCAATGTTACCACAGGATGCTCCTTGTGAGCAGCTGTTGATAACAAAAGTGGTGTAGCTGTGTTACTTTGCCCAGTGACAACAGGGATGATTTTGGTAATTCAGGAACAACATAGTGGTAATATTGTCTCTAACAACTGGGTATAAAGAGATGCATCAATCTTTTTTGCTGTATAATATAGATAAATATTGAAGGAAGTGGAGCCTGGAACTCAGATCTTTCCCTTACATATCACCTAAGGCTCTCTCACTGTTCCAGTAAATACATTATAAAACCTGGGATGCACTTCGCAAAGTCAAGGAGAGACAACTTTTTCCACCTGATCTACTTATTTGCTGGGTTTCCAAGCTCTGACGTTTAAGTGCAAAATGCTGAGAAGAAAAGATACCACAGTGTTTCCACATCCTGACAGAGAACTCCAGCCATACAGCTTGTATTTAAAAAATGCCATTATAGCCTATGGTCATCTTATCAAAGGCTTCCTTGATGTTTGCACTCAAACAGAAAAGCTGGGTTGTATTTTAAGTTCTATGAGCACACAGTACTGTTACTGACTTACCCAGCTCTATAACAAAACCAGTTATCAGGAGTCTGTAGAGCTACTGATGATCTTGCAGACATATTTCTAAGACTGCAGTGCTCTGTGAGGAGCAGCTCTTCTCAACATCAAAGGAAGTAACAGAAAGTCTGAGAACAGAGCAAATTCACACCACCAGTATACTGTATTGCACCTGAAGTTTTACTCCACATATAAAGAAACCAGCAAATTAAAAAATACAGGAAACAAATACAGGTAACAAATACAGGAAGTTGCAGTTAACCAGCTGTCTGAAAAGAAATCCAGCTTGAATCACTTGATTTTTGAGTTCAGGGCCCTTCATTGTTATAATTAACTCTTCACAGTTTTCCCTGTCCATTTACTAAATATAACAGGGATAAAATAGAACAAGGTGAATGCAAATCATACTGGTAAGAGCACCTCACCACATAAAGGTATTCAGAGAGAGGTCAACTTATCATCCTTCACGCAACATCTAGCAGCAATGGCAATATCCCAGTTCAGCACTAAACAGCAGCTGAAAAATATGGATATCTCAAACACTTCTATTGCCCTGAGCTAAGCTACATGAAGCCAATTACAATTTAAACACAAGAAGATGACAAAACTTGAAACTCCACTAGTTTTACTTCATGATCTAGTTCAGCATAACAAGACACACTAGGCAACTTCATCGCTATTTGGCCTCAGTCATACTTGTAGCAGGACACAGCTGCCTAGCATAAATATCCTCACCTGCACTGTATTATTTTTCTTCCTTTCCTTCTTTCTCTTTTCCTTCCTTCAATCATTTAAAGACTCAGAGATTAAAATAGAAAATATTTATTATGTGCATACTCAGAAGAATAAGCTAAAGATGCTCTGGGGTAGAGATGGTAGATACTCTTGAACAGTTCAAGTAAAGCTTCTAAGTGAAACATTTCATGTATGGAAGAAGCCACCAACAGCCAGATACTCTGGTCAGGTATTTTATTCAATTCTAATCTCTGGTTGCACTGAATAGGCTTAATTTATCTTATATTACCTTTCATCTGTTTGATTTTCAAATATGTTTCAGATGAAGAAATAATAGAGTACAAGATAAATGCATACAGGCAAAGTTGACAGCTGTCAAGCTTACAACTAACAACATATATTGATGCTATATTTCTCCCTATCCATCTTCTGTATGCATTATCTTGATAGACTTTTGTACTAAAAGTGTTTAAAAAGAATCTGAAAAGGGCACTGCAGGGGAAAAAATATTCAAATGGTAATAAACTTCTAAAAGTCTGCATATTCTATATTCAAATTAGGCTTCCAATTAAAAAAAAAAGGCAGAGTTTAAAAACAGAATCCAAAATACACTAACATCCCCTGCTAAGCTCTCAGTTGAAACACTAGCCTAATGCTTTCATTAACATTATGAGTGGCATTTGTTATAACAGTGATAAAGTCATTTAATTACCAAGGAGAGCTTTAGAGATATGTGAGCATATCTTGAAAAGATGTGGCATTTGATGACAGGGCATTCTCATGACAAGATTGCAGATGCAGTTGGATAGTTTAGAAGCCTAGATCTGGATCTGTGGATTATCAATCACACTTTGATCTTATTTAACAATATAAAAAGTAGTCAAAGACACAGACTGGGCTATTTTAAAATTAAATAGATTTTTGGATTTTGTTTATGTGTGCGCAGATGGACTATTAATAACAAAGTCTTTGAGATCCTTCTGCTGCTCTGTCGGTCACAAACACTCATTTCTGTACCTCCTTTATCCGAAAGAAATAATTGAGAACAGCAAGTTATACTGCACTAAGGTTCAGATGAGCAAGGAAGGGACAGATATGTTGCCAATATATGGCAAAGTAAGGACCCAAAATCCAACCCTTTGTGGTTCTTCAGCTCCTTTTCATGTACCTCCAGGAGTGAGGGCAGCTTGGCTACTTCCCCAGCACTAGCAGCAGGCAAAGACCAAGAGGGCAGAAAGGCCTCCTGGGGGAGAGGGAGGATACCGGAGGAAGGTCACCTCTGCCTGGCATTCATGACAGAAGAGAGCTAGAGTGTGGTAGGTGTCCATATCTCATCAGTTTGAGAACAGTAGAAAAAGCCCTTAGGGAAGGAGCAACTCCTAAGAACTCATGTAGTACCTTGCCTTCAGCATGCCATTCACATATTCCTTTACGTAGGCTTCCAAATCCAGTGACCTCTCTACATCATTTTTTCTGCCCTGATTACCTCAGAATCTTTCTTTCTGATTCCCAAAGGATTCATCTGTGTAGTCAAGATGGAGAATTTCAGGTTCTCTTTTCTTCACCCAACTCCCAGCCTTCTTTGGGGACAGCTGAGCATAATGGACTTGACTTTGGAGAGAGCCCATACATTATTATATTGTATGATTTTCAGACTAGTGCCTCTCCTGTGCATTTTAAATACTAGTATTTCTCATGGGGTCAGAATAGCTAACTGAGACAGAACTTATATCAGCTCCTATGAACATTATCAGTTGTTTAACTAGGTCAACGTGGGTACTGACATTATTAGGGCAGGTGCTCAGGGGCTCAGGTCTTGTTGCAAAAATATATCCACTAATGATTTCTTCCTCTACTCCCATTTCTCTTTGAGGAACAAAAATACAAAAAGTGTGCAGGTAAACAGATGACTTGTAAAGAAAAACAAATTCAAAACATGGCTTGACAGTCATATAGAAACATTTCCCAAGCCTCTATCCGGGTATACCAACCACACATTCAGAATCATCCTTTGTAATGGCCCAGCTTTGTCAATGAAGCTCTTTCTACTCATATGTTTTTCAAATGTTTATAGCACTTTCATTTGTACTGGACATGACACTATGTCACTGCAGCATTTTCCTTCCTTACATCTTTGTAATATTATTAGTGACAAGAAGAAAGGCATGCTGTGTGCATAATAACAGCTTTTCAAAGGCAAATAGCTCAGCTGCTGTGCCTGATTTTTATTTTATAAAGGGCAACAGTTAATGATTAATTATAAAATAAAAATGATGCAAAACAGCCCACAATATCTGACTTTTCAGAAGCTATTATAGTACAGGCAAAATGTCTGTCTTTCCACTGTGAATTGCATTAGGCAGACACAGAGTAGGAACTACATCTTCAAAGTAACAAATGCTTAAAATGATGGCTGAATTCTTTCATGCTCACACAAATGTCCCCATATTCTCTACTTAAACCTCTGCAACTGTACAGAAATAAAATAAAAATAAAATAAAATAAAATAAAATAAAATAAAATAAAATAAAATAAAATAAAATAAAATAAAATAAAATAAATCAGTTTTCTACAGCTATGGCTTCTTTTTAATTAGATAGTTTAAAGAGTTTTGGAACTATTACAAGCTTTAAATATATAAAATGTGCCTTCCCAGGAGTCTGGTTATGGAACTGAGTCTTTCTGACAATCAAACACCCACATGCCTAACATCTTACATCCATGAACTTGTCCCATCCCTCTGCCCCTCTTGCCACTCCCCTGACAGCTGCCTTTAGTGAGGAGAAACCTTTTATCATTAAGTTTAGAAAATTTGACACTGAGTTTTGTCAGACTTTTTTCAATGGCTTAAGACAGTTCCTCTCTCCACTCTTTCAGCTCCCCCATCTCAGAGACAGAAATAAGGATGCCTGGAGAGTCAGTGCTGAAAGCTAACACAGAAAAGAGCATTTTGAAATCTGGTGGTTGGAAATGGAACTAAAGAACAAAGTTTTATTCTATCCAAATTTTTCATATTTATGCTATTATAGTAATAGACTTAACACCCTGAAAATTGCCCACTCTATTTTAACAGTGTGCTGTTGCACAATACCTTTAACTGGTGTAAAAAATAAGCTTACAAACTGCAGAAGTTGATTCAAATATACTGCATGGGTCATTTATGATAAGCCAGGTGACCACATTATTTAAACTAGAAAATATAAGAAAGGGAGAGAAAGAAATACAGGTAGCTCAGTGGTGAATGGCATAAGGAAGCAGTTACACCCAGGGGAAAATTTGTCAGAAGGAAGATAAGCCCATGCCAAACTTCAGATCTGAAGAAAAGTGATATTTCTTCACAATGATAGAAATGAAGCTATACACGTTTTACCCTGAGTAATAAGTATGAGCTATCATCACCAAATGGCTGCAGGTAAAAAAGTTCAGTACAGAATCAACTTCTTTCCTTTGATTTCACATCTAAGTCTATGTAAACAGCTCAAAAAAATAAAGAGCAGAAATTTCTGCATAATATTCATTCAGCATTTCACCTACAGGAACCACAGCCGCTTACTGCAGTGTAGCTGCATTAATACCACCTAATACTGATTATTAGCCTGATATACAGATAATCAGAGGAAATGTTCTGGGATCATCTCTTGTTCTGACTGGTTTCTGCCTCCATCAGGGACAGGAGGTAGCTGCCAGCTCTGCCTGGAGTCAAAATCCTTTCCTGAATCAAGAGTCCCAGTCCTGCCAGGGCCACACCCCATGGGGCACTCTGCAGTGTTACTGCCAGCAGCACATCCTTCCCCAAAGCAGCAGTCTGCTGATGGGCTGCCACTGCTGGGCATTTCCCCTGGCACCAGACACAAGGGGTTGTTTCAGAGTTTGGAAAGTCAGTATCTTTCTTCAGCTACCTCATTGTGTGGTTAGCTCTTTGTATTTCTGATCTAAATTCTATAGAAATCATTGCAGGGGTGTGATGTGTTTTGCTTTTTTTTTTTGTTGTTTGGGTTTGTGTTTTTTTGGGGGGTTGTGAGACCTAGTTATGTTTTCTCTAATGAAATGTTATCATCTTAAGTTCCTACAGGTTCTCCTTTTCCTTTCAAACCTTAAGGCAGTTTTTATCTAACTATTACAACGTATTACTGAAGCTAATGGTTTAGTAGGCTCCAAGGGTGAATGGGATGTATCTGTAGATAATAACAGCCTTCAGAGTTAACTCTTAACTATCATTAAACAGTTTCTAAAAGAATATAAAATCTCACATTTCAGATTTGGAGTCTCTAAGGAGCAAGAAATTCATCCTACTGAAAGATGAATCTGTAACTGCCTACTGTAGAATTCCTGTAGCTCTTCTCAAACTATCAGTGATCTTTTACCCTAACTAAGCCAGTGAGCCTGTATTATTGTTCAAATATGTCTTCTTTTGCTGTATTTTCAGCCTGCCCACTTTCTTTGTATGCTGACTTGCATGTTCACATTTCTTTCATTTTCGATAGTTTTCTGAAAAGCAAACTTCCCTATTTCACCATTTCTAATAGTAGTTGCAACTATATAAGATTCAGACTAGCAAAATAAAGTTACATGAGCAGTTTCCTTCTCAAAGTGGGGTTATAATAATTAACTGTTAAGAATAAAGGTAAATTAGTATTTTATATAGATATAGTATTTAACTACAAAAAAGTAACTGAATCTGTGAGTGCTGATACTCTACTCTGACAGTCTGCCACGTCTCGCAAAATAACACTGTTTACCCTTAATGCATCACTAAAGTTACAGAATTAATGAACAATGAACTGGCAGTACAACATTTGAACTGTTCTTATTTTTGAGAGGTCTAGGAGAATAACTGGGCAGTGTTACAGTTCTCATTTCTAATAATTCAATGAGTTAGTCCTGTCAGTTTTATTTCTGAGCAGTTATTTTTCCTCTCCTGCAGAAAGAGCACTGGCTGTGGCATGGACCCCTGTGGATTCTGAAAGGCTTATGTCACTTTCTGGGCTTGAACTACTTTTTTGTCACAGCATCACAAAGAGCTATGCAGAGATGCCCTATGAAACTCCAGCTATCTATTCAAAGAGGTTTTGGATTAAGTTTCTTTTTACTTTTGCTCAATATGTCTGAGTTTGATTTGTTTGATACTGATTTTGGATCCAAAAGTTGAGTATGACCACGATAAAACATTTAAGTGTTAAAGTAGGGATCATTATCTGATCTCTTTTATGTCTTAAGATCTGCAAACTTAGTAGTCCTATTCCCAGAAAACAGTGAGCTTTTAATCTTTCACAGTGAACACAACAACAAGTATTCTTACTACTACTTACTGCCAGAAGGTTTGGTGAGCGCACACTTCACTTTGCAGTCATGGACGTACCTGTTCCCTACCATTTTTCCTGGAATCCATTCAGCAGCTGTGAATACTTATTAATTATTCTGATGGTCCTCCCCCAGTCTTCTTTTTTACTCAAACTTCCCAGTGACTACATCACAGATGTCGCTTTAAAAACAAAAACAAATTATGTGAAACATGAATTTGATGAGATGATTGGATTAGATGATCTTAGTTGTCTTTCCAACCTTAATCATTATCTGATTCTATGATAGATATCTGTAAAGTTCTGTTAATTCTAGAAATAATAATCAACATTTTAGGTGGACTTCAAAAGAAAATAGCAGCTCTTTTCATTAGTACTGGCAGAATTGTTAGTGGTGTTTTTCTCTTTTATTTAGCTTTGATTTTACTCTGTATTCTGAATAACAGCATAGTGGCTTTCCCAGCCTCTCTTCTCTGTCCTAATGGAGTTAGAAGTGCTGTCCACAGGACAAGATGTCCTATGAAAAGGAAGGGAAAGGTGGGATTTGTGACAGTTCCATGGGTCACTGATAGAAGAGGAAAGTGGAGGAAACCATAGAATCATATAGAATGGCTTAGGTTGGCAGGGATCTTAAAGATCATCGAGCTCCAACCCCTCACCAAGGGCAGCATTGCCAACCACTGAATCAAGCTGTCCAGAGATCCACTCAACATGGTCATGAACTCCTTCCTGATTCTGTCATACACAGGAAGTGAGAAAGGGTATATATGCAGGGATCCTGGAATCATAGAATCATAGAATCATTAAGGTTGGAAAGACCACTAAGATCATGTAGTCCAACCATCAACTTGTCACCATCATACCATTTAACTATGTCACTCAATGAGTCATGTACATGTTTCTTGAAGACTTTCAGGGACAGGACTCCATCACCTCCCTGGGCAGCCCATTCCAATACCTCACCAAGATCAGAGCACAAATAGAGATTTAAATGCAACTGAGAGCAGAAGATTCCAGAAGAGCACAGACAGAACCCTGAGCAGCCATGGCTTCAGAAGCACAAGAGTGGGTAGCTGAGCACCAGACAATATGCAACAGCCTTGTCCCACAGGCACTGCAGCCACTGCCACCTACCACATGTGTGGTGTAGAAAGACACATCTGCAAAGCTGGTCTCCAAGCACTTCGTAACCCCAGAATTGTCTCAGAAGTTAAAATTACAATTTTACCCACTACCAGAACTTTGCCAAGTATCTCATGTAGCTAGTAAAGTTAAGAGCCCTCTTCAGAAATACGAACATGCTACTGAATGTTAATGGGATCATTTCTTGATATTAAATAGCAGTATAAAAATCATGGCTAGTGAGCATGTCCCACCTCTCTCACCAGCCATGCTCTTCAGGTATTCCTGCCCTGCCCACCACTGTCCACAATAGTTAATTTAGTTGCAATTGGTTTTCTGTATTTCCTTACTTAGCCTGAGAAATAATTAGGTTTCATATGTCTTTCTACATCATTACCAGAATGGAGTCATAATGCAGTCCACAAATAAACCAGACAGCAGTTCAGTAACATCATAGTTTGACATTCCAGAAACGAAGAAAAAAGGACAACCAATTGGAACTGGCTGATGGATTTTTTTTTTTAAGTATAATTAATTATATTTGTAAATATACTAACTGCAAATTTGGAAAAGCAATTAGACAACTAACTATAGAGGAGCACGCAACTGAAGGCTCAAACAGATGACCACCTGTCTGCTAGCCATCCCAGGTGTTTATGAGTTCTCTCAGTATTTATTTAGGTTTATAAAAATACACCTGTTCATGGAATTCAGGCACAGGTACAAAATGTTATACACAGAACTACATACAAAATCAACCCTCCTACCCTCAGGACTGTTTTTCCTTTTTCATGTCACCATTGTCAGCCCAAGAAATAGCTCTTGAACCTACCAAAGCATATATATTTCAACATACACACACTGAAATACTGCTCTCATCACTAGATCTTAAAAATATGGTCACATTCTCTGCTCAGTAAGTAGGTTTGTTTTTAATTCTTTTTCTTAAAATCTGGGGGTGCATAACTTTTAGAACTTTTTCATTCTTCAAGAAAGAATTATCAGCTAGAAACATGCAATTTTTAAAGAAACAGCTTCAGAATCTGGTCACTCAGTGTTCTTACCCTATTATAATGGACCCTACGTAATGCTTAGAATTACACTATAATCAGTCAGGACACACGCAGGAGAGTGCATGTTGCCATTGGGATTACATTGCTTAGAAGAAACTGTGATGTGACATCAGTTGCCTGGGTTTCATATGCCACTTAGCCACCTTTGGGTGCAAAAAAATGCCCTAACCCCTCTACCCTTCCATGTTGTTTAGTGTGTCAGGAGCAGGCTCTTGGGGTTCAACTTGGTATTTTTCTGTTTTGGAATTATTCTTCTAGTGTAGAAAAGTATGATAATCTTTTACATGACAGTGTACCATTTCTCCTGGATTAATGCTGTTCTCCTAAGATCAGCTCTTTTACCTCACTAGATGTAGTCCTTATGAAGGGATTTTTTTTTTTCTTCTGTAATTTATTCCCTTGAGAGTAGTTTACAGCAACTAAACTAATTACACAAGAATCTAAGTAAATATGGAAATGCTTATATGCTTCCAAGTGCCTGCACCTAATGATTTAGCTTTCAGTTTTATATCTATTTTTAGGCCATATGAGCCTCCCGTGTGACAGCAGCGCTTCATTCTCCTCCCATGTTTGGTGCCATCTCACCTTTTGCAGCTCCCACCTCAGCCAGGAAGGGAGAGACTGCTCCCATCTGTGCAGAACCTTGGACAGTTCTGTCATGGCTTGACAAAGAGAATCTGAGGAAACTGAAAAGTAAACTCTTCATTCATTTATATTTGGTCTTCAAAGTCTTTTGTGAATTTAATTTTTTTCTTCTTCTATGAGCCAACACCAAAACCCATTCTAATTTTGCAAATTTGAAAATAATGTCATACATAAAAATATGGACACTTTTTTAGTTCACATACAAATAGCTTACTGGGAATGGGGAAAACTTATGATAACTCTTATGACAATTGTTCCAATCTTGTTATCACTCACACACTCGAGAGAAGTTTCACAGAAATAATATACTGTAACCTGCTGGGACTCACCTCAGCTTAGCTGTTTGGATCCTGTACTTTTAGTGTTTAGTAGAACACTCCCGACATCTATTTTCTTTAATGAGCAAGAAGGTAACCTGCTGCAATTTTAGCCATTGACTTCTTCAGAATCAGATAGAGTCTCTTGTTAATAAAAGACTGTTTTCCTAACATAACAGAAAAGTTTGAGGTTAACTGCAAGTCTGATTCTGCTACTTTCAAGTAGTGGGTAGAAGAGCAACCTTGTCTGTTAGTTTTTAAGGTATAATGATTACATTACTTTCTCAGTATTAATGAATGCAATTGCATACATGGGGTTCCTCATGCTAAATAAGGCTACTTGGGCAGAAATTGTGCCACATTAAGAGGTTAATGTTCTTCTTTCTGCTGATCCCATTGCCCATTTCAACTCTACTGGAGGTTACAGACTTCTCCAAACTGTCAACTAATGGCATGTGTAATTGCTTCTAACCCAGTTATGTCTAAATGAATCCAACAGTTAAAACACTTCTAATAGTAGGGGTTATCTAACACAGCTCGTTTTAGCAAAACTGGCTTATGGCGAAACTACGTGTGCAGATACAGTGACAGATCTGAAAGGCTGGTGATTTCAGGGAAGGGGTGATGAACAGCTGAAGATGAGGTGTGGAACAGCAGGAAAACTTTAACACAAGTTAACTCAATCCAAAATGGCAATCTGATAAAAATGTTATTATGTTATGTTCATCTTTCAGATAGATGCACAATAGATATTTATGCATGATTTAACAAAGCACTGTTTAGTGAACTTCACGTTGCATCTATCAGTTTTCCCATGCATTATTTTTCTTTTATAGAGCACTGAATACCAGCAGTGAGAAAGCAAATATAGTATTATTAGGGAAATCATACAGTCTAGTTGTACGCTTTCATCTTGTCAAACACAGAGGGGAGGAATTACCTGCACACAGGCACAGCCCTTTATTTATTTATTTGTAATGAGACGCAAATCAATACTGATGAAGAAAAGAGAGACTGGCTTGCTAACACTAAAGTAGGTAAGAGCACTTTATGAAAGTATGAAATATGTTTCCATTGTGCCAAGTTAGAGATTTTGTTAAGTATCTCTTTGAGTGCTGACACATTGCTCATGGAAGGGCTGTTTCACCCTGCAATGTGCCAAACTCACTCAGGAATAATGGTGGGAAATGCTTACAGAGAGCCCTGTCGTCCCTTCAGGCACATGCAGGCTTAACATGAGGGTGTCAAAGCTGCTGAGCAGAGCTTGTAATTGGCTTTGTCTGTTCCAGAGAGCAACTCAAGGGAGCTTTTCAGAGCACTCTTAAATGGCTCAAGGCCCAAGTTAATGAGGAAGGAAAAGCATGGCTGGGATGGTTGGGTGAAGCAAAACTTACACGTGTATAGTAATGGAGAGCTTATAAATACCTTTCCATAATAACTTTCTCTATCACAAAAGCACCCATCATAAGGATCTGCTGATGGTAAGTTACTATCAGTTCCTCCCTTCCCCCACCCCCCCCTTTAACTGTTCCTGCAAGACAGTCATCAAGTAACTCACACTAAGACTGCAGGATAATTACAATGCAGAGAAATTCCAAAAAGCTTTCGAATTTCATCCATTTCTGTAATTGCATTGTTGCCCACCTATAATTAATAGCTATTAAAAAAAAGTATATTTAAAAAATTTAGCACATAGCTGGTTACGCTGTCACAGTTACAGATTCAATAGATATGAAAAAGAGGAAGTGAGGAAGGAATGCTGGAGTGTTACATACCCAAAGAGTATGTGTGGGGTGTTTGTGCTGGGGTGCTGTTTGGCCTCCTTTGTACATTCACCACTTGTGTCTATCCAAAGATTTTTATCAGTTTTCCAGCTTCACATTTCAGAGATGAATCTAAAGTCTATGTGATTTCAAAAACTGGCCCTTCGTTCAGGCAGACACAGGGGCTTTTGCATGCCTGTTCACACCTTCCAACTGCATTGTTTAAGGCTGTCTGAAGATCCAGGCAGAAAGCATTGAAGCAATTTACATTTAATGGCTCTTTTGGGGTTATTTTTACCATTTTACAAGTTGGAAATTTAATTATTATCTTTATTTCCACAACTCACAAGGAAAACCCACAGTTTCAAGGCCTGAATGACAAAATTTACCAAGATAGATGCAGGCAGCAGTGGCAATGCTGACACAAGGTCAGACACAATTGCTTGTGATTGAAAACCAGAGAGGGTTTCCTGGGAGGCAGCTGTAGGAAGAGAGCTACCAAGGGCTGCAGTTTTGATAAGATGACCAAATGGTCCTGCCAGCACTGCTGAGCACCTTACATTTGAGACACAGAAAGCTTCTGTCACAGCTGAGGTTTTCACCTCTTTCTAGGCACATGGGCTCTCCTTGCTTCATAATAAAAGCTTTCAGCAGCCAAAAACTGAAACAGGTTTTACTTGAAATTTCCTCCATCATGTGTACAAATCTCTAACTGAAAGAGATCTGATCAATTTAAGTAGCATCACAGATCCACTCCACTACCTGAATCCCTCAGATCAGCAGGAAATCCCAGCAAGCTGCTGGCGCTGTGTGATATCCAATATACGCATCTGCTACAACAGCAAAACCAGCCCTGCAATACCAACAGGAAGGTGGAAGTATTTTTGACTATAATGAGATCTGTCCTTTTTTTTTTTGTTTATTTATTTGTTTGTTTTCCAAGCATTGCACAATGCATTGTGCAACTATTCAACACTTGGCATTGCAGGTTTGAGATCATCATGGAGTCTGAACAAAAAGTAGTATGTATAGGTCTCCCATAAAATAACCTTTGCTCATCACATTTAGCCTGACACTTTCATTCTTTTTAATTTTTTTAAAAAATCCTAATTGAAAGCTCTGCAGAGAAGCTGTCAAGCTAAATTTATGACAAAGGTAGCTGCTTTGGCAGATTGGTTTTCCCACTGCCAGCTGAAAATGAAACTGACAGCCATGTGCATGACAGAAAAATAGCTCATGCTGAAGAACTTTTAAAAATTGGTATTTTTATAATTGATCTGAAGTTTTTTGAAACAGGAAGACAAAGATGCTTTGATGTTTTTTGGAGCATTTATAGGTTGTGTTTCAGAAAATGACTTCCTCAGAAAAATTTCTCATAAGGATTGCATTTAAGTGTAAGTCCCACTGAGATCTAAGTATTACTGAATGTAGGTTTAAATATTGTGTTAACAGGGTTGATTTTCTGAAAGAATTTCAGAATACAAAATTCAGAAAATATCTATTTAAATAGAGGCTCCCACCTCCGAGCTACACAAACATTGCCAGCAATAATAAAATGCTGCTATGAAGACATTTCTGAACCACAAGGTTTCAAAATTTCCTGCTAGCTGAAATTTTTTCATGTCCTTTTGTCCCAAATCATTTTTGCAGTATTTTGATTCATTTTTATAGAAACCGGTAGATCAACATATTTTACCAACTAATGGAGTTACATCTTTGATTTTAATTAGTCTTGAGTCAGGTCCTGACAAAATAAACAGGCTATCTCCACAAGTGAATTGAGAAACTCTGTCTGGAAAGTGGTATATAATAGTGATCTGAATATATATTCATCTATCTTATTATATAATGAATTTGAATAGAAAAATCTGTTTTCCTTATACCAATGTCTCTGAATATTCAGATAATTTTCTTTTCTTTCCTCTGCATTTCTTTTCAACATTCTGAGTGAAGAACACTTCTACTTTCAAACCCTTTAGTTTCACAAGTTTCCTCATTTCATCAACACATATGTTTTCTCCAATGCCTTTCATCAAATTCCATTTCAGTCAGAACTTACTTACATTTAAAATGAAAAAAAAGAAAGTATATAGTGAGTGAAAAGGGTACAACAGATGGGGGAATAAAATAAACCCCAACAAAATGCAAATTCTTTCAGCTGTTGCTTAAATATAATAAAATCTTTACCATCACAGAAAAGGCTTTTCTTTTCCCCGTGGTTTCTCTGCCTTTGCATTTTTTAGCAGTAATTCCTAATACTGATGCCTTAACTCTAGCTGCTTGGGTATGAAAAATATCAAGAGCCCTAGAATAGGTGGTGGAGGAAGCCATTTGTGGTGTGCATTGATCAGACTTTCTAAGAGCAGGTTTTACCAAAAGATTACTTTTGCCATAAGCTTCTTTAGTCATTCTTATTTTTATCATATATTTAAATTCAATTATTAGTAGTATTTTCTCTATCTAGCCTTACACATCTGACATGGCAGCTTGAATTAGGAGGCAAGTCTCATTTGGCTTCTTAAGCAAGTGCAGAAAGACAGACTCTGAAAGAGAGCTAATTCACACATCCATCATCAGCTATGGTCATACAGGCTGTCAAATAAATGCCAGGAAGACAACACACTCATTTATTTGGGGCCTTTGTTTCCTCTTTTAGTCATTAGAAGAAGAATGCTATGCAGAATCAGCAGGTTTCATATATATGTGAACAAAGTAGCCCAGCATAGATGGTGAATTTGGAAAAGTGGATAATAAATTTGCAGGATCTAGCTTTGTATCTGTCATGTGAAGGTAGGTAAGGTAAGATAACCACCTTCCAATGTGAGTACTGTGTTGCTCTGGTTCAAGGCATCACTTCTGCAGGACCTGGATCACCATGGGACACACAGTCTATTGCAGCTACGTCAGGGAAGGTGTGTTTCAAGGCTGCTGGATCCCACTGCTAGAAAACTGCTTTTAAATCCCAATGAACTGTTGAATGTCATAGAGTACAAAACCCATGCTAAATATATTCCGTGGATAATATTAACAAATGTGACTGTTTCAGACATAGCATGGTAGATGTCATACTGCACTCTTTTGCTATATGAACATAGGAAAAAAAAAATACACTGAATGGTAGTAACAAGAAGCTACATCATTATGCCTGATATCAGGCAACAATCGATCTGATGCATCAGTGAGGACGGTGATAATCTTGGCCTTGGAGCCCAGAGAAGTGGCTCATGTGGGAGATTTCTCAGAGTAGAAATAATAGGCATTTTTCTCTAAGAGTAAAAAAAACTAGTTGCATTGATCAGAATGGGGAAAAATTCCATGTACCTGATCAAGTTAGAGGTAGAAATTTTGATCAAAAGCAGAGAAATTCTGAACCTAATACTACTAATTCTAAACACATATCTTTGTTTGTTAGGAGAAATGTGTTTCTCCAGTAGAATATTAGCTGAAATTAGCCTGTAAGGATCTGAAAGCACTAGGACTGAGCATATATGGAAATCTTTAAGTAAATACATGAGCTTACAGGTACTGTCAGTGTTTTATAACAGAGTAAGTTGAGAAGGAAATCTCCAGATTTCCACTCCTATGCCAGTAGAATTACTAAGCTATGCTTCATCCCTGAAGAGCCCACAGGAATCAATCTATTTATCAGAGTAAAAAAATTTGAAATTTTATGATTATTTCCTTAATATTGATTTCTGCTTACTATTTCTAAAGATTCTCTCTTTCCATCATGTTCAGTAAATATTACTAGTTCATTTACAGTCTACAACCAGAGTATCTTATGCCTTCATCCATTTATAGTCACAGAAGCATTGATAAAATCAGGTATTTATGAAGCTCAGGTTCTAATTATTGGAGACGGGGCTAGCTGAATGAGTTCTTTTATCTGCAGGATACTGCAACCAGACAAATCTAATCCATTAAGCTTGAAAATTCAAGCTAGGGGTTCTGAGCACAAGCAAGCCAACTTCTCCCAGGGGATGAAAAAAAAAATAGAGAGAGAGAAAGAAAATAAAAAATAACCTGCAAGTCTTCAGATAATAGCTGGCTGACTGAGACTGACTCACTGAGCTGATGCTTGGTATTTTCACCATGTTGTGGAATCGCTCATCTTCATCATTTGTCAACTCCTTTCCTCAAATATGCACACAAAGGCATGTTGTTCCTGAGAAGTAAATAACACAGTGGTTTTGTTCATTTCTTTTAGGCATACGTCCTTCCCAGTCACAGGATTCTGACAACAGCCCCCAACTATTGCTAACCCCCTCCCTGATGGGTGGTTCTAGGGAGGGATGTCTGTGGCGTGCTAGGCAAGACCTTCAGGTGCCTTCTGGTAAGAAATTGCTCCTGTGATCAGAATCCTCCACCAAACTGCAACAGCTCCATTATGATTTATATGTTTGCCACAGAATAAATATTACCAGTATCTGAAAAGGAGCCACCAGCAGCTGTGTTAACTATATCAAACCAGCACCTTTATTTAATTACATTTTTAATCATTACTAACTAACTAGTACATTGAGTATTTACACAAGACATTAAAAATCCGGAGTACCCATAACTCAGTAGAATCTGCACTTGCTTAGAAACCGTTACCACTCATGGATAAAAAAAATACAGCTAAAGTAGCTCAATTGTGTAAAGCGCCCGATAAGCACTCTCTCACACGTGTTTCTTTCTTTGATTTATAGAACAATTATAGGTGCTACTGGAGCAAGTTTTACCTGCTGCTTCATTACTGCACAGTATTAATTGGAATTTTATAACACATTTTATTATATTCTTTCTTCATACATATACTTAAAATATGTTGATTCAGTACAAAGAAATTTTCCTCTCACACTGTCATTTACTTCAGACACAGTACTTTTCAGAAATACATAATTTTTTTGTTGACTTTACACAGTTTTGACCTCTGTGAGATCCAAAGGCACATCCTTTAAAGTAATTTTCGTAATGGCTTTATGATAAGCACTCCTTTTTTTCCTCTAAAAATCACCACAGACTTTCAACGTCTGACATAAATTGCTCTTGCTATTTAAGATATTGGCAAAATGCATAATAGCTGCTACATGGTTACTATGGCAGGAAAATCTAAACCCTGCGTTATAATGGTTTTAGCATGGCAAAATGTTGGGAGTTAAATGGGAATGGGAAGCTACATCAGCAAGTAGGAAGTTGCAAGATTTAGAGGAGGCACAGGTATTTATGTACCAGGCAGTAGAACAATTCAGCTACGGTAAAGTATGTGTGAAAAAAAAACAACAGCTGTTCTGAAACAAACACAGCTCAATACCCAGTTACTAAATTTTAGGGAGAAACACCCTGTTTATATAGCTTGCCCCATGAACTACAGTTTTCCTGAACTTTTCTGGTACGATCTTTGAAAAAAAATCAGTGAAGACCATTATGGCTGGAACTGTATTGAAATAGTGACCTCTGCAGTCAGAGTCACTGTGGCAATTTGTGTGTTCTTGTAATTGCCTCAAACAGAGAAATTCAATAATCAAAAAGAAAAAATAGTGCTTTATCTAAAAATAAATAAGAGTTATGCAAAACCAAAAGGATTTGGACAGCATTCCTGACAATCTACTATGAAATTGTAATTCCGCAAAATACTGTTGGTGGTGGTGGTAGAGACATATTTGGTCACTTCCAACACTAAAGAACAATCCTTGTATTTTTCACTTAGACAGGAAGCACCATTGGTGTCATTAACATAAAGAGAAATCAAAACAAAACATTCAAATATGTACAGTACTTACCCACAATTTGGTACATCTAAGTGATTTTCTTACCAGCCAATGACCTTACATTAGTAAACCCCATTAAAAAAATGCACTTTTTCCAAGAGTTTTGATCCATGGATATTAGTAGTGATTGAAAAATAGATCACTGGAAAACAGCCCAAAGTAACAATACCTTATTGAAATGAAAAACAAATCAAGTCAGTCTCAAGAAATAAGAACATTTATTTTTTCAAAAAATATTTTTTCTTAAACATAATTATCCTGACATTCATGATGAAAAATCTATGATCTGATCATATAAGCCATCTATTTCAAAAGTTTACTCAAAATAATTTAAACTATTAACTATGGAAAAGGTGTTAAACCTACAATTTCCACTGCTTACCACTGCTTCTTTTCCTTCTCCTGTTTTTTGACAATCAAGATAATGACTGAAATCAATTTTAATTTTACTATGTGGACCTTTTTTTTTTTTTTTTTTTTTGCTGTGAAAGCTAGTGCTCCTTTTTTATCATATTCATATCACAATCAACAGAGCCTAACAATAAATACTTTGATACATTCCAAATATATAAAAATTTTAATAGTGCTATGTTTTAATCTTGGAAGTATCGAATTGGTATTGAATACTATATGTTATTTTATGAGATGCTTTATCAGAACACAGGCTTTAGAGTAAATTGGGCTTATTATCAAATTACGTAAGCTACTAAAGAAATTCCTCTATCCAGCAATGGTAACACATAGTACCCAATTGTAAGGAAACACAACTGACTTTTCCCTGCATCGAGACAGCTTGTTTCCCAAATTCAGTGCTTAAAAACTCTTTTAAAATCTATTTATGTCCTGCATAGTTGGTTTCCCTTCCCATGTGTTTCTTACCAGTTTTCAGAGGTCCTATTAGAGGAATTTGTGGTAATTGGTCACAACTCTTTCTTTCTTGACCGGTTGTCTGGATGTCTTTCATTTATATTACCCGAAAAGAAAAACAAAGTGTTGCAGATAAAGTCTTCAAAAAAGCCAAATTTCTTCATGCAGAAACTCTCCATTTTCACTCACTTAATGCTGCAATGCTGCTCAGCCTCAAAGCAGCCTGCAGCCCACTGGCACAATTCATCCACTGTAAGGGCTTTTTCCCAGCTGTCCTCTCTCACCAGACTCCAGCAGACATGATACAGGTTTTTGAGCCCACTCTCATCTGACATCCTGCTGATAGGTCCCTTTTGTCTGAGTCATAATAAGTGTTTCTACAGATAAGTAAATATTGGTACCAGCTCAAACTGGAAATTTAGGTAAGTGAAATTCCAAAATTTGCTTGTGGGTATAAACAGCCAGGAAATAATAGTGCCTTACGTATGCATTTCTAGACAGAGCTGCCCTGTATTCTTGTCTCTAGCTGACAGAATCAGAATGCTCTTATAACTGACAGGCCTTTATTTTCCCTCCAATTCAGACTAAAAGTCTCCCTTAATAGTTTTATGCTCCAGATGCTAAACTAGAACATGGAGATCCCAGTTCTTATTGCAGCTCCAGTGAGACTTCAGGTTAATAACTTTGTGTCTCAGCATCTTAAATTCCCCTTCTGCACAAAGCAGGTAAAAATCCTTCTCAGGAGCTGCTATTTAATAAAATGATGGGATTCGTTAGGCACGTTTACATAAACGGTTTTCATGTTGTGAAAATAATAAGGGAAATCATGCATTACAATGTATTTTATTTCACTATTGGTAATTTTACAGAGTCCAGTTCAATGGATTTATCATCACAGTGTTTTCTCAGCACTTTGCTATACAGTATGTACTATGAATTTAGTTTATGCATTTTCACAGGCCTCAAAATAAAAATATAAAACTAAATTTAACAATTTATATTGAAGTATTACAGTAAGGCCACCTCTTGAGTAAAGCATTCAAAATTTTCTTTTTATTCTCTTTGCTCATTTAATTAGTTTCATTCCTGTTTGTACATTTAAATTTCTTATAAAATATTTCAGTATATTTATGGCATCTTATATGGAAAAATAATATGGCCATGAAAAAAAAGCTATGGCCATGAGATTAATATTGCCAAAATACAAGTGGAAATAAATTATGGATGTCCTGGGATTGCTACTATTAGATATTTCTTAATTTATGAGAGAATGACTCTTGATATACATTTAATTGAATCCATTTGAATAATATGTATACTCTTGCACATAAAGATACGTTTTTCTCAATTATTTTAACACGAGTGATACCAACTGTGACCACGTCTACAGGGAAAATATATTACTAAAGTTGTTATTTAATAATGATTCAGACTCTAATTAGATTTTTGGTGTTTCAAGCCAGCTCAAGCATATCTGTTTTTCAATATTTACCAAGTACTTACATTTTTATATAGAAAAAGTCAGTTGAAAAAATGTTGAAAATATACAGAGACAGTCCCCTTATTTCTCATCATTTCTACTCAACAATTTTCTCTTTTAACTTTATTTTTGCACTGCATAAAATTCATCGCTTTGTGGTGTTTTCAAAAGCCTATATATGGCCTAGAACATACAACTCTAATTTTCAAAATCTGTCTAAACATCTTTTAATTTCAGAGAACCACTTGTCTTTGCCATTTTTTAGGTCCCAAATGTCCTTTAAATTATTTTAGCATAACTACCTTAAAATATTTTTTTTCCTTAGTCTTCCTCTCTTCGCGTTAAGTTTTAGAATTCATTAGACCTAGCTTCTCCTGATAGCCACATGCACTCTTAGGATTAAATGCATACTTGATTACCCTGCTGCTATGCCTCACTGAAAATAGCTCCAGTTAGTGAAGTGGAACAGAAGGAGATCAATATACATCTATCTGTGTTGTTAGTAAAATACCTCATGTACCGTGCATATAGGCTGTGCATAAAGCAGAATTGTAAAAGAAGAAAAAAGCCTTTCAATTACCTCAACAGACATTAATCACTTTGCTTTGTATAATCATTTTCACCTTATGAGTCCAGCCAATACTGATGCTAAGCACATAGCCAAGGAACAGAAAGATGGATGCTCATTATAAATATTAACTAGAACATTTTTAGGCTATAAACTCTCTTTGTTTCCTTCTTTTACCGAAGGCTCGATTCTCATCTCAATGTAGATGTTGTCTCATCATGGTTCTCCTTCAAACTAGCTGTTCTCTC
Source organism: Numida meleagris (assembly GCF_002078875.1). NCBI lineage: Eukaryota > Metazoa > Chordata > Aves > Galliformes > Numididae > Numida > Numida meleagris. The sequence continues at coordinate 61,259,683 of NC_034412.1, read as the reverse complement.
ATCTCATGGTATCTCTTCCCAATCTTCTCCCTGTAAGACACCAAGATGAATCTCACCTGGAATGATTTTGCTATGCGCTCATTATTGTAACAGTATTTCAGATTACTTTTGAAAGTCCCCTGAAACATGTAATTAATCTTGTCTTTTCAGTGAAAACATCAGCAGCATGTAAAATTATTTGGTGAAATCAGGATCACCGTAGAAAACAGATGTTGTGTGTCTGAGCTGACCTTTTTGATGAATAAATTACAAACAAAACAACCATTCTTCCCAGGCTTGTGGCATTACTCTGCTGTTAGTGTATGCCCCTGAGTATTCAACATTTTGCAAAGAAGAAATGAGAAGGCACAGAAATCATCTCCTTTTGGAGGACATTTTCAGGACAGAAGAAGGGAGACACTTATGTGTACGCTTAAATGAGGAAGGAAGCTGGGAGGAAGGATCATTATTTTCACTCTAAAAACCTTCCAAATCTTTGGTAGGAGAGATGTATGAGGTGGCTAAACTGAGAATACAAATCATCTGCTATTTACACAGGGAGTTTTATATAGTTCATTATTTATGAAAAAATAGTTAGAATCAGACTACTGTTTGGGAAAGTTCTGCAAAAGAATAGATATAATGGGCTTGATCTCAAAGAGAGTATATATGTTGTTTCTCATTCATTTTGTGTTTCCATTTTGCTTTGTATTTTTCTGTTTACTTATTTGTTTCTGTATTTTGAATTCTCATATTTCAGCTTGTATCTGAGCCTTCCAAACAACTTTCATAAGATTTCAAGAGAGTGACTCTTAAATTTTCTTTCTCTAAATGTCAAAAACTCTCAATTTCCATTCTCAAATCATACAAACATTTGATAACCTTTTTATTTTCAAAATATAGAACCTATTCTTCTCAAAGATGTGTGATAACAGCGAGAATCAACCAAGACTGTGTGCTAACTTATGCCTATTTAGAATCATGATGGTTATATATTTTGTCTTCATTTCTCGCTGTTAGTTTAGGAGAATACAAAAGAATTTTCCTCAATTGTGCAATAACAGAATTTGCTACATCAGCATAGTTAAGTTTTGAAAAAGTATGTCAAGTTTCATGTTTCAAATGATTTCTTTTCTCTCCCATGAGCCTCTGATGCTCAGAAAGTGTAAAAGTATGAAGTTCAGAAATTCATACTAAGAGAAAGGAAGGATGGCTTTTCAATAAAGGAGTATTATTATTGCCTGCCTCAGAAAAGTAGGTTTATTTGTGTAGGACTTTTTTTTTTTCGTCTTCCCACAGAGGCATTCTTTTGGTTTAGTACCCTTCGTATTTCGTTTTGCAGGTTTGCTATCTGTAGATCTCTTCATAGATATGCACAGCATCTCATACGCATCAGCCAGTGATGTAAAATGCTGTAAGCAACTGACGCACTCTAGGTTCACATACATTTGAGGAATACAAAACGGTAACGATTTTGGAAACATACTTCTGCACCTCATTGCGTACACATGAAATCTCAGAGGGCTGTAGCATTTGTTGAGCAGAGAGTAATAGCCATATCTCTATAAGAGCTTTGTTCCACAATTTCTCAGTAATTTTAAGTACACGTCTCCTTCACGTGCACTTTTCAAGTAGACAGGAGATTTTTAGAAGCTCTTACATTTTGAAGCATGTATTCTGCCGAAAACAAATAAGGTATAAGATCCAGGGTATGCTATAGTTAGGTCACTTCTCACACGTATCCTGGAATCCATAAAACAGGAGCTTTTCTAGATGTTTTCTGAGAATTTCTGAGAATAATACAATAAAGTAACACTGGGTAGAAGTCAGCACTTTCCCAAATAGATTATCAGAATATTTAAAATATTGCATAAAGGTGTTTTTTTTTTTTTTCTTTCCCCTCCCCAGTAAGTGGAATTGAGGTGAACACTGTAAATGCACAGAAAAGAAAAAAAAACTAGGGGGGGGAGGGGGAGATAGAGAGGGTAGAGATTTTACTAAGAATCAAATATTTAGGTTAACTCATAATGGAGGAAATAAGTGAAATTCCTCAAAGCAATACGGCTTTCCTGAAGTACTGACCCATGACCACAACATCTATGGACAAAACACTGGAAGTACAGAAGATCTGGTCTAAACAAATACCCAGAATCTATTTGATAACTACATTTGCAAGCTCATTTATACTTGGTAAGAATATATATTTTTGAGTATAATGGAGACACTTTTCAAATAAGTGTGTGGCATAGATCTCATTTATATCTCTTGCCAAGTAAAAGTTACAAAGTTATCAACTGAAACTTTCTACTCTCTACCCCACAAGCCCATAGGAATAAAATGCACTGTTTATTTTATTAAGAAATGTTATTAAAACAATCAATCTAGGATATAAGAATCAAAAACAAACTTTGTTCCCAGACCACGTAACATCCTATATGTCTTTAAATTAACTTTTAAATCATAAAAACACACTTAGAGCTGGTCTCCAGAGCAAAGCTTTATAAAGGAAGACTCAAGGTAGTTATTAATTAAGTAAAACTTGCACAGAAGGAGAGATGAATGGTAACCAACTTTGTTGTGACACTGACGACTTTCTCTGGGGTGAGTTTGCTCAGAAGAATCACAGTGGAGTTTTACTTACTAGTACTTATTTTTTCTTTGGTTTTTCATTTTTGTTTGTTTGTTCTTCAGAACTAAAGTATTTAGAGATAGCATACTATGAATATACATGAAAGTAGGAGGTCCAAAAGAAATCTGTAATAGAAATTCTGCACTAAGAATGAAAGACAAGCAGCTTCTCAGATGCAGCACAATCCTTAAATTATTCAGACCAGGTAAAATACTCTTAAGAAATGGATTAGATGAAACTAAGTAAGGCCAGATGCAGAAAGATGGTTATTACATCTCCTTTGCTCTTAATCACTGGCAAAGAGTAACTAGTTTCTGTCAATTTAGGAATCCCACAGCTGTCAGCAAGAGCAACAAATATCCTCCTATAAAATGTATATGCAGACCTTTAACAAATTTGAAGTCATTTACTTGTGAGAGCAGAGCATAGGGTTGAGAAGTCTACTGCAGCCACTGAGTGCAATTGTGAAAGACAGCATTGTGTTATAAGGAATGGCAGAATCTGGCACAGGGGTTTGTGTTTCTTGTTAATGTCCCAGTGACACTAATGCCAATGAGAGGATACTGTACTATAGAGGGATACTCATGGAAACACAGCGCGGCATATTCTGACAGGGAGAACCAGTTTTCTACTGAAGGGAAACCAGCTTAACGTCACCGTCAGCACAACTTGTCCAGGTGATCCTATGCGGAATTACAGAATTGTAGGGGTTGGAAGAGATCTCTGCAGACAGGAATGAATGAAGCAGCTCCTAAGGCTCCTTTCCTCTTGAACAGAAGGGCAGAGAGTGATTAGATGGAGATTTAGCAGGGCTTCACCAATGTATAAGTCACCAAAAGAAATAATCTTCACTAGGTGATGTATGATTGGGATATAACACTCCTTATACTCCAGACACCTGGTAAAGTAGTGCAATTATGCACTCACGCAGTCTCAAAGCCTCACTCTAAGCCTTATACTGCTACAATAGAGCAGACTTGAGCCTATTGATTAGATATCTATTCACATTATAAAGGTACTTTACTATATAAAGACTTTTTTTTAAAATCCTATTTCTCTGTGGAAAAAAAATGAAATATATTTATTTTAACTTAAATAAAATAATCAATTTGAGAAAAATTAAGTAATATGTTTAATAAAATCATAAAATGCAATTTTAAGCTGCAGTGAGCTGAATAAAATATGAAACAGGAGCTTGCATTTTTTATTAGAGTTCATTAATCTTGTTAATGACTTATTGAGTATCTTTGAATCACTGAGTGTGATAAAAATTGATCCCAGTGGCTACATTGTTATATGCTTTAGCAACTCCTTTTAACAGCTGTGTTCAACTGACTATTTCTTCAGTCCATTCTCTGCAACAATGCAGGCAACACTGCAGCACGTATGATTTATGGCTGGGAACTACTTTAAAAGGTTTAACATTGTTCTGAACTGAATACACATACTTGATTTTTTCCCCCCTTGCATACATGGATACTCAACAACAGAGTAACTTATCTGTGAAGACCGTCTATCAGCTTTGCTTTACCTATTTGGCTGTCCTGAGTTTACTGCAACTCTGTTTTAGATGTAGAATATTCAAATAAATTTTTAACACACAGTAACAGAAGTTTGGTCCCAAGTTACAAAGTTTAAACGCATGCAATATTTCATTCAGGATATCCAGCCACACAGAAGAACCCTTCAATTAACTTCTTGCAAAACAACAGCTTGATTCAAAGTGCTGCCTTGGCTTGATTGTGGCTTTGTGCCTTCCCAAAGAACTCTGCTGGCTGCTACAGAAAATATCTTCCAGCCTTGAAAACAGATCCTCGTGTGTACATTAAGACCAAATCGAAAGGATGCCATCTGAGATAAATTAATACTCTTCTGTGATAAAGTTTTATGATGTCCTAACCCATACTAGCTTAAAGCATCAACCATACTGTGCCAAAGAAAGTATCTCATAGATCCATAAAAACCATGCTGAAATAAATGCAGTACAGTGTTATTGTGTGCTTTGTGCAGAGAGTGGAAAAGTATTTGATGTGCTGTAATATAAAAAAAAAAGGGTCACATTATAGTCCACATTCCCCTGTTTCATTGACACATAAAACACAGTACAACACAATAAACACAAGCTTGAAAGAAGCAATGCCTACAATATAAACAGAAATCCTGGAGGGAGGAGCAAATAATGTAGACAGCATGCCAAATTAATGTAAACCTCTCTAAAGGATGACCGTCAGATAAATCTGCTTATAAATGAAGACTGAGATAGGATTGTTGGCTTTAAAGCTTTTGTTATTCTACACGTCATATGTACATTTTTGCATCATTAAATACTACTATCAACTCACAACTTCAGGAGAAACAAAAAGGAGAACTGGGAGGACACAGTTTCCCCCCCCCTCCAAAACAGGATGGAGTTCAGATAATATATCACTACAGAAAGCACTATTAAGTTTATCATAACGCATTTAACCCCAGTAAACTTCAGAGAAAATAGTGCTGTGGTTTTATATTTGAAAAAAGGTTGTATTTGTTATAAATGAAAACTATCTAAATTTGACTCCTTTATTAAGCATGGCATGGTTTTGTCATACCAACTAAGAAGCTTTTTTTCATGCAAAGCATTTAGATTTCTCTATATTCTCTAAGCTGATCCCCAGTTCCTTAAGTGGGCAAAGTCTTCTTGGATTCACAGTCTTTCTCCTAACACATGGTACCACCAAAAATGAAACTAAAAATAGGCTCCATCTAATTTCTGTCTCAAGCCTATTTATCATTCATACTCTCATTTATCTTGTTCCAAGGGCACCCAAGAATTAACTAACTAAAGATTGCAATTAATAATCAAAACATCTGGGTATATTTCATAGGAAATTAACTTCTTTTTTTTCCCCCAATCTCAGAGCTAATACCTTGCTCCTGTTGTTTTGTAGGTTTTTGTTTCTTTTCTTTCTATTGTTGTTTTTGTTTATAAAAATCAAGAACCTTGACAAAGTGTTTGAGTCTCTGATATACTTGCTAAAGCAGTCCACTGGAAAGAATGCCATAACAATTTATTTGTAGGTGATCCAGCCAGCAGAATTAAATAAGGTCATTTATTTTAGAATATAGAAATAAACTGAATGTTTTCAAAATAGCCTAGGTAGATATTATGAGAACAATCAAATGCTGCACACTTGTTTCAAATGTTCAGGAAGAAAAACTCACTTTTTGCTAAAGCATTGCATTATGTGCTCTTGAGATTAATTCTTTTACTCTTGGGCTGGAATCCTGATGTTGCTCCCATTTAGAGGGCAGCACATTTAATCATGTATTTATATGGCTTATAAAGCAGATTAAGTCTCTTCTACATGCAACACACAGCCTCTTGTATGTATGTCACAGTATGTACAGGAGAGGCTGTTTTGGAATAAAAGCATTTTCAAACTGGTAAGTAGTTGCAGGCTGCAGTGTGTGGCAAACCTTCCCCCAGTATGTAGTTACTAGTAGGAACGAGTGTAGTACTTTAATACATTAGCTCATTTTGTTTACATTATAACACCTGATGAGTGCTATATAAATCCTCTATTCAAGTTAATGCTTTAGTCTTTGATATATCAGGGGGCATGATTAATCTCCTTCAGAGAATATGAAAACGGCTGCAGTTCTGCTCCCTTCGTTTCTTGCTTACACAAGCCAGGCTGTCACTATGGCTTAGCAGTACTGTCATTCAGAGGACTGTATACTTTGTTTTTCAGTTCTTTCTCCAGCTGAAGATGGAGAGTATAATGGATACTTACAAAATGAAGAAATTGAGAGAAGCTTATTAATAGGTACTTACATACATTTGTTGTTCTTTGCAGTTAACTTTCCTTCTAGTTGTATTTCTTTTTACTAAAAGTAGATAATTTCTTCTTTAGTCTCTTTCTGTCCTTCCACTTTAATTTCTGGGCTTTCATTATGAATTGTACAGTTTCACCTGCATTTCTGCAGTGCAAACAGATCTTGTCATTTTACCCAAGAGTCCCCAAGTAATTACTAACTTCCTTTTAGTACCATGTTAAATAATGCCACTAAGCATTCTTTTTCCATCCAAAAAAGGCTTGTTTCCTGGGATTTTATCTTCCTTATAGACTAAGGAAAATCATTGTAGCTTATCACATACAATTTTGCCTTTTCCCTTTTGAAAATGGAAACTTTCTGAGATAGATCTATTATGTATTAGATTTGTTATATCTCCTTGGTACCTTATATCATACATGATGTTGGTTTTTTTAATCTTCACTGTTATTTATTGCCAGTATAGAGGGATACTTTTCAAATACTAACTGCATTAAGAACAATGATAAAGAAAACTTCTCCCATCTGAATGCTCTTCTCCAGCTGTTCTCAACCACCAGGATAATCTTTGCGGAAAAGAGCACATGTGAGCCGGTTACAGGTTCATGGGGAAACTGAGAAAGCAGCTGCAATAAGATGAACTCAGTAGAACATTTTCAGCACATAGGTAGGAGGAACTTAGCAATCCCCTCTCCCTCTTTCCCCCCTCCCCCCCCCCCCCCCCAAAAAAAAAATCCAAATTAATTCCTAGCTCAGGAGCCTGTTCATCTTGTAACTTCAGGCATACATATACTGTTGGATAAGTAAGCACTCACATCTTGGAAAGGAGAACTTCCACAGTATTCAGTGTTTTTGCACTGATTCTTGAAATATTTATCTTGAGTAATGAGGCCATTAATAATACAAGACCGAATGAGAAGGATTACACTACTGTCTATCAGACAAGAATATTAATCATTCACTACAACAATTAGAGTAGGATATTTCACATACCCAGTTCTTGCCAGGCAAGCAATTTCTGTTGCTACAAAGTGCTAAACACTTTTTCCTCATATTATAGGTTCTTTAATTGTCCATACTTTCAGTATCTGGAAGCTGAGCCTGCTCTCATCTACATTACATTTTCACAGGTATCAATTCATTAAAATCATGGGATTTACTCTTGTTTTAATTAGCAAAATGGAGAGCAAATTATCAATTTGTGCTCTAGAAAGTCGCTATTGATAGCAAAAATGGCAGCCATGAGTATGAATTCTTTGTCATTCCTTTCATATCTTTAGTACATAGATAAAAGTGTTCCTAGTAAAAATATGAGGATAGTTTTCATATTGTTGTACCTAAGCAAAGAAAGTAGGTTAAATCTTGCAAGTTGACTCGTCTTGTTTATCTCTTCCGAATAAATTTTGTTCTACTGATTAAGTAAATAGGGTATGAAAACTCAGAGCTATTATTCTATCAGGATCATCACAGAGGTACACGATAAAAAGAACAACCATGTTTCAGGATTCTCTGTAGCTACAAGTAAAAGTACATTTCCACTTATTGCCTCATTTTCATTCAAATAAAAGCTATATTCTTCACTAGAATATATCATTGATGACTTTTCACATCAGAGTGACAGCAAGCATCCACCTGGAATTTACATGTCTTCCCTAAGTGTACTGTGTTCACTTTTTTATGAATTCTAGGAAAAAAATTAATAAAATGAAGGACCTTGGAAAAAGCTACACAGCAGTTATGCAATAACAGCTGCATTAATAAACCTAGATTCTAAAAGAAGGTCTCTGTAGGACCTTCCTTCTTTTGTAATATTTTTCATAAAACCAAAATATCAAGTAACAATATACTTATACTTTGCTATCACATAATTGTCCAGGAAATCAGATCTAGAAACACCACTATTACTCATCAGGGAGGGTCATGAGCCTGACTCACCACTTTGATAAAATAGGTTTGATCCTATGGCATTGAAGAGAAACGCATAAAAGTTTGTCAACTGTTTTAACCAGTCTGAGATTGTCTCTCTTCACTTAACAATAAAAACCTAAGTGTTTAATGCTTGAAGCATTAAAGAACTAGCTTTAATGTCCCTCATTCATTGTTTTAATAAAAATGCATCGTGTTCTCTTAAGATTGTATATTATCGTCATTCCAGGTAAAATGTAAAGGAAAAAACCCACTCCAAGACAGAAATTTTTAAGTATGTTGACATGTACATGAATTGTATGTGAATCCTGCAGAATCACTCTAAAATAAACAATGCTATAACCATGTTGCAATATAAATGACAGTAAAACTCAGGGACTTACTAATTCTGTGCTGAGGACCATGTGTTCCAGCAGTGCTGTGAATGAGGCTGCAGGTGTGTTCACGTTTGGGGAAAACAACAGAAGCTCTCTGTCAAATTCAGTAATAGACCTCTGCCTTTGTCTTGCTCCTCAGTGCCTGCAAATCAGAGTCATTATGAACTGCACCATAATTTCTCTGAGCCATAGAATTTATTGGACATTTTTGTTGACTTCTACACCTATGTAGGACACCGCACTGTCACACACTACAACATTCTTCTTTACAAACAAACAACGTGATACGAAACGCAGGATATTCTTCACCTGCGGTTATGTTTTATGTTTATTTCACAGGTGAGAGGAGAAAATGACAGGAATAAGAGTATTCTGAGACTAAAAAATATGTAAATGTTTTTTTGTCATTTTTAATAAAGAAACAGGGAAATCTTGAAGAACATTTTGGGCAAATTTATCAAGGCCTGGATTTTTTGTAAGATGATGCATGTTAGTTCTTATTATTCTACAATTTTGAAAGCATTTCTGAAAGTTGCCTTGGAATTCCCCAAGTCAATAAGTTTACTTATGTACTGATATACGGGTTTAAGCTCTAACTACTTATTTTATATCTCTAGAGCTGACTTTTAGCTGCTTCAAAAGCATTTCATCAACTTCATTTAAACAGTCATAATCACTATGTTTAATGAATTGCCTAACAAGTATAATTCTGCTCCTTTGACAAAGATCTGAGAATTCAGGTAAACAGCTGTGAATCACCTAGTCAGCTATCAGTGCCTAACTAGAATTATTTATAAAAATGAACCAAATACTCTCTCTGAGGCAAAAGAGATCTCCATTGACTTAGTAGAATTTACAAGTTTAAGAGCATTTCATAACACACCAGGTAAGCTCACATTTTACTTCTAATTTTTAAACGTTCACATTTTGGAATATTTTCTCTATTTCAGACGAAGGTCTCTGAAAGTTACCAGTACTATCTCCAGTTGTTCTATGTAACTCACAAGTGAAATAGATATCTCACCACAGAAATTAAATGGGGCCAAGAGAAGAGCACTAAGATGATGAGGGGCAGCAGAGAAAACTGAAAGCAGTAATTGGTGTTATAGCAGCACTTCTATATCAGACAATTTTCCACAGATGAAGGCTTCCCAACAACTTCTTTTTGTCACAGCGATCAAATATTCGTGAACACCATTGCTAAGAGAAACATAAACAATTAACATAAAGCCATATAAATTATTTCATATTTACCTTACCTGCATGACAAAAACTTGCTGAAAATCCCAGAATAAAATTGAAGCTTCTAATTTGACTTAATGAATTCTGAGTTTGAAGGAGTGTTTAAAAATGACAAAATGTGGTACAAATTTAACCTAAAGAAGCATGCTGTCTCCTACAAGGAATATCACAGAAACTTTAACTCTGCATACAGCTACATATACCGAAACAGCACATATGAGTAAACCTTTACTGCATAGCTTTATTCACGCACCTTCGTGATGTAAGTTACAAAACAAGGTCTGTATTAATCTTTTATAAAGTTTTATTAAAGAAAAAATCTATTTCATAGTAACATAAATGCTTATATTTACTAAGCTGAAAGTTTTCATATAGGAGGAGTAAATAAAAATATCAAAATAATATCTAATACTAAGAATACTGAAGTATTTTATACAAACTAGCACTTTTTATCTATCTGATTTATGATTTTTTGAATCACAAAATTTTGATTTTTTACATGTGATAATAAATCAAAAAAATAAATAGGAGATACTCTATGCATGCTACTGAAAAAAGATCATTGTCCATATCTTTTTGCAAGAATATCCATTAAATTATAAAAATTATCATTTAAAGGCAATACACTGAGGTGAATAGTAGGATCCTAATTTTTCATCATTATTAAAGATTCAGCTAGAATTAATTCAATATTTTTCATAGCCATACAGCAGAAGCAGATTTTTCTTAATAAATACATGAATTAATGAAGAAATAGAAAAGAGTCTTTGAATTATAACCTGGGTCATTTTTTCAATTAAAAAGTAGCTATAAAAATAAAGACAGGATTTGTCCCACTGCATTACCATCATCCAAACCATTCTGATCCATAGATTTGCTAATCAAGATTAATCTACCAGAGCTTTTTTTTTCCACTAGCTGATTCCATCATTGATCCAGTACATGAAGTAATTTACATTAATAAATGCTCCATCATACAAATTATTTATTTCATAATGAAAACAGAATAATATCAAAACTTCTGCAGAAATTGGTATAAAAATGTTTCCAAAGATCAGATTTAAATAACTATAAAATAGTTTACTTGCATGTATTTGTTAATACAAGTCTCTTCTTAATGGTTTCAGAAAGAAAAAAAGAATATCCAGGACAAGGAAGATAATTGTAAAATGTTCTGCTCTCTAGGCAATTTGGGATTGTAAGGATGCTTCTCTCACTGGGTAGACAAAAAAGAAAAAACAAATTAATAGACGCCATCACATTCTTCTGCTGATTATTTATGTTGTCACACTATACAGCTAACAAGGAAACCCAATTTCAGGTACAACAAGGGATTGTGGAAGCCCTTGCAACAATCTGACTGAACCAGACATTAATTCATTGCCATTAATTACTGAATAGTGTGTCTTATTGGTAATAATTATTATATCCTTATTATAATATCCTATCACTTTCTTATGCTATTATTGAACTAAACCACTGAAACTATCACAATTCACCATTTAGTTAAAAACTTTAATGTGTTGTGATGGGACAGCAGAAAAACTAGAAAAAATCCTGCCAGTTTATCCCAAAAGCCAGAGAACAACTGCAGAGCATGGGCTGCAAGGGCAATGAACACAGTAGACAGATGGAGGCCTGCAGAGTAGATCAACCTGGGGCCTCCTGAAGTTCTCTGGAGGGTATTGCCATTTGGAAATAGCTATATTTTGGCAGTAGCCTCGTCCTGCAGCTACACTGTGTCTTGTGACAAAGACTGCACACATTACATCATGGGATGTGAGTAAGGACTTCAGCTCTTTCGGTGTCAGGAATGTATCTCCTGCTCCCACGATCAGGGTTTGGGATCAAAGGAAAGCCAGAGGTTGTACAGGTATGTAAAGAAGAAAGTAAACAGGTTTCAAAATCTTATGGGGAGTAATTTTCAACCAGAGACTTACAGAACTGAATATTTTCAATAAAACATCATTATTTGTACTTGTCAAAATTTTCTAGCATATATGATTTAGTGAAGTTTGCTAGCCCTCGCTAGTCCTGGTATCTTATGTCCTCTAGTCTTATGTCCAAGCAGCAGGACACTCTGATGAAGAAAGATAGGAATAAGGATAAAAACGTGGAGACTGTTCCTTATTACTTATGTAGGTCTGCTCCACCATCTCCCTGTGGCCATCACTGCCATACATACAGTAATTCAGAGTTTGTTGTACAGACAGTAAACTAGAAAAAAAAAAAAAACAAGTTAGTTTGGTGCAGAAGATGAAACACATAAAATTTAATACCAAAAAGTTTTGTTTGATCTTTTAGTCAAATATTTGATGCAGCAAAGCTATCCAGCTAATGAAACCACTATGAATTCCCCAGCAGCACAAATTTCATTTGTCCTTTTTCTTCTTCCGTGATGTTTTCCTTCCACTGCAGTATTCCCTACTTCTCCTGCTCCATATCCTTCCCAGTGTCTCCCCATGGTAAGCAAGAGACCCTTCATTGCTTTTTCCAGTCTCCAGTTACTTCCAGCTACCTTCCACATCTTTCACTGGCTAGAGGGACTGGAGGCAGCAGGAGAGCACTGGCTACTGCTAATATTTATGGGTTGGCAGGTGCCCTTGGAATAGATGGACTTTGAATTTTAAATTTGAATTGTGTGTGTGTGTCCTCTTAGTTAACCATACTTTAGCCATCCCTCCACTTCTCAGTCATGGATTTTCATGAAAGCACAGGATAGCTATCTTCTCTTAACTTGGTTAAAATTGTCTGTAAGTTAATAAGGAAGAAGGAGAGAAAAGGCCTCAGGTACAAACTAGCTAAAGCACAGTGATGAGCAGAAGTATCAACTTCATGAGAAAAGAGAACAGAAACATTCATGAAGATGCTGAATGAAGTCTGTTTTTTAATGTGACCACCTTTTCTAGTATACTAGAGGCACCTGTCCCCAAACATCTTGGGAAGGGAGAACACAGTCATTCCTAGAGTTGTGCAACAAACAGAATCTGTACTGCCATTACGTGAAGGATGTTTCTACATCTTTTCTCACTTTCTGAATATTTTCCTTCTGCACATCTCTTAGAAGATCAGTCTGTCCCAAGCCATGTGATTTTCCAACACTGCATCTCCATTTAAACAGCTGGTAATATTCCTTATAATGAATACAACTGCTTCATGGACCATGTGCCTGGGCTCTATTACAATTTATTTGCTAGAAGAAAATGAATTTAAAAAGTGAAAACAGTTGATTCAGTGGAGGAAATCTGTAAGATAAAATAAACAAATGAAATGTAAGACAAAAAAAATTAGAGAATGAACTAATTAATGTGTTAAGGATTCAGTTAGTCAAAGAACATCTGTTCTTACCTGTCCCTCCAATGAGATCTAATGTGAAAGTTTGTGCTGGTTAGCTTTGTAGATGTATTTTACTACCTAAGAAGTTATGTGCCCATATTCTAATAGGGATTATTGATATTCTAGTATGAGGGACCGCCAGGCCCCTTGTAGGCACTACTCTTAGATTATTTCAACTTGACTTGTATCTACCCATACAGGGTTCTCTACTGTTTTTTTAAAGATTCTCCACTAGCCACATTTTTACTTTATTTTCTATACTAAGAACATTGAATCCACCATCTGTTTTCTCCATAAAACATGGTGGATGCTTTAAGTCTTATTTCCTGTATATTGTGCTACACAGTCAGCCAGTAACCTAATAATTCTGCTGTATTTCAATTTATATTTATACAGTACAGATCCCCCGTTCTAAAAGTTAGGAATACAATTTATAGGAATTATAGGCATTTATAGGAATTATTTTCCTATCTGGACAGTTTCTGAGTCACCCACTTGCCACGCTGATTATTAATTTCAAATATATACTTTTTCAGTATCCAGAATTATGTTCATGTTGAAGCTCTCCTTGAACACGGACCCTTGCTTTCTGTAGCCATACTTTACCGTCAGGAAAGACAGGTTTTCTAAGCAACCTTTTTCAGCTGTTCTGCAGTGGCTATTTATGAATTTGAGAGACATGGTTTAGTGGGGTTATTGGTGGTAGGTGGATGGTTGGACTGGATGATCTTGTAAGTCTTTTCTAACCTAACTAATTCTATGATTCTATGATTCTATGATCCCTTCCCCATCTCTATCTCAGGTCTGCAAAAGTAAGTTATGTAAATTATAGCAACCACCACCACCACTACCACCAGCATATTGCAAAACACAAATGCTACATTTTGGCCAGGTCTCAGTGCCAGAAGATGGAGAAGAAGAATGCAGCCTGTTGTAGGAAGGGGAGACTGAAGGTGGAAGATGGCCGTGGACAGAAACCTAAGCAGCTTAAACACTGAAATCATGAACAACAGATTGTGCAGAGTCGGCCTGCCTGGTGCACGGCATCTGCCAAAGAGATAGACTGGCCAGAACATGATTGCAATGTTAAACAAAAAGCTGGATTCAGGATGGATGACTTGCAGGACAGAACATGCTTGCCTTTCTGAGATAGGCAGAGCAGAATAGGAAAGTAGGTTTGGTATTAGCTTTGCAGCTTTCCTCTTGTACTAAGATGATAGGTACAGGTATAGGTACCTGATACACAGGTAGATGCCTACATAATACCTCAGCACCTCTTAACACAAAGTATTTCAAAATGCTTAGTTGAAAATAGCAATAAATATTGATTTTCAGAGTCGCCAGTGGATTGCTGTACACTGGTGACTCAGAGTTGCACTGCTTAAAATTTCACAATTTTCTATTGAATAAATTTCTATTAGAATGTAGCAAATCTGAGAGTTTCACAAGGAATCTGAATCAACTGTTATTTACAGTTTTGTTCAGCAGTGCATCCAGAAATTACCTAAAGGCAACTAGATCACTTATGGTAAGCAAATACATAATCTATTAATTGCCGCACTCCAGGCACATCGGAAACAAACCGCGATCATGGCTAGATGAGCAAGTTCATTCAGTGTAGACAAAAATTATACTTAAAGTACGTGAGCTGCATCATGCTACAGGTATTCCCTTTCTCCAAAAAAGACAAAACATGGAAGTAGGATATAAGATCTACTAAGATAGACTGTATTATCTTACCAGAGGCAACAATATGTCTATAAGCAGCCACAAATATTTGCTAGTTTGTTCTAGATCCATCACTGGCCTAACTTCTCTGAATAGTCATACTCAAGGGACAAGTCCTTTTGCAAAAGTTCAAAGCATTTTGTAAAGTATTACTTTTAATGGGCTCAACGTTTCCATTATAAGAAGCGTGCTACAGATTTTTATGAGCAATTTTGTTATATATAATGATTACCTTTGCTTTTCATACATATTGATTATAAAAGTCAAGGTTCTTCAGTAAATTTGTGCTAACTCTATTTATTCTTTAGAAGCAGCATTATCACAACCAGTGTTTGGCATTCATGCTGACAACAGTAATAAAAAGTTTAGGACTCAGTGATGAAGGAAAATAATCAACACATATACATACAGATGCACATACATCTTCCAGTTAGAAACCAGGAAAACTGGTGGGCTATCTGCAATGCTGGCACTGTCATTTCTTTGATTGCATCCATTATGTAACAGATATCTCAAGTCTTCATCTGTGGCTGACCTAGACCTTTTTATGAAGACAACATTAATTTCACTAATGAGCTAAAAAAAATCCTCACACACAATTAATAAATAGCTTCTTTGTCTATCTACCAAAACACAGCCTTGCAAGACATTAACTCTTCCTCCCAATATAGCTGATGATGTCATTAGTACATGCAGTGCTGCTAACACAGATGCTTTTTCCTTAATTCTAGACTACTTCACCAGGTGTCACAGATGTGAAATAAAGCATAGAATTCATAGCAAAATCATTCCAATTTACCTACCCGCAGCGAGACATTAATCACTTTCTCACTTGATCATCATTCCAAAATAATTTCCCAGAACAAACTCTAAACTTTCTGACTGCTGAACAAATTGTGCAAGGAAATAGCTTTTTGTATTTTTAAACTTCTAATTGATTCTGTGGCTCTGTGGTTGCCAGTCAATACAACAGTAATTGGAATCATCATGAGTAATGCTCAGATCATTTTACAGGACTTTCTTATTTGCATAAACATTTCCTCATCTGCCATCTCACCTTCCCCCGCTTCTCACAATATTATTTCTACTGAAAACCAACTTATTTCTGATGTACTAGACTGGTCCCATAGGCAGTATGTTTTCCTAAATGTAATGTTCTCCTTTAGCCATTCCCTTACCACTGCTGCTGTGGCATTGAGACCAAGCAGCTGTATTTAGCTCTTTCTGTTTACAGCTATATTCTTAGTACGAAGCATCACTTTATGGAAGCATAATGCTGTTTATTATTTATACTAATTAACTGACAAGCTGCATATGCAGTTCTTGTTAGAGTGAAAATAATGTTTAAATTTCAATGTGTTAGAAACATTTTTACTTGCTATAAAAGCATTATTTTGAATATGTCTAATTACTTAGGCCCTTATAGTCAAACAAAAACTTCATTTTTTTTTTTACCTTGTTTGTATTATTGGTCCTGTTTGTCATTTTTATATCTAAAAGCAAGATTTCCAAAACACCTTCCACCTTAGTTATCAGAAGAGGGACCTTGATGCTCAGGAATCTGCTCTTTCTGGAAGTGTCAATTTGGACCTCTGGCATCTCACTCTCACTTTTGGTTTGGAAAAACAGAAGATAAAAATACTATGTACTCCCCCCTTGTCAGAAAGAGACATTATCCCAACTTATGAATAAATCACGCGTTCCTCCTTTATCTTCTAATACTCTCATAATAATTAGTGAACAAATGACCTGTTTCTCAAAGACTTTTTTTTGCATTCCTTTGCCCTCAATATGTACCAGGCAAAGAAAATATGATTGTGGTTGTGTCACTGTTAAATAGGCCATTAATTACTTCACTGAGACATTATACCATACTCAGAACAGACGGTAAACATTTTATGTCTTTAGGTAATGCACTGAGGCTTTTTTTTTAATGCCATAACAGCTCTATTTATATACAATGTTCTGCATAATTAGCAACTAATGATGCTCTAACTTTCACTGCTGTAAGGCCTAGATATCTGTTCCTCTTTCAATGAATTCATTTTTGCTGTCTCATTAACACAGTAAAAAACTTGAAAATTGTATTTTAATTAAAAGCTAAACTACCTCTGTCTGGAAACACTAATGAAAGAAACACACTAAAAGACACATAAAAACTTAGTCAAGAGGACAATATGCATGTACAGCAGAAAGATAACATAGCTAGGTTTCTCTTTTTTTTTTTTAAGAAAGGAATTTTTCCTTTTTATTTTCCTTAAATTGTCCTTTTCTTTTTAATTATTTTTTGCCTCATGACCACCTAACCTTCAAAAATAGCCATGAGTGGAAATTGTTTTTCTGAAAAATTTTGAAACTGATACGTTTACTAAAAAATTGAATTCTCTAGCATTCCATTACAGCAACACAAACACTAATGCACACGAAGAATGAAACTGACTCTTGAACCAGACTTGGTTTTGTATCTTCACAATGCTATTTATACTGAACAATTACAAGGTAGATCCTAAGAAGTGTTACCACAGTCTTAAAGTCATGAGGTGTGTATATATTTTGAGACTTTCCTGATTCCTCTCCTACAGGGACAGGCTGAGAGAGCTGGGGCTGTTCAGCCTGGAGAAGAGAAGGCTTGTGGAGACTTGATAGTGGCCTTTTGGTATGTAAAGGGGGGCTGTAAGAAAGAAGGGGACAGAGTCTTCAGAAGGGTTTGTTTTGACAGGACAAGTAGGAACGGTTTCGAACTTAAAGGGGGAGATTTAGACTGGATATAAGAAAGAAGTTTTTTTACAATAAGGTTGGTGAGGTACTGGCACAATTTGCCCAGAGAGCTGGTTGGTGCCTTGCTCTTGGAGACATTCAGGGTCAGGCTCTGGATAACCTGATTGAGCTGATTCTATGATTCTTTGCTTTCTACTCCTGTCAGTCTTCTGAATCACATTTCCTGCCTTTTCTTCACAACTGCAAGTCCTAAAAACATAATAGCAGAAATTAATCTAAATTACATGTGTTTGCAACCATTCCAATAAAATCATGAGCACTGACCATGATGCTTCATTTCATGACTTCTGCAAATACTTTAAGCAATTAATCAGGTAACTTACTAAAATACATCAGATTGTTAGGTAATAGCACTGAGTAATTTTGAAATGTACTAGAGAAGGAACAGCATCCCAATAATCTCATCAACACATGTAAAAACACAATAGATTTTCAAAAATTCCAGAAGTAAAAATTGGGACTCAATTTCTGAAAAAACCCTCCTAATAAAATACACAAATACAACACGACTATCTCCAAGTCTAAAATTAATGTAAAGAAAAAAATTGTTTTGAAATATTGTATGCTTGGATGTTCACTCTACAGATTGATCCAAAATTGCCTAATCCACAGGCTCAGTACATGTCGCATGGCTTATCATTTCTTGTCCCTTCTGGTGAGGTAAGGAAGTCTTAAAAGTATGAATCCTCAAGAAATGATATTCATATGGGTGAAAAGGATGACTTATGGATTCACTTGACCATATTTCTAGCTCTTGATGGCTATAAATAGGTGTTAACAACTTCCTAAGAACCTAGACTCTTTGTTAATACTTGCTGTTCTACTACAATTACAGTCTTATCATAGAATGCCCTGGGTTGAAAAGGACCTCAAAGATCACCTAATTTCAAGCTCCCAGACATAGGCAGGGTCGCCAACCACTAGACCAGCCTGCCCAGAACCACGTCCAGCCTTGTCTTGAATGCCTCCAGGGATGGGACATTCACAACATCCTTGGGCAACCTGTTCCAGTGCGTCACCACCCTCTGAGTGAAAAACTTCCTCCTAATATCCAACCTAAATCTCTCCTGTCTTAGTTAAAAACATCCCCTCTTGTCCTATCACTATCCACCCGTGTAAACAGTCACTCCCCCTCCTGTTTATATGCTCCCTTCAAATATTGGAAGGCCACAATGAGGTCTCCCCAGAGCCTTCTCTCCTCCAAGCTAAACAAGCCTAGTTCCTTCAACCTTTCTTCATAGGAGAGGTGCTCCAGCCCTCTGATCATCTTAGTGGCCCTCCTCTGGACCCGTTCCAAGAGATCCACGTTCTTCTTGTGCTGGGGGCCCCAGGCCTGGATGCAGTACTCCAGATGGGGCCTCACAAGAGCTGAGTAGAGGAGGACAATCACCTCCCTCCCCCTGCTGGCTACCCCTTTTTTAATGCAGCCCAGAACATAGTTGGCCTTCCGGGCTGCCAGCGCACTCTGCTGGCTCATGTCCAGCTTCTCGTCCACCAGGAGCCCCAAGTCCTTCTCTGCAGGGCTGCTCTCAAGGAGTTCTTCCCCTAGTTTGTATAAATACCTGGGATTGCCCTGGCCCAAGTGCAATGAGATTATGAGGTTTAGTAGTTAGAGAGATCCAGGAGTAGGCAGCAATTAGCAAGACAACTATCCACACTTCTACCCCAACACCTACACTGTTTCTATTAGTGATTATATTGAAATAATAATTCTTCAGGATTGGTAAATCCTCACAATGCCTAAATAAAGATTCACTGGCATCCTTCTGCTTAAACCTCAGTAAAACATTAATATTAAAGAAAAACCACCTTGGCTCACTCAGATGCACCAAATGCAAGTGTCCCAAGTGCAGGACATCTGAACAGCCCAAATTAACATTGTTTGCTACCTTTGCAAGCATCTACCAGACTAGTTACCTGTTTACTTTTGCTCTGGTTTCTGGTGTCTTCTAAATCACAGCTCATGTAGTAGGAGAAAACACACAGTTACTTTAATAACTCACCATGAATTCTAGGTCTTATAAAAGAGAAGATTCAAACACAGATTTATCATCCTTTGAAATTAATTAAACTGTACATTCTTTCTATCAAAATTATGATGTGGCTTTCCAATATTACTTATTTTGAATGAATTTGAATTATTACTGTTTCCAGTGATACCTTCTAAATCCTTATTCATGCTACTAGTTTCATCTTCCTTGTTGCTGTTTCCTAACAAACACATTCCCACTTCAAAGTATATAATAGAATCATTGAATGGATTGGCTTGGAAAGGACCTTTAAGATCATCTAGTTCCAACCCCCCTGCTATAGGCAGGGACACCACCCTCTAAACCAGGTTGCTGAAAGCCCTGTCCAGCCTGGCCTTGAATGTTTCCAGGGAGAGAACCAGAACCTCACTGGGCAACCTGTTCCAGTGTCTCACCACTCTCACATTAAAGAATTTCTTCCTAATATGTAGTCTAAATCTACCCTCTTCCAGTTTAAAACCATCTCCCCAGCACCAATCCCTGAGGAAGGCCACTCATCACCGGTCTCCACTTGGACATTGAGCCTTTGACTGCTACTCTGAGTGCAACCACACAGCCAATTCCTTATCCAGCAAGTGGTCTAGCCATCAAATCCATTTTTCTCCAATTTGGCAACCAGGATGTCACGCAGGACAGTGTCAAACACTTTGCACAAGTCCAGGTAGATGAGTTTTCACTTACAATTGTCATGCTAGATATTGAAGCCAGTCTTTCTTTGTATACGCTTTTCTTCCCCAAGACTTCAAGTGCATGAATGACACAGATACAGGATTCCAATGATAAGTGTTGCCATAACACACATCTCTCTTTCTCTTATTACCCAGTCTTTAGGTTATTTCTAAACAATGCCTAACAAATTTGTCCCATCTTTTCAGAATAACAAAAGAGAACAGTTTACAGTTAAGCATTGTAAAACACAGTGCTTCTTGATGATTACATTACCCTTTTTTCTTATGAGGAGTTGGTACTGGTGAAACCAAGATTTTATGTTATTTTTTAGGCCAAAAGAAAAGCACTTTTTAAACTGAGAGCATTGCTGTTTAGTTACAAACAGCTGAACTCAGAATTTTACGTGCTTTTAATAAAATGCAACCATGAATCAATTTTCGTAGCACTGAGAAATTAAGAGCCAGATTTCAAAATAATTAAACACCTTCACATTTTTGAAGAAGCTATCTAGAAGCCTTCTCAACATTTAGGTCTTTGAAAACCCTTTAAATAGCTCATTTGTAATAGCCTGTCATGATCTAGGTAATTCAGATAAAACATTTTGACTTGTATGATTCAAACTGTTCTTCTAATATATATGTATTGACTGAGCATATTTTTTCAGCACCTACTGCATTTATGCAGAATAATTAATTATTCAGTCCCTAGAAATACTGAAGTTTCTTCTCATACTAATCGGCTAGACTAATGTAGTTTACAAACCATTTTATAAAAGTAACATGAAAGAACATATCCATTTGTGAACAAATAACACAAGGGCAGTATAAGAATTAACATAGGAGGACCACAAGGTTTAGGAAAGCAGAACTTTTAAAGCAGTATATATAGTTCTAGAAATATTTTGAAATAACATTCAATATTCTTTTACAAAAGTACCTGTAATATACTGCAAATAGATGACAAAGAAGGGGCTGTACTATTCTCACTTGAAATTCTGGATAGAAGCTCTATTAGAGTAATACACCAGAGGGAAGAATCATCACAAAGAATTTTTGGATTAACTGTCTGCTTCCTCTGCAAACACAGAATTCTGAACTTTCAATTTTTTCATCACTTTTTGACATAAACTGAAGCTCACTTAAGTGGATGACACCAGACCCCTCTACACTGATGAGTTCTAGTTCCTAGTCATAAATTCAAGTACTTCATTCTGAGCTTCCTAATGTGAAGAGTGCCTTAATCTCTTATGAAGGCTTTTCCTAATATTAAACTAAGTGAAGGCACTGTGAAAGCTTAGCAGCATACTCTCCCTAAAGATGAAAATCCAAAGTAAGCCAACTTAATTAAGAATTAATTCCCTTTAAATCACAGGATGAATTGTTCATTTCTGCTTCAGTCTCTAATCAATTATTTGTGGCATGAAATGATTTACAAGACACAGGGGCAAATTAATTAAGGTGACAAAAGTGATTCCATATCTTGTCAGAGATATTCCATCCTGTTTTTAAAATTTCATGTATTAATAAAAAATTTTGGCCCACTTAGAAGACTCCACATTATGACTTTGATATTTCTTCATATAGTTGCACACTGCCATTTTCATTTTTTGCAGCAACCTCTTTTCCTGCTCAAAGGGATAATAATCAAAATTGTGTCTTAAAAAATGTGTTAACTCCTTAGAAATTCTCTGATAGTCTTCTGAATTCAGCTACTGAAACACTGCTGGATTCTTTCAAACACTTCAAGACTGTGAATATAAATAATGTCTCAATTAATTACGATTTGTACTGCTCTTCAGTGAAAAAAATCAGCTCAAATGTTGAACATTTTCTTTATGGCAAACAAAAGATTCTGCTATTAAAGCAGCCAAATACACAAACAAGGGTACACAGTTATGCTGAAACATTTTCATCTCTGAATACTAGGTTTTAAATCTTTTGGAATATACTTCTGAATTCAGTAGTCAGAGGTCATAGTAGCTGCCAAGGCTTTACTATTTTCTAAGCTTGTTGACCAAAAGGAAAATAATAAAAACAAAACTATTTTTCATTATCAACTGTGAAGGCTGAGAAAAAAGCAAGCTGCTTTCAAAAAATATTTTAGTGTATTCTGAATATCAGTATAATAGGAGATTGTAGTCCTCAATCCAGACTTAAGAAGAAGAAATAGTCCTTTAAGAGAATCTACAGCTTTCCTCTTCTAATATTATTTTGAATTACTTACCATACTGAACAAATATGATCCATTACAAAGCTAACAAGTCTGCTTTAGGAAACATTTTCCTCTCTCTTTCTGATGAGGATTCTCTGTTTATAAACTGCAGGACGAGTAGCTGACATATTTTAAGAAGTGACTCATGTAAATTTCATAGAATCAATATAAAACTGGATAAAGATTTTTAAATGCTTAAGATGTTCTTCATTTCAAATATATGTACCTTTTAATAAGTAATGGATACTAGACAGGATGAGACTAACTAATGCATCAGCTGAACCACTGTTTTTCAGCCAATGCCCTACTGATTATTTGGTGGTAACGTATTAATTTTCAGAGTTCACTGAAAGATTTTTTACTACAGAGTAATGAGAAGTCTGCAAGCAAACCAGATGTTTATAGGGATCTGCAAAGAAAATATGTTACAACTGACTAAACTGGCCAATTGTTGATGTCAGGCGGCAATGACCTGCATTTTTCCTAAATTATCTTCACTGTGCACTTACAATATAAGCCTGAATTTTAGGCCAACCACTTGCACCAAATTTCAAGTAGTCATCTACTCTGGGGATCCCACTGTTGTTTAGAGTTTTGGCCAAAACACCACACAGAAATACATACCATTTAGGAAGGATGTGCTTACCAGAAAACAAACATAAAAATGATTAATAAAGTTTTATATTCTTGATCATGTTTTGTTCATGTTCAATGTCCTCACCACTGAATTCATTTTCTTCACTGCAGCACAGGTATATTTGCTAAAATTCCCTCTGCTCTGCAAAAATTATAACAATAAAAATATTAACTGTTTTAGTTCCAACAACACACAAAAAAAAAGGTACAAAACAAAACAGTAACAAAAAAAAAGGAGGGTGAAATATTGAATCCATTTAAGTAAATTATAATATTTCCACTGCTTAGGGGAGTGGGTAGGGCTGAGTCTGATGATCATTGTTTATTCAGTCAGCTTTTGGTGTATTCAACAACAATATCTGGTAGGAAGACTAACATTTTACCAGGAACAGTGCCAGACTGTGAGGGCAGTGCAGCAGCATCAGATTCAGACAGTTCTGGATATTCCTAATTTAGCAGCCAGAAGCCCTATATGTGCAGCCCATTGTCTCAGAGAGAATTTCCTTATAATTCACTCATAATAGCAGACTTCTGTTCTTTTTGATACTTTAAGCTGCTCCAGAGGAAAAAAAAAATGGATCTGCTACAGATGGTTTATAAAAATATTTCAAAGCTGACATGTCAAGTCACAGTAATTAATGCTAAAAGGATATATTATTTGGTTTAGATCTTAAAAATGGTTGTAAGAAGCCCTTCCCCCCAGTTTTCTCCCCTTTACAAGGCTGTAAGAGAAGATGAGATGCATCCATCTGTAGTGTTGAACAGTATTGGAAGACAAGAGTAAGTCCCAACTATTCACAACTGAATTTTCCTTAAAACTATCCGCCTTGCTAAGAGCATATGCCTCAAAAACAATTTGGCTGCAAGGCAGGACAAGGCTTTTTACTAATCTGGACTCACAAATATACCCAATGCACGTTCTTAGATAGATTACATTGATTTACCTGGGCTAAAAAAATACCTGTGCCCTTCCCATACCACCTCCACACTTTCATCTTATTTCTACAGCATTTTGTTTAATCACTGTCATGTGTCAGGGAAGAAACCGATCGCCCACAGAGATCATAAAAGAATTTCCCACTGTCCATTGCATGGCACTGAAAAATGAAACAGTTGGAAGAAGAGAACAATTATCAGCAAATATTTTAACAAAGAAAAATGGGATTGGTATTTTTCACATGAGTAATTCTTACACTTGTTTCGTTGTCATCTGATTATGCCTGAGAAATGGCATAAGTCAATGAGACTACTTGTGTGAATAAGGCTAACTCTAATGAGAAGTTGAATAATTAATTTCTGAATACTTAATTTTAATACTCAGTGTGAGCATTTCAAATGGACTATTTACACAGTCTTAATCTCAATAAAGTAGAAAATGTCACCTCAATACTAATACAACTTTCCTGTAAATCATGCACATTTTTAAAGCTAATGAAGCTGTCATTATCTTATTAAAATTTGGCATGGCAGTTATTTTTAAGTTATCATAATGATTTTTAAAATATTTTGCAATTAAATGGCTGTAATTCATTTGTATAACTTGTAGGTTCTATGAAAACTATTTTTTTTTAACCATGACTATTAAGATGAACAATGATATTATTTTTATATATTTGTTTTATTACACACGTTCAATCACATTTGAAATGTAGTGACTGCCATTTCCTACATCAATATGGATTGTTTCAATTCAGGTCTCAGTGAAGTAAGAAATAAAATTTCAGTTGATTTCAATGGAAACAAGCCTAAATACCAAACTCACACTGTTAGTAGTCAGAATAAAGGATTATATTTAATACTACATTTTCCAAAAACTTTTTCATATACGTGGAAGAAAATAACATTGCTTTTAAGTTTAGATTTAGATCAGTAAACAGGTCAGACTTTAACTAGAATAAAGAAACACCTTCATTTAAAGACTTGATCTCTTCCCATTATCTCAGTACACATTTGTTGCATTTATAATGAAGTGCTTGTAAACACAATGCTAATGTGTATTGTTACTGGGCACTGTAATGAGTGAGGTAAAAAGTAATTGTCCTGATAAACCCCAGCAATTAGAGTTATGCATGTTCACACACATTGCCCTCTTACCTCAGCATCTCTGGCATTCATTCTTTTTCTCTCTGTTCCAAATAGAGAGAACCTGCATCAGCCAGAATGTACCTATCCAAGAACAGGAGGAGGCTTTTCTGTGAGACAGGAGATAACATCTACAAAGATCAACTTTTGAAGAAAAAGGGTACAATTGCCGCCAAGCAAACTGTAGTACAGAAAATAACTTAAGTAATTTTTTGTGGGAGCTGTCTCAATTGTTTTATTCAAGTTAACAGAACTTATCTATATGTAAAATGATTGAATTGGAATATTGTCCAGTCTTTAAAGGTTGGTAGTCACACTGCAATTTCAGAAACATTGGTTATTTAAAGGAGAATGGTGATAACAACAATCTGTAAGACTTAAGCTGTTACACGGAAGCAATGGAAACCTTTTAACTGAGATTTGAGCAAACTATTTTCATAGGCCTTAAGAAAATCAGTCCATTAATAATACAATCCCAATAGTACCTGTCCAAAAGGTTTCTGTGGACTTACATTTATGTACTTTAAAATATGTTCATAAACAATGAATTAATGTCTCTCTATTCCTTTATCTTGGAACATGAACTTTACCCACCACTATCTCCAGGTTTTATTCAGATTATCTTATTCTGGGATTGCAATTATGTGAATACTGGCTCAAGCAGGTAAGGTGAAAGCTTGGCGTCTAAATATCCCATCTTGAGGACTGTCTTAGAAACTTCTACCTTTTACTTTTTGCTTATGCCCACTGAACAAACAGCGAGTAAACATCAATACTTACTTTATATGCTAAAGGCAGGAGACCAACAGGCTTTGAAAACAACTGCAAAACCTGACCAGAGTCCACAGATTAAGTTTTAAATTTATAGATCTTGCCATTTAACTGTGTATAAGCCAGAGGAAAATATGTGTTTGGAAACAATCTTTCACAAGCAATCTTCCACATAGCAATAAATAGCCAATGCCCGTTAAAGTGAATTGGATATATCATACATAAATGACCATTTTCAGTGAGTTTTATGTTAACTCTGCATAGCACAATTTAATCTGCAAACACAGTCATGATGCTGCAGTTCATTTATCTGGTACAGTTTAATGTAGCTATCACACTCAATGAAAGAAGTTTCCCAAATTCCAATAGCAATATTTCGAAAGAAAGTAAGAAGACATTGTCGAAGACACTTCAGGGAGGAATTCAGGGTCACAAACTGTCAATACTTTAATTTGGCCAGCCTCTTCACTCAAATGCTTTGTAAAAAAATAAGGACCACAATACTCAGCATCATCATCAGTGGTCAAGATCAAAACCCATCTCTAGCTGTGAAAGAATTTCTTTGGAATTCTTCCTTTACCTGAGGAACAACCTCTACCAATGCTCTTCCCAGGGCCTGTACTTAGATATCCCCGCTCTGCACCATGCTGAGGTAACTGAATAGTCATTAAGGTTTCTCACCTGAAGAAAACCGCTGGAAACCCAGGCCTGATTTCCACACCTGGGACTCTTAACAGACCCCTCCAGCACTGGCAGAACCTGATCCTTGCGCGGCAGGGTGACTCCCTGCTACCATCATCCTACCATATTTGTGCCTCATGCGGTGTGGGAAAGCCCAGAAAGGAGCCAAGAAATTGGGACCCAACTTCATACCTCTCCTCTGAACTCCAGCAGGCACAGAACCTGACTCATGCCAGGAACGCTGCAGCAGACCTGCCAGCTAACTGTGGGTCATTTAACACCTCCTCAGACCACCTCTGCTAGGATGCACAGACTTAAGAGTTGAGCTGCTATTATCAAGACAAGCAGATCCCCATGCAGTTGCAATGCCTCCTTTGATCATTTTGCACACCAGGAACTCCCAATTGCATCACAGTATTCTGGCCCTTTCCTACCAACTCCCACCAGGGCAAGGAGGAACTAAAAATGCAGTACTTTGTTTCTGAATTCATGTAAGACAAATGTTACAAATGCTAGAAGTCCTGCTTCCACCCTACCTCCCAAAGTGACAGGATCCCCTCCCTAACAAGAACAGGCTTGCTAAAGTAAAGGAGGAGTCACTAAGGATGACTTCTCAGACAAGGGAAAAAACACCAAAAAACCAGCCAGGTTTTGATTCAGAGAGCAAAGGATTTTAAGCAGGGTTTGGACTGGATTTTGCTTTCCCCTGAATCACTTTCTGAATTTTGTATTAGAAATGGAGGGAGAAGAAAGAGCAAGAGAGACAAGAGCCCTTAACATGCAGCATTTATAGTAACTGGAACCTGCCCAGCTTAATCCAATTCTGCAAGGAGCCTATTGAAAAGACCAAAGCAGCAGGAATGATTCACAGCTCTCTTCTTCAGCACAATTTGCAATGCAGCTTCTGTTGGGGCAACTGCCACAACAGTTACACCAGGGCACACATTGAAGGGGAGACACTGTTTGTGTCCCCCATACTTGAGGCATATAGGGGAGAGGTATTTCCAATTCCTCCCTGTTTTTGTACCTCAGGAATTCTTGCTCACCTTCTCTATGCCTGTGGCTCAGACAAAGATAACTGATTCATTCAAATCATATAAATGTAATTGTTTACAGTACAGAAAAGCACTGACTAAAAAGAGAAAGCAGGACAAACCTTGCTTTTCTTTCTACAAAGTGAAGACTTATTGCAGGATAGTTAGAAAATTCAGAAAATATATAGTTTGTTTAACATTAATTAGATGGAGGAATGGAAAGACAGGGAAAAGGCTGGAACTTCTTCTAGAAGATCACCATTTACTCTATGGCTGAAGACAATAAATACAGTGTTCAGTTGTGCTATATAAAAACACTAAGTCATATTCCCATCCTATTTACAACAGAGTAAATCAGCAGTAACTAGCAGTTCTACTAGTGTTGTGACAACAAAATTTGGCCCACTGGGATTTCAGACACAAATTTGTTTTCCCAGAAACAAATTCAGAAAAGCACTGTATTCCTCTCACAGGCAAGTGATTGATTAGATAGCCCCAGAGGATCTTCTCACTCTGTCATGGTGCTGTTGTACTGTTTTAGGCAGCTTCTTAGCAGATACCTATGAGTGTCATTTACTGTTACCGACTCCAACAGCTGGAAATGTCCTTTGAATAATGGAGAGCTTTCAATCACCAGAAGGACTGAAGCAGCAATTCAAGATTAATTTGTAACTAAATGAGAAAAGGCCTACAATTAATTGTATGCTTCAGTAATTCCTAAACACTTTGATTCTTCTTTTCTCAATAATTTGCAAATGAAACTTTAAAATTATTTTGTAAGGAAAATAAAAATTCTGCTGCTTTAATGGGAAATAGTTTTGAAAGGAAAATAAAAATGCAGCTTTTATGCATGGTAATATCACATAGCTGTTGGTATGATACCACCATCTATTAACATGGTACCTCCTACTGATCAGACTTGAGAAGAAAGCTGCCAAAAAAGTTTATAGATTTCATCTTTCTTTCTGTATTTTATCAAGAATGCAACTAAATCAAACTGGCAACTGCATCTATAA
This sequence comes from Numida meleagris, assembly GCF_002078875.1. Lineage (NCBI taxonomy): Eukaryota > Metazoa > Chordata > Aves > Galliformes > Numididae > Numida > Numida meleagris. The sequence continues at coordinate 61,230,745 of NC_034412.1, read as the reverse complement.
CAGAACTCTAAATAGTTTTATGGGACTAGATTAGGGATTATGGGATTAGATTAGAAAGATGGTAGAAAGATGTTGCAGACTTCATTTAGCTTAAACAAGATGCAAACTAATGACAACATACTACTTTACAAGGGGAGACTGAAAAATTGGAAATTGTCTACTACCTGATACAAAAACTTAACTGAAAATATTATCTTGCTCGTTTAATGGAATATTCAAAACTGCTGCAAGCCAATCAAACATCCACAGATGTTCCACAAAAAGGGTGTAAGTTACCCATCTAACCATTACTGAAGTGTCATAACTATGAGAAATCTTTGAGCCAAAACACATAAAGTGACAACTGCTAAGTGCTTATTTGCCTTAGAATATTTCAGTAGGATCTGTCACAATCTCTAAAAACCTGAATGAGTTTCTGTTATTGCTCTTGGGACACCAGTGAAACCTCAATCTCTAAAACAACCTTCACAAGAGATGTTTATCTGAAATAGGAGTTATTCTGGTCCTTGAGTAAACTAAGATTTGGCATGTAAGACCATTTTAGTGAAAGAAGATTCAACACAATACTAACAATACTAAGGATAACAAACAAAAGTATTTGATTCTAAGGGAGGTTTATTTTGCTATTCGAGAACTATATTTTTGCCTGTGGCCAAGCAGAGACACTTCCTCATTACTCTAGATGGAACAAAATCACTGTATCAAGGAGCAATCTTTTGGGCTACCACCATCTTAAACATCTGTGCAGTTAGAGCATATCATCTGATGAAAGCATGATCTTAAGGACCTCTACTGGACACTAATCAGTTTCCATGAAGTGGATATCCTTTTCTAAATCCTTATGAATCTGATGTGATACCCACTCTCCAACAAGAAATTTCTTATTCAAAGATCTAGAATAAGTCCTACATTTCTTCATTAAATTCAAAGAACCTGAGGGAAATTACTCACATTTCTCTGTAATGTTGTATGCCAGACATATGCACACATACATCTTCTCCCCAACACTCAAACAACCACCCCTTGTGCAGTATGAAATATTTTCTCTCTCTTGGTGGGAAAAACAAACAGCAAAAGGCTAATGCAGATAAATAAGCAAAAGTATCTCATGGATTAATGGGCAAAATGTAATTTCTGCAGATGATACATGCTGCATTAAAGTGAGAAAACAATCACTTTTGACCAATTTTCTCTGTGTAGCTTCAGAAGCAGAACAGAAGTTTTCCACTGGGGAATCTGGATGCTCTTCTTATCATGTCACCTTCTCAAACCTATTTCTCCACTCAAGAAAGTTATTTTGCCATTACAGGTTCTAGGAAAATAGAATTAAGATGAGGAAATATCTATTATCAAATTAATTATAGTCTTAATGGGATTTTTCAGAGGCCAGCCAGAGAGCAGCGTTATTTTTTTCCTTGTCTGCATTATCATTCTACTAACTTATTTTAGCACATAAAACATGCTGCAAGAAATAAACAGGAAATAGAGAAAGAAAGAAATATAATAAGAATACAATGATGTAAGTGTCGCATCTGATGTAAGTTGATATGGTTCTAATAAAATAAATGGAACTACAACAGTTTTAAGAGCTGAAGCTCTGATAAATCTTGACAATATTTCTGGTTAGGAATTTTACACTGCTATCTGCAACAGGGTACCTCAGGGCTTTCTAGGGAAAAAAAAACTGCTTAACAGAGGGGCAATCCTTTTGTACTTCACTAAACGTACTGATATAATTAATGTTATACTGCAGTGTTTCATAGACTGTTGCTATTGACAATATATGCAATGTGCAGCAGTAAATGACAATGATATCAGGGTAGACATAGATAGCAGGAGCACCACATTACTTTTAATCTTTGATTTGCAGTTCTCTGAAGAAGACAAGCCATATGTTCTGATGTAGAACAAAAGAAAATGCAAAAGGCTTTTCTAGTTGGGAGATTTTAGACTCATTTAAAGTGATAGCAAAGAAAACATTCGAACTTCTGTTTTGCTTCATTTCTAAGATTATTACATGTCGAATTTTTGATCTATTTGAAAAAGAGGATGGAGCAATGATATTGTAAGTCAACCTTGATAGTGGTCTGAAGCTTCATGAACAGTTTCTTATTTACTTGGTGATAACAGTCAAAGAGAAAGTGCATCTTCTGATGGCTTATCAAGTACCACAAAATGTTTATATGACCTAAATACGATTGAGTTTTCTGTTTAGAAGTTCATGTTTAGAATTCTAATTTGGCCCTTGCTTTTGTTCTGATTTCAAATACTTGGCTCTCCTGCAGCCCGAGATCTAACATCTGTGAGATGCTTTCCTCACAAATTAATGTTTGCATTAATTAGGTTCTGCAGTACTGACTGTACATGAAAAATTCTAACACAGAATTTGTTTTCTATTTTCTTTTCTGGACCATAGGTACCTCGTAAGAGTTTAGTGTACAAAGGCTTCCAAAATAGATCTGAAAAGAGTGAGAGTTGTGAGAGAGATGCAGAAGGAAGTGACACATTTTTCTTGCTCCCTTAACAGAAACAGTGAATCTCCTAGTAAGTATAATCCCCGTTTTACCACACAGATTCTTGTGTGGTATTTGACTAGAAGTTCATTTAGGATGAAATCTACAAGTTTTACACATAAATTGATTTGTAGCTGATACCCAGACCCAAAACTACAATTCCTGAGGTGCCCAAACTCATCTGTTTAACTCCATCCTCTCCTACATTTTTGCTTTTGCGTGTGTGCAAATGTTCTTCAGTCTTCAAGAGCAAAGGTATTCTCCACTTGTTTTGTGTCCAGCATATACATTAAGGACAACTTCAGGGTGGGCTTCTCAAGAGAAGGCTGGATAATAAAGTGTTGGTGTTCCTAAACTGGGCCTCTCTGGAGAGCACTTCATCCCAAGTGGTTCATCCCATCCTTCAAGAAGTGGAATTAATCATTCCATACTATTGCCTCTCTCTCCTTCTGCTGACTGTAAGGGAATCCTAGATAACTTGTTTAGATGGCAGACCACCACATAAATCCTATTCTCAAAGCTCGTAGAAATCACTCTGTAAGTATATTAGTCTCTGTGTCTCAGCTCCTTCCATTTAAAGGGGCTTTTAACATTTCCTTGTCTCTGATTTGCTGTGAATGTATAGGCATAGAAGTCTCTGAGGCCCTCACATAGTATTTTAATGGAGTCATATAAGCCCTATTAATTAATGCGGTACTGGTTCTGTGATAGCTGCTGGTGTTAGCTCACCTTATGTCAAGTCTTCTAACCAAACAGTGATCTAGGGAAACAGACGTATAATGGGATCTTTTACACATTCTACCTTTCCTGTAGAAGTGCTATTCCCTGATGTACACCTCTAATTGACTTTTCTCTGACAGGACACAAATGAAATTAATGGAACTCAAGTAATTTCCTGCCCTAATATGTTAGACTGTCCTACATAATTACTCTGAAGCACCTTTATTTCAAATGCACAAGGTAATTTATTAAAAGCCCTCCTGTACATCCTTAAAGGTATTCAGGTGCTGCTGAGAGCAGCTTCACTTCTTAAATGATGGGAATGTAAATCATCTTTTTTTCTGTCTTCTCAGAGTATCTTTCTTACTACATTAAAACAGGCAGAAATCTCCAGTGCTGCCTCATCTTTATGGCTTCTATTAATTCAAATTTTATATGCATACCTGAATGGTCTTATATTATAATAATGTCTGCATTAATAAATACAGTCCACCTCAGGATATTACTATTAAAAATAACACCATAATAATTAGAATTGTGCTTATACCCGTGATTAGGAGAAAAGTACTAAATTGTAACTGGCATACATCTGGTTACTCAGAAGACTTAAACTGTTTTTTTAACTACTGTTCTGAGTTTTACATACATCTACACATTGTTGGATAGAGTACTATAGTATATTCACTTATCAAATAAGTTAACCTATTGTAGGACCTGGAAATAGTGATCAATCTCATTACACATGAAATGGTTTGTCTTTCCGTGACTTGTGGTCTTACACCAAACCTCACCTGTTAACTCATCAGTGATTTTGGAAATACTCAGCTAGCTTCCACTAATGAAACAGAGCACTCCATGGTAAACTAGCTGACAGAATAGGCATCTTTTTACCACTAACAATATATAACAATCTACCAAAAAAAAAAAAAAAGTTAATATTTTCATCAGAAATGCAATGACAGAATCTTGCTTTGAAATATTTCTATCTGTCACCCTAACAGGGAAAAAGAAACACATAATAGCAAATGATTAAATAAAGCATCAAGAGAGAAACATTAATCTGGTCAGAAAATAGCTATTTTCCACCATACCAAACATTTGTCATATTCTTTATTTAATGATGTTAATAGACATTAGTAGCTGAATTGGACTTCTTTACTACTCTGGGTTGGTAGTTTCATTGAAAGAATAAGCTGACTCTTGGAGAAATTACTACATATACTGAATAGAGAAAATGTTGTTATCTGAACTGAACCTATGTTAAATCAGCTAGTGACATTCTGATCTTTAAAATGAAGATGAAATGCATACAATATTGGTGAAGTTATGTTTTTATAGCCAATCCTTTGTGACATTCAAGCTTTAGCAATTTGTACAAATATAGAACTATAAATCACACTTCTATAACTTTTTTTGAAATATGCCTGAACTAGATTTTAAAATTATTTTTCCCTCCCAAGAAAATCTAATACTTTCGCTTACATTCTTCCAAATAATAGCTGGCTTCCGAAGCATTTATCATTTCTTTGAGTCTGTCATTCAGTACTACTCAGTTCAGACTTCTGTGACTAATCTTAGTAAATTTTCACTTTGCTTTTAAACCATGAAAAAGTGCTAAATTTTTGAGGGGAAAGTAACATGCTTGATTGGTAACTGACTAGGTTACTCAAGCACATTACATCTGTTTAATTTACTTTCCACTCTGAAGACATGATCTGGGAAAAGGATTAATTTTCTTAGCTTTGGTATATTAATTTCAAGATGATTTCAGTTACAGAAAATTCCATTTCACTCATTTCTACTGATACTCCTGAATTCTGTTTTCAGAAAGATGTGTATGAAAACTATTTGTATTTGTAAAAATTTGTAAATTCAAGTGTGCATCATTCCACTTACAACAGATGAAAACAAATTCATTCCAAGAAGTGATAGATCCAGTTTATCACTGGAAAAAAAAAAAAAAGAAAAAACCCACTTTACTTAAAATAGCATTATACATTCCTTAACTTTCCTATGCTATAAATGATCAGATAGATATAAATGATCAGAAGGTACATGACCCAAGTTTGCAGAAACATGAAAATGATAGGTGACATTTAAGAACTGGGAAAAAAAAAAAAGTTCCCTATCTTTCTATTACATTTCCCATTTAGAGCAGAAACAGCAGTAAATTATAGACATGACACTTAATATCTATATATGTCTTAGAAATAGGTACCTTAAATGTAGTGGATTGTGCTTAATGAAATAATGATTTCCTTCTAGCTTTTGCTTTGATCTGAATTCTCCATCCTCTCAATACTCAGTAGGATCTCATCTAGTTAACATTAGGAAGCAGTAAGAAGATGACCTGGGATGGCTTTTGAAAAGACAAAAAAGAAAAAGGAAGAAGATTCCACACAGACAATTTACTTTTATCTTTCACCTCTCCCTGAGGTATTGAGGATAGTCCAACTGAATTTTTTCATTTCACACACATTTCCTCAGGACCAGCCTAGCAATAACAGGGACAGCTGCTGAAATTCTTCTTTGAAAATAACAATGGAAATAAAAACATTTCACCTTACTGAAGTATTAAAGGCTTCACTGATTCTGGATGAGTACATTAAAACCAATCAAAAACACTGATTTTTACAAGACTTTAAGAATCATTTTTAAAATCCGAAGCTATTTTTGCAAGTCTCTTAAGGTTGAAGAATTTTTCATTGCTTGGAATTTTAAAACCACACTGTCAAATATTTAAGAGAATAGATGCACTTGCAGTGAATCAGCTGTGAATGAATACAAGTGTATGATAAGTTATTCACTGAAAATAAAGCACTATAGCAAAAAATGAAGAATTATTCAGAAGTTGGTAAACATGCAGATCCAAACCAAAAAAAAGCTACAGAAACTGATTTTGCCTCTTGCATGACACATTGTGAAATCTTCCAAGAAAGCATAAACAATCATTCAGCAGTTTGTTCATAAGGAATCTGACATGACTGAAAACATAGGTACAGACTGCCATTGCCAACTCCTACAAGGATGCAAAAAAGTAGTTTTTCACATCCTAGAAAAATCAGTCACAACAGGAGGGAGAAGCACCGTGTAGAAAGCAATCTGAAATATGTTGAAGACATACCTGTGGTTTATTATCCCTATTTCAAAGATCCTTTTCAATCTCAATCTGATGTGTGTAGATCAAGGAAGCAGTCATTTAGCTCTTGCCTTTACAGTGGGAAGCAGTTGTCATGATACTGTGCAAGGAGAAGATCTCATTCAGCAGCAGCTCTGAAGTTTGGGAAGCATTTGGGGCATGAATGGCTGAAACAGTTACCTTTCCCTGTGGCTAGATTTTAGAAGATAATTCATTTAAGAACAGCTATTGCTTGGAGAGTATCCCAAGAAGGTAAACTCAGCAAACCAGAAGGTTTAAGTATAAATTAGATCCTGGGTCTATGCAAGCACTAAGTCTCCAGTGTTTACAGCCCGCTTGTCCTTTGCAGAAGCAATGACAATTTTAGTAAGCTTGTGTGACAAAATACTGCAAGGGTGCTCTCCTTTAAGTTCTCTATTTCTTCTTCCTGCCCTGCTAGGTTTTCCCCATTTGAGGGAATATGAAAAAAAATAAATCATTTTCTCAGTTACGCTGTCCAGTAATCTTTGCTTTCCAGATTGAAGAAAAATCATCACTAGAACATACAATTTAGTATCCTCCTCTTTTCATCCACAAACATTTTACTTGTCAGATCAGAAAAACAGCTTGTGCTCTAGCATCTCTCTCACACAGGCTGCTATGCTGTTGCCAGAACTCATGACATTGGAGCCGAGTGCAGCCCCAATGATGCTCAAATATTAGCTCTCAGCCAGCTGTCTTCTCTCACGTACAGTCATCTAGTTCTTGCTATCAGAGCTTGCACAGGAAAGTGAAGAGTTAATTTGGAAAGAGAGTCAAGGTTTGCACGAGATAGGAGATAGACTGGAAGGATTTTGTTTGTTGCTTTGTTTAACCGCACACAGGGATTCGATAACTGGCATGTAACTGTCATTTTCAGAGAAGTCTCTTCAGCATTTATTGTTCTTTGATCCAATTTTTCTTTTCATTCCCTTGAAGCTCAATTTGAAACGTGAACAGTTTACCCCTCCCCGAGAGGTTTGTTCTCAGCCACAGAGCATGGCAGCTCATCTCAAAGCCTGCCTTCTGTTGTCTGGGAAAAGGGCAGCCTGATATCCAATCTACACGATCAGGCTTCCTGCTGTGAAGAGGCTCTAGTTGGAGTAGAGAAGAAAGAACCTTTGAACCTGTTTACTTTGTGCTGAACTTTAGGCTGGACAGGATGAACTCACCCAGGAGTAACTCAGAGCATCCTCAGAGTTGCTTTTAATCTTGGGCATCAACTGAAAATGTCAACGCAGTCTGCATTTTCATAAATAAATAAAATATAAAACAAACTACTCGTAGAAATTAACTATCTCAGGACCCCATTAGTTCCAGCATTGATCTATATGTAGCGGCAACATCAGGTTATAGATTTCTACATGGCATTTTTTAGTTTCGAAGTAAATGTTTGCAGTCCTCAAACCTGATTTCACAGGAGAACGTAGCTCATTTGTTTTCATCTTGGGCATCGTGACTGAGAGGGGTCTCCTCCTGGTTAGTCAGGCCCAGGACGCTCCATCCCACCTGCTTCCTCAGCTGCCATCTCCCAGAGAAGGACACTGATCCAGCCATGAGTAAAGTCCCCAGCCTGCTTCCACCCAATGCCTAGCACTGTGCCTGCTGCCTCTCTGGCAGGATGTGTTGCTATGGCTGCTTCCGCCACACAGACAGCACCTGTGAATTACCAGAGGAGGCTGTGAAGAATGAGGCAAGAAGACAGTAGGAGATGGAAGACTTTCCTGTATCTCAGTCTCACACTTACTGTTGTAAAACCACATGTGGAATAATGTCCATAAATATCTAATACTGGACATGAGGTGTAAAGTTGAAATACAAATGATCCCACTTCATATATTAAGTCCAGCAACCTACATTGTTAGTCGGCTCCAGTGCCTGTTTTGTTCTCCCATACATTGAGAAGCTACTGAGCCTTAAGATTGTGCCTTTCACAGTACTTTAACCACACCACTGAAGACTAATAGTGTTACATAGTTGTCACTGATGGCATAATCTGAAGACAACCACACAGAAATATGTTGGAGGCATAAAAAAGCCTGCAGAGACTCTATTACCAGCAATGAGACATGGAATGGAAAGAACCCAGGCTGACTGTCAGAGCCTGGGGTGAACGTGCTGAGCAGGCTCACAAAATAAAGCCAGAAGGAAAACCGTATTTGTACTTGTAGGCTGAGCAAGTTTGATATGGGAATAAGTGAACTGTATCAAACAAAGAACCCTCCAGAGTCCCTTTTCCTTCTGCTTCCTCTAGAGAGAGCTGCTTCAAGTAGCTTCCCAAAACTGTAAGTTTCTAAATGAGTCTACTTAACTCAGTCAAAGCTACGGTCTACCCTTTGAACGATGTTCTGTGTATTCAATATGGTGTAGCTCAGTCCTTGTGTTTGGAGGCTTCCACTTCAGAAGCCTGAATAGGAAACTTGAATTTTTAGTGTATATATAGTTTTGTGCATATATAGGTTTTTTTTTTTCACTTTTTCTTTACCTTTTTTTTTCTTTTTCATGCATGCAATAGTTAAATATATTATTGACTGATTTTGAAGGAAGTATTTTGCAAATAATGGGATTGGCTCACATGTCCTTGACAAAGCTAAATTTTATATCACTTAATATTAACTGTCTTGTATAAAACTTCAATAAAACTTAGCTCACTGTCAGATTCTACATAGCAGAAGGAGTTTTAAACAGCCAATTCTCTGTTTTCTTACCATTCATTTTCTCCAGAAATAAAGTACAGCTCTGTATCTTCAATGGTTATTACGAAAGAAATTTATCTTACTCAGTTATAAAAAAATATACCATTGTTATATGTGTAACAATACAATAGATAATCCAAATTGAGGTAATAAATGTGATGCTGTAAAACATACTTATATACGCATATATATTATTGTGAGAACTCATGTACTTGTCAGATGTAACTTTGATTTAATATATGCATTGGCACTGTATGTTAGTGAGCTGGATATTCATACAGTTGCCAATCGCTGTGATATCTTAATACCTAAATTACTGACATTTTCTCTGGGTAACATCACATGCAAGAACACTCTGGCTTTAGTTTATTAATTTGGGTAGAAAGAGATAGATTCAGCAAGTATAATGACATTATGCAGAGCAGTGGTGCAGCTCCAAAAGGATTCTAATATACCTGGACAGACATATCAATTTCAGATGACTGCAACATGACTGCTATCTTACTATAATGCTGGAACCTCCTCTTTTAGGTCATTATAATGTCACAGTGAATTTGTTCTTTCTATTTATGCAAAAACAATTGCAATACAGGCAATAATGAATATTCACATTCATAAAAACAGACAGCAAATTTACCCAGACAGCCTGCTGACATAGTAAGTCTAAATGAGCTATGCTTGTACACATACACTCTGACACTGCTGGTTGATGACATGCTCTTTCCCCACCTCCCTAAAGCAGACGGCCTGAGGAAATATAATTCCTTTTTCAAGGATGTGGGCGGAACAAAGCAGAGGGATTTGTTCCATCAAGGGATAAAAATATCACAGCTCTGAGCAACAGTTAGCTTTTAAGCACTCTTCCATTGAACATAATCTGAAAATCTGAACTGTCATGGTGGTTCTCTATACCATGCAACAGAAACATTAAAAATGCTCTCAGAAGATCTATGTCATTAGGCACCACAGAGAATAAGATGGAGCCAAATGCTTTAACTGGGGATCTTGACTGTGCTTAAGCATGAGACATATACTGGCAGATCCAGACTGCTCAGCACCAAAATACATCTTGGTAGACCCCAAAATAAGCTTTCAGAACTTGTGGAACTTTTATTCTGTAGTCTCTCTAACAGCAGAGATTTTGGGAGGTCTGGAGTACTGAATGTTTTGACATAGAGCAATCTTTCTCAATTACCTTTCTCTTGTGGATGCTAACTGAATTTTTGCGTCTGTCTTTCTTGTACCATCTTCTCAGGTTCCCCATCTGAAAAATAAAAAGTATTGTCAAATGATGGTGCTGTTTCTGCCTTAAAGAGTGTAATACACAACCATGCCAAGTAAGAATGGATTGGATCCAGTCTTTGATCCCTGAAGTTACCTAGACAAAACTGGTCAGCAGTGCTGAACACTCAGCACTGTCAAAATTCTGCTTACCTGAGAAGATAAAATTAGAAATCCCCAGTCAAAAATTTCAGGTGGACTTTAACATGATCTAAAGGAATATTTAGCAAAGATTTGCATGAAGCCCAGAAAGCTCGGTTCTGGAACCAAATTTCAAATGCATTTGTGACGTAAAACACAGGTGTTCAGTCTTGTCTCTAGAGTTCTTAACAGTGTCAACAAAATTGAAATTTTGCCAACCCAGTGATTTCTCGGAATTCATTGACACTCTAGTCCATTCCATGGAGAATCTGCACCCTTCTGCTTTGCTTTGCCTTTCAAGCCTCAGCCAGTGAGTGCTAGAACTGTGAACACTCCTTCTCCATCCCCTGCAGGGATGGAGTTCAAAGTAATATTACTCTATTCAGATAAGCAGAATTATGATGTTCCTCTCCTTATGCTTCCAACATTCACATTAGGAAGATGCAAGCTGGCAGTGAAGACTGAGTGACCATCCAGCATGGCCAGAGGGACTAGTTGCCTATCCATGAAAGGCCTCCAATCTGCCTTCCCTCACACTCACTTCTGTTTGTTTTTCAAACACTGACTACTCAAGTTTTTACTTTGAACTACATGACAACATCATAACATTTATTTTCTTATTATAACAATAACATTATATTACAAATAAGTGAGTGAATAGCCAGTTTAATTTTTTTCATATATGTTTTTTTCACTAGATTAACAGCACCGTATGACCTTCTTTGACCAATCTTTGAGATCAGGGAGGGCAGTGGGAGAGAAGCTGGCTTTTTGTACTGTGAGTCTAAAACAAAAAAAAAGCTTTTGGAAACTTGGATCTCTTCACAGTTGCTAAACTGACATATGCAGTTGCTGAAATTAAACCTTTCTATAGAAAGTGATAGGCTAAGAATATTATGACTATAAGATGAACTTTTGGGAAGATATCAAAATTCAGGTACGTAAATAAAAAATAATGAATCTCAGAATTCTTTCAGAGTTAAAACCATTGGACTGTTGTACTAAAATGAAATCTGGTAATATAAATATGGGATAGGAATATAATGGAAGACATCTACAGTAGTCATCAAAAAGCCTCACTGAAATGAGAATAGTTTAATATCCGAGCAGCATATTTCTAATTTAATATTACTTTCTGCATATCCTTCACTAAACACTGTACTTTAGACATCCTCAAATATTTGCTTGTAATGCAAAAAACAGACTATATACATTGGAGAAACTGAATTAGTTCAAGACATATTTGATTAAAAACAGTTATTAATCTAGAGTTTCCCATGACTGCAAAGCAGATGTTTTAAATAAGATAATTTAAGTATGAAAAGATATATTTCAGCAAGAAAAACTTTGGAAATATATCTGGTGGGTACTTCTGTGTGCACACTGCCATGCTAAGCAACCATCAATACACTGCCAAATACTGTATCATACAAAGTGAAGGAGCACCATGTTCCATTTCTCTATATGATGAATGTATACACGTTTACAGAGAAGTAAGAGCCAACAACCCCAGATTAGCGTTCATTCAACATTAAAGCACAAATCTACTCTAAATGGAATATACTTCTATTTAACTGAGCTACTACCTGAATGCATTCAGGGACATGGCTGATTTCCTTTGTAACTAAAATAAATGGTTACTCATTTCAAGTTCTGCTAGCACTTCAAAGTTAATAGAGATCTAGGAAAGTAAGGTGGTTTCAATTTTGGTTTGCCAGCATTGGCATAAACTGAGTTCTCATTGCAAAATCAATGATGCATGAACCAAAAACAGACAGCTTTGTCTTCCAGACTATAGACAAAACTTTCAAAGATTTGGTAATGTATAATCTTTTCTTTCTGACAATTTCACATCTTTAATACAAAGTCACTATGAAGAATAAACATGCATACACATATCATTTCTTAGCATGTAGAGGCAGAATCACAGTTTGAAATGAAGCACTGAAACATAAAAATAGCAAGCAATTTGCGAATTAAGACTACTATCACTGGTCATACAGCCCCTTCTCACCCTCTGTGTATTTTTGTAAATGTTCTCCACCATTGGATTACTGATGGCATTTCTGACATGAAATTAACTACCAATGCCTGTTTTATATCTCAGCTATCTCTGATAGCTTTTTTAGTTGACCTAAAAAATGGCTCGGAACTACAGCTTCTTCATGTTACTGAAAATGAATTCTTACCAAGTTTATGAAGTCAAGATTAATCTCTTTTTGTCATATCGCTATAGCAATTTTTGAGCTGGTTGATGAGTGTGAAACCCCAACATTTCCTTCACATTACAACTAGGACTAGAATTGAACAAAATACAGTAGCACTCCTTCAATTATTTGTTAATTTCTCATAGGTGTGCTAGCTTGCTAAGATTACATTGCACAGAGTTTATACAACAAAGTGAGGAGATATTTTATATTTTCAGCCTAGAAGAAACAAAGTATTTTCAAGTTGGTGACAAGCTGAAGAAATCAGAAAATCTTACCATCAAATGTTATATATTACACATTAAATCAGCAGCAACATTAGCAGTTAGGAAAAAAACATATACTTTAATAATAGGCACATTGACAATCATAGTTCATGTACAATATAGATGCAGTAATTCAGTGTTCATAAGAATTATCTGCTGAGTAAAAATGGCGGGCAAAAGAAGCCTACCTGGTATTCTGCACTTTAATAATGGGCGATAATTTAATGAGAAAGTAATAGCTAGATAACTTCTATGAGACTAAAAAAAAGTAAAATTACAATGGCTCTAGCAATCAGAGTTTTCCAAGTCGGTTACCAAAAAATTATCAGATTATATGAGAAGCAGTGTAGTAGGCATGTTACTGAGTACTCGGGCTGTAACGCTGAAGGTCCTTCCTTATATGCTTGCTATTGGTTCACCTACTTTACTTGAACCCGTGTCGTAAGAAGGAGAGGCTGTCCTTTTTTGTTTTCATAACAAGGTGTACAACAACTCTGTGTATGGCCTTTCGGAAGAGAGTGGCCAGAGCGGGATATTCAATATGATTGGCCAGGGGCCTGCGTGAGCTTCTGGAACAGTCTAGTAAAAGATAAAATATACTATATAGTTTTGTAGCTTTTAACAATAAACGCCATTTTGCCGCTCATCATATTGATGTGTAAATGCGACGAGGTGACCGGGGACAGAAAGTAGTCCTTGCGGGCAGGGTGACAAGTTACGAACGGAATATCAGATGTGGTGGTCTTCACTACATTTGGTGCCCCGTGCGAGGAAAGGCGAGGAAAGGTGAGGAAGTGTGAGGAAGTGTGAGGAAACGTGAGGAACTTGTTGTGCCCCCTGCTCTGGTGCTGGCTGGCGCCCAACCCACGGCAACACGGATCCGTTCGTGGAAGGCGGGAATCGCATTATGTTGCTGCAGCAACACCGTACCCGCGGTTCGGAAGGATTTCGCCGCGGAAGGCCAGATCGGCTTGCCACACCCCCACTCCCTGACTCCAGCCATGGAACAAGTTATTAAGGTACTGTTTTCGTTTTGCAAAATTTACTGCGGGAAGAATTCTCCTTCTGATAAGGAAATTGCCGCGGTGCTCTCTCGTTTAGAACGAGAGCACATAATTGCCTCCCCCCACGAAGTACTTTACTATCAGTTGTGGGATTTTCTCACAATGGTGCTCGCGCGGAGAGATATGACTGTCCAGGAAGTTGCGGAGCCTCGTACGTGGGGAATGATTCTTGGCGCTTTGAAAGCTGCCAGGGAAAAAAAAAAGTTACAGCTTGTACTGGAACCTGATCCAGGAATTTCCTCAAGAGATTCCTCGGATCCGGGAGGTCCCAGCAGGCCGGGAGATAGTGTTTCTTGCAGGAATCCAGAGGACGGCTCATCGATTCGAGCAGCAGTCCCGGCTCTGCTGCTGGTCGCAACCCCGTTCCCGGTCCCAGAAAGAGCAACTCCGTTCCCCAGTGCCGTGATAAAGATGGGGCCAGCCACGTCGACAGTTCCTGCCTCTGGCGTCACCCCTCAGATGTCAATCACTGCTGAGGAATGCGAAAGGGGCGTGTCAGAACACCCACCATCAAAGCAGTAAGGCTAATTTATTGAACAATGCATGTCTGCTCTATATTCTCCATTTTGACAACAGCAGGAGCTGGACTCCTGCAGATCCTTTCCACACTGACTGGTGGAAAGGTTAGAAACAGTGCCCCAGCCATGCCTGGCACTAACTGCAGCTCTAGCTGATAATTTGTACTACTGCTAGACTCAAGACAAAGTATTGGAAAACTGACTCTTTTTTGACTTGGGTACACATACTGTAAAAAGTAAATGCATTTGAGCATGTGCTGATGTTTTCCCTGGAATCCTGTTAGGATACGTAGGAGATTCCAGGGCCCTGCATGATTTCTGATGATGACTGTCAGGATGAGCTGTACTGCCACATTTTTTGCTGGGTAGGTTTATCCAGCATCGTAGCAGCACTTCTTTTTAACTTCACATCCTGTATCAAGTCTTAGAGAAATCATCCTCACCACTATTGGTGTAAACCTCACCTACATGAAGCTCACAGAGTTGTACCAGATAGTGTTGCAACTGTGTTTAGGGAAGTTGTGTGCCCCTTTTTTTTTTCCTTTTCCTCCTACAAGGACATCAGGGAGCATTTCCTAATGTAAGTCCATTGCAGTGCTATAACAATTCGGGGAAAGTTGAGGTGAAGAATGTAAACATTTTAATATAAAGTTGTTTAAAATATATATATTCTGTGCTACTTTAACTCACACTACAACAGTGTTTAGACAAATTTCTTATTTCTAATTGGTACATATCAAAATAACTTTTACAGGTAATACACTGCTGTGTGTTAAGTCCTGTATATTTAACAAAATTTTACTCCAAGTATTCTGGTACAAAAACATTGCAGGAAACTTCACCTTGTAAAATTAGTGCTTACAAACACTGTGCAGCCAGATCATGACATTTTACATCTTTGAAATCCTAAAATTTTCAGCTTTAAAATTTCTCTGAACTGAATAATTAGATACCATTCTACAAGCTTGCTGCAATGGTTTTGCACAAGAATTATTTTTAAACCACTGTGTGAGTGAAACAATAATTTGACAGAGAAATTAAGGTAGTGACTCTTATGAGTAATTTAGGTATGTCAAAAGCAAACTGCTGGCTTATTTTATCCTTTTTTAATGATTTGTGATATTAGAATGGATTACATCTGCACTAGTTTTTTCTTTGGTTATCATTTTTTGTCATTCAAATGAATTCAGAGCAAGCATGAATGAAAATCAGTTCTTATTGTTCAATGTAAACTATTTGCACAACAGTATTGAATAGGAAAGGAATAGAAAAAATACTTTAAAAGAGCAATTCAGAACATGAGAATTGCAGTCTTAGTAGAAAAATCGTATAAAATTAACTAATGTACATGTTGTTTTCGTATAATCATTACATTCTCCATGCTGAAACATCTGAAAGCAACCAAAATGTAATGACCTTGAAGTTTTAAATACTGATCAAGATTCCAATCTTTCTTTTCCACTGCTACAGTCAGTTTCATTACAATTAATTTATATGTTGCCATTTTTCATTCCAGTTATAATTCTTGTCTGTTCTAGTTATAACTCCTGTCACAGAAATGAAAAATTTGAAACCTTTAACAATTCATTTTTAATATTCAGCACTGTTATTTGTTGGTAATTCCACCTCCACATTTATCTAGAGGCACAGTCTCATGAGTACACAGGTAAAGGTTCACTGAGCCAGCCAAATGAAAAATGGAATATTAACAAGATGAACCTTCCTTTTCCTTTCTGAATGGCATGTTACTACATATCACTGCTAATTCTTCTAAATCATGCTGTGATGTACGTAAGAAAGAAGGAAAGAATGAGGAAAACAGTAGAAAACTACAAAATTGATGTACTTTTAAGGTAATTCTTAGATGTCTGCAAGTATGATTGAACTGCGACATGCACGTATATTTCACTAATCATGTAAGAGATTACCTTAGTGCATTGTATTTTCACAGTAGAATGACATATTCCAGACAACTTCACTTCCCAAATTCACATAGGATCTGAAGTCCACAAATTCTAGAGATAGCTGTGATCTCTGCATGTTGCTATATACATACTTCAAGTTTTAGGCTTGAGCCTCACAACAAGCATAGCTACTTGGCAGCACTATAAAAAAAAATACCTGAAAGACATTCCTCAGTGATTTATGGATGACCTGTCCACGTTCTCAGTCATGGTGACAAGAAGTTGCTACAGAATCACGTCTCTTGTTCTTACATTATTTGGGAAACTTTGCATCTGAAAAATCACAGGTATCAGCATTATCATTTTCCTGTTCTGTATGTTAACATTTTTAAGAAATTTAGATCCCAAAGAAAAATCAATATAGATAAACTAAGAACTTGTCTACCCTGTGCAGTGCTCTTACTTGCAATTCCAACATAAAAATATAATTCCACAAATTCTGTCATATGGACAAAAGGCAGCAAAGCTCACTGCACTAGTGACAGACTATTAAGATTTCTTGCAGTTACTTTGAAGTCCCCAAAGACGGTTGGGATTGCTCCTCCTTGCACCACCCTGCAGCGTTACTCCTGCTCTAAGCACTTTGCACAAGCACCTGTGGCAGCAGTCACCAGCTAGCAGGTAGCAGGGAGCATGCTGTCATCCCCGCCACATCACAGGGCCTTGAGACATGTGCCCCAGCATGACAGGTGCTAGCAGGTGAAAGTTCACAGTCTTCTACGTTGACAGTAAATTTGCTCAACCACTACATCTTTCAGCTACATGCTTTCTTGCAAAGAAGTCTCTTGCAAGAAGGAGGTGCACTGTGTCAGTGCCCCTTGAGCTCTGGAACAGGCTTCCCAGAGAGGCTGTGGAGTCTCCTTCTACGGAGGTATTCAAAACCCATCTGGACACCTACCTGTGTGATCTATTGTAGAGTACAAGCTTTAGCAGGGAGGTTGTACTTGATGATCACTTGAGGTCCCTTCCAACCCTGCAATTCTGTGATTCTGTAACATGCAAGGTCTGACTCTCTAGTTCAGAAATTAATAACAGAAAAGAACGAAGTATCACAAGCAAGTTCCCTTCCATTTTCCTTCCTACAGGTTAATTAAGCATGAAACAAAAAAAACCCACAAGCACCAAAATATTGGTAAAGGCATTAGATAGGCTGTGCTACACACATGCAGCTGCTCTAAATATAAATTTAACTGCCCGAGGACAAACTCTCCTCAGAGCACTTCTGCTTAACTCTACACGCAGAGTGGTCAATGTTCAGAAAAATGGGCAGCCAGTCAGCCTCTAGTTTTCACCACTTCGTTTAATGTGTGGCCTCAGGCTTCCATTACTGAGCACTGCTCTGAATACAGATTTGAACTGTCAGTGTGATTCATGTACATTTATTCATTTAAACAAACAAGGAATTGCATATTGACACCTGGGAAGAACCCACAGAAATGTTCCTCAAAATTCTAACTCAACTTTTAAAATGTGAATCTTCACTGGGAACTCAGATGCTTCAAGAGATTTACCCCTGTTTTGCTACAACAAAGTTACCTATGGCTGTTAGAGAGGAACATTTTTTTTAAACAAACAAACAACCTTGCGTGTTTCTTGCTTCACTGATATCTTCAGCATAACAGGATCTATGCAACTGCATAACATTTGACATGTGTGAGTTTTAAAATCCATGTGATTCTACTATTCCAAAATTTCATAGACAACAAAAAATGCATAATTTCCATCACAAACTACATTTAATCAATGTTTGTGCATGTTTTGGTATTTTTATTCTCCTTCTTAAAATGCTCTTCTTTGTGTTCCATTTTAGACAAAGCCTCAGTGTTACCAATGAGTCAGAGGAGCACTTGCAGTATCTCTGCTGCAATATGAACTTTTATGTGTACGCAGATCCATCCATCCCATCACTGATACAACTAATTTATCTAACGATTGCCATTTTCCATTCTATCAGCGGTTCATGACTTGTTCACAGTTATTTTGCAAAAAAATTTTCTAGTTCTATGATACTTTTTTTTTTTCTTACAGGAACTCCAAATATTGTTGGATTGAAAGGCTAGGCTATTGTAGTCACTTTGTAAAATGCAAATCTACCAACTGACGAAAGAAAAACATTACAAGAATATAATGGGATTATCATGCAACTTCAAACTGTGAAGATTTCTTCAGAGAGAAAAAGCGCTGTCTCTGTATGCATGCATGCTTATGTTTCATAGAAAAAACAAACCTGTACGTATTGCATGCACTTGTGTACATTTCTGTATAGAATTTGAAGTATTTTCATTTGAGAAAACTCTCAGCAAAACTGATTTTTTTCCAAGTTCATATAAAGAGTTTTTCTTTGTTTTTTTGAAGTTCCTCTAGAAAAAAAAAAAAAAAAGAGTGAAAGAAGCAGTTCTGCTGATAGAAGAATTAATGAGTCTACTTTTTATGAATTTAGTCTGGTGGTTGATTATATCAGTGTCAAAGAACGCCTGGCTAAAGGTCTCTCCCACTGTTAAAGAATATAAAGGTATCACTCAGAAGTCTGTGGTAATGGTTTTTTGAATTCTAAAAGGGCATGAGCTTCTACTGCAACTTCTCTTTAAATCACGGAACTTCTGAGCTGGAATTCTACTCAGCAGTCAGTGTATCCTTTATCAAAAGTGCCTGAGAGCAGCTAATGCCTTCCAATGCAGTCAACTGACAGAGGGGGAAAGAACAGTCAGTGACACAAGAGTGTGGTCACAGAAACAGACAGACTCCTTCCTTTCCTCCATCTCCTCCACCATTCACCATGTAATTGTATAGGTCTAGCTTCCCTAGGAAACTATGCTGAACAGTCTGTCAGAACACAAATATCAAGTTTTACCCTTCCCATGTGAAAAGTGCTTAGCTGTATGGCTTAATGAAGTGCCAGAATGTAGATGAGTGATGCTGGTTTCTTTTCACACAAGAAAGAATAAACATCACAAGAATCTTCCCGGCTGCCACCCAGCAAATCTGGAGTGAGAGAAAGCATGAAAAACAAATTCATTTAATGGTGAGAGACATTATTATGAACGAGGAAAAATAAAGCTTTATATTCCAAGAAGAACATTTTCTCTCCTTAATACCATCGCTGAACACTGTGCTGTGCTGTGCCAACATCGCTGGCCTGATCTTGGCTGTTACCAATTAGTGCTTTCCGAAACAGTTCCTGAGCACAAGTCAAACACTAGCACAGCCCAGGGACTGCTCCCCTTTGGCAGCCTTGATGCAGCCATCCTGTTTGAGTGGTTAAGAGGGTTCAGCTCCATGAATTTGTGCCTTCTGGGTGCAAAATAGCCTGAATTAATTATTTTCAGAAGTACAGATCCTGCAAGTTTAGAAGTACACATCCTGTAGTTTCAGCTCCTAAGGCTGCATTTGTCACCAGAGATGCCACAATTAGCACAGTCATAAAAGTCTTCTCTACCACAGGTCAAGACAAGGAATTTCAGCTTCACTGACTTTGTTTTCTAGAGGATATTTTAAGCAATAGATGCATTATTGAGATTTTAAACTCTCCTCAAGGTAGAGAACAAAAAACCCCAACAACCTGTGTGTCAATCAGACACAAAACAAAGCTAGACGGTTTGAAACTCATACTTATTTGAAACATATGATTCTGATTTAGCATCTTAATTCTCAGCTGATGCCAAAATTTCAAACGGTAGTTTCAGTTCATCATGCTACTTTCTATTTATTCACCGTGAAGTATGTTTAACTGCAGAACCTTTTAAATTCAGAATGAGTACATTTCATGTTTTTACTGTTACGTATCTCAATGTAAGCACTATAATTTTTGAAGTAGCATGGGTATGTCAGTCTCTTCCACCTAGACACTTCTGAAGTTTACGTCAGATGAATTGGCTTCTGTTTCAGAAAGAATTGCAGATTTGCTGTGGGGTCTTTATTTCAAATAGAATCTGACAAGACCAGTCGGTACTCTAAAACATAGTTGATGGGGATTACCTCACAGAGTCAAAGACAATATGCTGTATGTGCTATAATCAATTTCTGACCATCCCAATCCTGATTGAAAGCAAGTGATTAAAAAAACCAACAAACAACCCTACTGGAAATGCAAGCAGCTAGACAGCTTTCTAATACAGACCAGATCACAAAGTTAATGGTCATGAGAGTGGGATTAATAGAACTGCACATTATTATTATTTTTCTTTAATGTATGTGGCAGCTCACAGAAGACAACACAGGGGGAAATAAACAACAGTGCTATGGGAACCCTGCTAGCATAGTCATTATCAGTTAAACTCTGTACAAATTTAATCCTCAGAATCATGTACAAATATAAAGAGCCCTACACTGATTAATGCAGAAAATACACTAACTGAAAATTTTCCCCAAATTTCAATTTATTAGCTGCAAAATACAACATTTTAATAGCTATCACTGATTGCATTTTGCCTGTTATTTCTGAGAAAAAAAAGGCAAGTGGTGGTAAACAATCAAATACATAAATACTGATCACTTTCCTGCCATTCAGATAGGCACAGTTAATTAGTTGTGTGCAAGTCTACAATCCTTCTTAATCAATTTACAGAAAGGTTCTCTGTGGGACGTTATGTAACATTTCTCTTGACCAGTATTTTTAGGATTATATAGCTATTAAAATTAAATTTTACTAGGAGCCTTGTATGCATGATCTCCAGGGAAATTTCAAGAATATGCCTAGCCACGGACATCTCAGATAAGGACAGTTAAGGGAAGGCTTAAAATGTACTTCTCTCTCACATTAAAAACCAAAACTAAAATTGTCCAACCTCAACTCCTGGATAGAAGTACTTATTGTCCAAATACTGTCGTCAATAGTTAAAGGCCAGGCTCTGAAGGGAAGCTATAAGAATATGAGACTTAATACTGTCTTGTATGATTCCTCCAAATGCTGAAAGTGACACTTTTAAGGAAGCTTGTGGAGGAATTTTGCACATGAAGAAGCAATTCTGAGTAGATACAGTATCTATAAAAATTCAGCACCTTATTGTTTCCCAGAGTTCTTGGAGCTGCATCTACTACAATTATCAACATATATACTTTTTGCAAACACTCTGTCGTGGTTTTATGATTTTTGTTATCGATATTCCAAATCATCGCATCGCATCACACTGGGATTCTCTCAGAAGAGAAGAAATGTACTACAGCTGCAAGAAGACTTTGCCATTCCATTTTCGTTATCCAGTTGATGGGAAAGTTAAAAATGTTGGGAAGTAATGAGACTCTCTCTCTTTGCTCCCTGGTGGATCAGAGTAAGACCCTCAGTTTTTTGAAACTCTCTCATTTATGTGATTTATTATCTTCAATCCCAATTAACTTGTATTTCTGCTATTATAATTAGTAAATTAATCTTCCTCCTCAGATCATTGCTGCTGTTTCTTTGGGTTCTTTTTCCTTTCATTCCCTTTCCCCTTCCCCCCACCCCTTTTTAGTTCAGTGGGCATGTGGGCCTGCTTTCTCCCTGTCAGAGACACAGATTGATCTAGAGATAACTGTGACACTCTTTTACACATCTGTGATATAAGATGTTGAACTGTAAGATGGTTTTAATAAAAACACTAATGAAGGTGTATATTGTTCAGATGTGAGGCATAATCTATGCATTTGAAAAACACTAGAAAATCTACAGGTGTTTATATATTCTACAGATAAGTATCTTGCGCTATTGTAACACTAAGACAATGCAGTTCTGAAACAATGATAGTGGAAGTGGGCTTTTTTTCTGTCTTAAATAACGTGGTCAAAATGCACATAAACAAAATACAAAAATGATAATGAATTGATCTGAAAAGCTTCAGCTTGCAACACTTGGTCTTTGGAATATGTATTGGTCTTAGGACTGTCAAAAAATTGGATTCATATAGACTCTGATTTTGGAACAATATATAAGAAATTATCTTTCTGGAATCTTGAAGCTCTCTTAGTCATGTTACTTTAAGCAATCTCTTTTAGGAAAGAGAGTGTTTAAAGATAAAAGAAAATCCTTTAAGATCTCTAAAATAAGCTATCAAATGGAACTTCAATACATCCAGTTCTTAGACTGATCAGGAGACCAGACATAAGTGTTCTTTTCACATCAGTTCTTTAGTAAATTTGTGTCTCTCATGTTCTTGTCCTGCACTCAAAGCCAGTTTTATTCTGCTAAATATCATACTGATGTGTGCAGAGAAGCCAAATTTGTTTCAGTGAAAGTTGATAAAAAAGCTGTAACTATGCATTAAGTTACCAATAATAATCCTTTTTAAATTATTTTATCTTCTCTGATTAAGGATTTTTTCTTGTGTTTTAACATTACAACCCACACATCTGTTCAAAAGAGAAATATCATTCTTCAGTGGCATGGATAAACTAAGGAAGATTTTCTTTGAATATGTCTTACTGGATTTTGCTATGGTTATCTGATGCTTCCATCACAACCATTGTATATGGAAATTTGCAACAGAAACAAGAATGGCACTGATTGAACACTGATGGATGATGTCTGACTTTGTTGCAATGAGACAGTCTGGTCTGTTTCTCAGAAAAATTCTTCCATTTATGATATTGAGATAATTCCCGTGATTATAAGGATTTCATTTTGCTAAGGCAATAAAACTGGACCACTGGAATTTTATTTATTGTCCACTCTAATTTTGTTATTTCAGTTTAATGCATTTATGTTCAAAGTGTAACAGAGTTTTTGAATCCATGCCCAGCTTACATAATAAAAATTCATTTAACAAGAGAGCTTTTTTTTTGAGGTCTTGTATCTTCTAACAGGACAAATATAGCTCTGGCACCTTACTTCTCTAATCACTTTACGAAATTATATAAAGAAAATTTGAGAAATTAATGTGATCAGATGAAAAGAAAATGATTGTGCAGATGTGATAGAAGAGTGTTACTGTTACCTACTATCGTAACTGAATAGTCAAAAAAAAGGACAATAATGATAGTTCTCCATAAACCTAGCTGGCTAAGAAAAAAAAAAAAAGAAGCATAACTAAGAAACAAGGATTAGGAAGAAATTCATTTCAGTCCTTTGCAACGGTTACATCATGATCAAGCAGTAGTACCAGCTTCTTAACTACTTACACTGAACACTGATGAACCTACATTATAGTTGGATAACCCAAACAATTGAGCATGGTCAGCTACAGGTCACACTGTGCCTTGATGGGAAGTTTTCGATTTACTTTCCTATCTTCAAAAGAAATTGAAATGTTCAATGGTAAAACGTGAAAATGTCGAGGTCAAACATTGTCACACTTTACTTTTAGGAACACTTAACATCTAGAATGTATGATAAAATAGAAACAGACTGGCCACAGAAAGTTTTTAAATGAAAGAACTGTTTTCACAGTAGCTATTAATTTGAAATATACAGATGTGTTTTATGTAGCAATATTCATGTGTTATGCTGGCCATTTATTTAGAGTAAAAAGATTTAGATAACAGCAATTTATGTCCATAGATTACAGCATTCAAAAATTTAAAACTCACACTCCCACTCTGGGATAAGCAAGTTCTGTGCATTATCTTTACTTACATACTGTACTGGAGTACGGATGATAATGTTGCAAAGTCTCATGAACACTAAAGCAAATCAGTGAATGCAGCCCACAATTATACTCCTCTACTCATGTTTTTTTTGATCTTGCTACAAACTCTCTGTTCTGTTTGAAATAAAATGCATTTTGGAAATTAGTAAGTGCACTAGAATTAGCTCTTCTCTTAAAATCTGAGACTTCTCACTGACATTATATGATGTATCTGGCCTTCTTAAATAGAAGAACGAATGCCCCAACCTCAAACCCTGCTTCATGGTCTAAATATCACTCCTCTCACCTCTCATTGTTTATAGCACCTGCCTGAGGTCCCTGTCCATCAGCACCAACCAAAATACATCTGCTAACAGAAACTGCTCTTGACAGTCTGCAATTACCTTCTCTTTATCAGTCCCTGATCCACTACTAGATTTTCATACTCTCTGGTCTGTCAATTACCTTTAAAATTTTCTACCTATTCTATATTTCCTTTCACTTATCTTTTACTAACCTGGCTTTCTCACTCCATCTTTTGCTTGCCCTTTTTCTATAGCTTTGACCGCTCTTTTAACTCAACCTTTGCAAAATGTTTCATTGCTCCTCTAGCATTCAGCAGGACATGTCCTTGCTCTCAGTCTTTAATGCTTTTTTTTCTTCTCCATACTTCATGTCATGGCAATCTCATCTGCCAGCCTACCTTCAGTTGACATCTCTATATCAAGACCTCTGTACTTACCATACAAGCAAGGATGTCTCCAAATAATTATCTCTGTCTTTGACTTCTGCATGTGGGTAACCTGTTACCATTGCAAAATCAGCAGAGATCTTATTTTTCAGTTATTCTAAAAAGTTCCATAGCCTAAGCAATATCGCTAACACAGCATTTTGTCCTGTTTCCTGTATTGTCCTTTTCTTTAGTAAATAAAGTTTTTTATTTTTTATTGATATTCCTTCAGATTTATCCAAATTTCCTTGAGTACTTTGGTACTTTGGACTTTCTGGACTTGGATGAGAGCACGTACAGACCAAGGTCCACCCACTGGCTGGATCAACACTGGAACCCAGACCAGTGATCTTTTTCTATTTCTTTCTCTATCTCTATCCCCACACCCCCCTATTTCTCTTTCTTTTCCCTCTTAAAGATGATAAGTAACACAAGGTTATTTCAATTTCTTATAAAGTTGCATAGATTAACCTCACAGCTTAGATAGATGTAATTGTAAGAGTGCCAATATTTTTAAGATAATTGTACAGAGATTTTCATTAAAGTTGATGATTATGCTTGGACCTTGATTGTCATTTCACCTAAATCTAACTGGGGGAATTTCCAAATCTGGTCACTCCTCCCACTCTTCACAGGTGGGACATGATACATGCTACACTTAGTGGAGGAATTAAGAGCATTATTGAGATCAAATGTAGTAATTTAATACTATAATATTTGAATACTTAAGAAGGTAATTGTTATTTGGTTCAGCATTCAGTAACAGATTATTCAGAAGTAGCTGCAGCTCTGACAATGCATTTTCACTGTAATGCATATACCTAAGACACTAAAGAAGATGTCAAGCAGGACTCCCATTCAAACAGTGCACAATAAAAATCTTATGAAGTATTGTTCTGACTTTTTTTAACAGATAAAGCACAGAACAACATTTTGACTCAGAAGCATTTTTCAAAGTAATCAAAGACTGCAGAATAAGACTGTCTGTCAACAGAAAGTACAAAATGCTCCCAAAGAACCAGAAACATTTATTTTACTCAGCATAGGATAAAATGAAATGTTCGCTTAAATATAAAAAAAAAACCCTCCACTTATTTTTTTATTATGAACTGGCTAATCAGAAGGAGTAACTAAGAAGGAATAGCAGGCTTCTCTCTGTGCTTTCTTAATGCTCAGGATCAAAAGATCAAGGTAACTGCCTCAGTTGTGGAGGCTCATGTTCAAGTCCCTGCTTTACATGATTCAGAGCAATCAGACATGAAAAAATCTGTTTGGAGTCAGCGCTCCCAAAGCGTCAGGGAATACCCTACTGAGACATCTTCCCAAACAGAACCATACATTTAGATCCGAGTACAAACAAAGCAGCATGAAAGCATTTTGGAGAGCTTTTGTTTCACGATGAACATTTCACATGCATATATAAGTACTCACCACTTTCTGACCAAACTTGAACAAGCTTCCACTCTCAGACTGAGGGAATGCAGAAATGAGCCAAATCTATCTCACAATCAAACAGGAAGGCAAGCGACATTTTACATGTTCTAATAGTGATAGGACAAGGGGGAATTACTTTAAACTAAAAGAGATTTAGGTTAGAAGTTAGGAAGAAATTATTTAATCAGATGGCAATGAGGCCCTGATGCAGTCTTCTCAGAGAATTTGTGGATGCCCCATCCCTGGAAGAGTTCAAGGCCAGGTTGAATGGGGCCCTAGGCAGCCTGATCTGGTGGCAGCCCTGCCCATGGCAGATTGTTGGAACTAGATGATCTTTAAGGTCTCTTCCAGACTAAGCCATTCTATGATTCTACGATAGTAGACTAAAGCTGAGAAGGAGACCTATGGAGTGCTAGTGAACTTGCTCTGACTGCTATAGTTACAAACATCCAGTAACCAGCATGTATCGGGGAGGCTTTTTAGTGCTGAAAGAGCCAGCCAGTGGTGTTCCTCTGAACATTCACACAAGGATGTTAGTTCTGTTTTAATTTAAGGGTTTTGGTTTTGATGATCTCAAATTCAGACTCTAAATGGATCAGCTATTGAAATTTCGAAACCATGCTGCTGGCTCCAGAGGACCATGTTACTACATCAGAGACTGGAAGACAGCAAACTTCATGTGTAGTTCAGATTTTTCACACACAACACATTACTGGTAGTTGAAAGGAAATGTTTCAAAACATTAATAAGCAATATGAAATGAAGATGTCTCAGAGATAACAGTGGTCTCATTAATTCCTGCACAAAGTGCTGAAGTTGAATCAACTTCTGTGACAAAATCAACAACCTCAGAGATTTCTTTTAATCCAGCCCATCTGCTCAGATGGGAATTGGCACTCATGTTAGCTCACTCTGTACACTTTGTTTGCATGCACGGAACTGTTTACCACTCAGTAGTGTTCCCGGCCTTAGAGCCACAAGCTGCAGCTGTGATCTGACCCCAAGGGCTCGGAAGTAGGCCTCGGGATGGATGTGGCTGCTGTGGGTGAGGAGGGACTCACCAGGATGCTGCTGGATGTGCTGCGGCTCCACCTCACTTCATCTGAGGACTAAACCCTGCTTCCTCAGATGAGCTCCTTATAACCAAAGATACTGGATTTAAGCCAACTGAGAAAATATGCCCCTAAGTGTACAATTAAAAATCACAAGCTCAGTTTTCAAATGCCTGTCTTATAACCAGTAAGCATGGAAATAAATGGGGAATTATTTATCATCTTCACTACAAATGGAGATGAAAGGAGAAGGCAGCTTCTAAGTCTTAAGAGGTGAGATAAAATGGTGATTTAAAAAGGAAGCCAAAACATTTTTATAACAGCAGAGCCATATTTAGCCAGTGTATTCACACATGCAATTAATTAAGTTGTATTTAAAGCATTCTACTTATAATTGATAATTCTCCATTTCCTACAAATCATTTCAGCGAGGCATGCCCTTTATTTAAAAATTATTTTTTAAAAGTTAGCATAAATTGGCATGGCTACATACAATTTATACTCTGTACAAAGATTTAGATCGTTGTATATTGAAAATAATTTAATGTGTGGATAGAGTAGGTGCGGGGGGCAAGAAAGCTTTAATCATCATGTAGCTAATCAAGCTTACTGATAAAAATAAGTTTTATTTTCAGTTATATGCTTGCAATCTATAAAAAATCTGGCCAGACAAAGAGCTTAGAGAACTTTCAGAGAAAAACCAAGAGCTCTTTTGTTTCTTCCCCAGTCTTACTACTTACTTCACTGCTTTTCATCTCTTGAATCTGTTTTCTCAACTGCAGAATGCATGCCATTGCTTCCTTGTGGGTACTATACCAAACTCTGCCCAAAGTTTTGAAACTACAAGTGGAACAAGAAATATTATCTGCAAGTAATTACTTCAAAGCATTTGTTGATGAAAAATTCTGTAGAGAAGACAAATCTAAAAGACATCTAAGTCACTGAAGTCTGAGGTTCGTACCTGCGAAGAATTTGAAATTTAAGCAGTTATGCTGCACTGAGCGGCAACAAGGAATGTCCCCTTCTGCCCCTTCTTTTGGCATTATAAGAGATGACTAGTCAATGCTGTTCTGACAAAGAGCCAAGTGAGACATAAGGAAGGCAAAGTGAGTGACAATAGGTAAAATGCCCTTTTGCCCATTTCCAGACATTGGAGAGGAAGTGAGATGCTTGTTGTTCAAAACTACATGCTTTCTAAGTATGGAAGAAGCAGGAAAGGCTCAGAAGGAATTTTAGCCATTTCAATTTCCTATCAGTACATTTTCAAGACTGTATCTAGCCCATAACATCTGTTTATATATTTATTTGAAGAAACCCATATTTTCGAGTCTGGCTGGCATATCAGTCTGTTGAAGCCTAAAGGAAAAAGATTAGCATTATGCAAAAAGATAGATGAAGGTCAACAAAGTTAAGTTCAACTAGTGTAGCCTAGAAGGAGTCCAATTTGTGCCATATTGGTATTTGTAGGTACATTTGTAAATAACCCACTCAACTTGTCACTAATATCACCTTCCTTCCCAGTGGCTACTTTAGGGAACTTCAATTGTTTTTTAATTAAGATTAACTTAAGCCAAACAGACCCATTTAAAGTTTGTCAATACCATTCCCCTTTTCAGGCAGCCTGCTTTTAGACAACACAGGTACCTCAGGTGTCTTTGTCAAACAGAAACCTCAAATTAAGGTAAATAGTGATACAAAAAGAAAAAAAAAAAAGGAGCAGAACTTACAGTTGGCTGCCAAAAAATATGACATTGCAACTTTTTTTTTTTATACTAAATGAAAATTAAAGAAATAGCAGTATTAAGAATGTATGAGTATTTATGTAGCCCCAAACAGATTACCAGCTGAGAAAGCTTTCAGCTGTAGTATAATACAAGGGGTGCAAATCAAAACACACCATGAGAGTACTTTCCATTTATTTAAGGGGCCTTTATATCAAGAGGAGAATATCGCTGCAGTGGTCATTAAGAAAAATGAAATAAAAACCAAAAACGTGAGAAGCACATAAGAAAAACTACACTAAAAAGTCTATGTGTCTCCTTTATTAATCTAACTTGGGCTGGATTTTAAAAGGGACTTAAGAATAAAATTCTCTATTATGTTTCACTTCTTTCTTTCAAAGTAGTAAAATACATCTGAGAGAATTTCCCTCCTGTGGAAAGAAGGCAGGAAGTCTGGAGGGGCTGCCTGATACAGAAACATCTTCTATAGGCAGCATTGTCCAGAGTCTTTAGAGTGCTTCCCACTATTACGAATCTCACTCCTGTCTGTGTAAAGATGACTATCTGAACTACAGTGGAGGGTACTTCACAAACAGGAGCAAACCAAAATCAGAAAGGTGCAAAGATAGTTTCCATGCACCTGAGCCAGCTTGCTCTTGTGAGCTCCAGGTTCTGTGCCATTTCACTTAGAAAGATCGACAGTTTCACCAAAAACTCTTATACCAGAAAGCAAACATGAACAGTCTATTTGGGGAGACAGAATTATATATTTTTATCATTCATAATACATTAGTTAATTGAAATCAGGAGCAATCTTTCCCTAAAACCAATGATTCCCCCACTGGCCACCACGAAAGTGGTAGAATTTCTGAATATTAAAGCATAGCAAATGCTTTAAGATGTTACCAGTGCAAATTAATCTCTGAAGTTCTTCTGGTGGGTATGAAACTCATATAAATAAATCCATTTTGAGAGAAAAACAGTTCCCATATCCAAACACAAACTCTATTTTAGGATATAATATATTATATTTTGTATTTTTAACATACTTCAGTTTATTTGTAATGTATTACCATAGAAAATGCAAGTACATAGCTAGAAAGAATGTCATGAAAGATGGTACACCTACATCTTAGATGTAGGGATTTTGTTAACTCATAACTGTTCTGTCATTTCCTTGCATTATTATTTACATCCTCATTAAATTTTTCCTACAATCTTCTGTTTTCCTATGAAAAAAAAAAAAATTTCCTAAGAAAGAATTTCAGACTATTTAAATATCTGCCATAATTCTACTGCTAAAGCTACCACTCAGTTATATTGAAAACACAAAAAAGAACAGAACTGAGAGTGCTTTAGGGCATTTACAGTCTTTCTAGGTGTTTGTCTACAGTCGGCATAAGACTGGAAGCTCTGGTAAAAGAGTAACTATCTAGTACTGCTGTACAAATGAATATTCTCTAAATTTCTGTATTACGGGCAATAAATCTTTTTCACATCCCTTTCCTAAAAAAATTCCAAAGAGTCATTAAGAGTTATCAGGCTGGAAAGGGATTACAAGAGGACAGAGAAAACACGCTGTGCACAGCACAGTCTGTTTCTCACAGTTAGAAATGAGGGTCAGTTGGAGCAAAAACTACTGTAGGCTCCAAAGATTTAGGTGAAGTAAGGTTTTTTTTATCATTTTCACTCTTTCTCTTCATACCTTGAGCCTTTGAGGGAAGGAAAAAAGTGTTGTTTGAAGATGCTTGTTCTGAGTCAATTTAATCAACTGCAGTGTTCCTGGGAGTTAAAGAACTTCCAGGTACTAACTTCAGTTGGATTGAACAGAAATTGAAAAAAAGAAAAAAAAAAGAAAAAAAAAATTGCTAGAAGAAGCAGGTTACATCATTTCAGCCTCAATGAGGTGCTGAATGTCAGGCCCATCACTGGAGACAAGAAATAGGTGAACACACAGTATGCATGCAATTCACCTTTTCTAGTCTCCAAGAATTAGTTCAGCCCCAATGACTCCAATCTCAAACACCACATGCAGAGATGATCTGCATAGCACTCAAGTTTTGCAGCCACTGCTGATTTAAGCTGAGACACTCCACCTTTGCTGAGACTCAAATTTTGCTATACTCTTTTCCTACCACCACAGCACCAGCATCTGTCATTCTTCCTATAAAGTGGAATTTTCCTGCAGTCTTCACTTGCAAGGGAACATAACTTCCAAACTCAGATCACATCCTCAATTTAAGCTTAATATGTGCCCAGCTTAAGAGAAAGAAAAAAGAATTACTCTTTTCTCCCTCATTTTTCTTGCTTAAATCTTTCCTCAGGCCAAAGAGATATGGAATTTCTTTGTATAAGGCAGCAGCGTTCACAGTAATGAGTGATAGTTTTTTGGGTAGCATATTTTACATCGTATTTAATCATAGATGTATTTCAGTCATGCTCCTAACAAAACTAAATCAACTACAGCTGGATGAATGCCTGAAGCAACTTGAGTAATTAGAAAAATATTAATCAGGTACTGCAGCCCAGATTTTATCCTGTGTTGTACACTCATTGCCCCAAGGGTGTGGACCTGAAAAACTGACTGTCCTGAAAAATAGTTCTGTGAGCCAGAACTATTATACTATTATACCCCCATATACTGGGTCAAGTTGGAGCACATGGCAAACCATGTACACTTTGAAAATATCAGCAGAACAAAAATAGGAAAAATAGAGACTTTTTAATAACTCTGCTTAATAGACAGAGGGAAAACAATGCTTGTTTCTTCCAGCTGTCCACTAAGAAAATGGAGTCCATAAACAAAAAGTTCATAACCAAGTATAGTAGATTTTACTTCCTCGGGCAATGCAGTGCTATAAAAGTGTTTAAAATGGACTTTCCTCTGTGTAATCAATACAGCTTTCACTGAAAGATTGGTTCTGTTCTAAAGACTTTTTAAACTGCTTGCACAGGACTCTCACACACCAAATAACTCTTTCATCAATTCCTACCTAGTAGTGCTCTCCCGTTTCTTTATCACCCTTCTTCAAAGTACACTGAAAATAAAGGTGAAAAGTATTCTGAATGTAAACATCAAATATTCTATTTAAATTCTAACCTTAAGAAGAAAAAACAAAAAGTCACAGTTTGTATCTCAGCCTGATACTATATGCAACATAAATTTTATTGACAGAATATATATATATATGTATTTCAAAGTATATTTTTAATAGCCTGATAGCCACAATCATCTCATTTTAAACCGCGTGAAGGGAGTATTCTGCACATACTTAAAACGATGTTCAAAATAGGCAAAACATGAAATATAACTTGTGATGCAGAGTACACATGAAAGAATCAGCTTATCCATCTGAGAAGGAAATGCAGGTTAGCCTCAATTTCCACTCTGCATTGGGTAGCTAAAGCACTCTCATCTTGTTCCTCAGTAAAAGAGAAATTCGTAGTGCCTGAATGGAACTAAGTTACTGTAATCTT
The DNA here is from genome assembly GCF_002078875.1 of Numida meleagris. Classification (NCBI taxonomy): domain Eukaryota; kingdom Metazoa; phylum Chordata; class Aves; order Galliformes; family Numididae; genus Numida; species Numida meleagris. The sequence goes on along the minus strand of NC_034412.1, from coordinate 61,198,269 downwards.
CAATAGTGTAAAGCAACAGCACAGCAATCCATACAGTATATCCAGATCCAACATGATTGTTTAACTCCTAACTGCCATAGAAATTTTTTTTAGCTTTGCATTGTTAATATACTGTAATCGAAATCAGAATTGCATTCTTACAAAAGTATTTTACATAGATTTCTCACTTATAATCTTTATCATAAAATTTTATCCTTCCTCCATCAGAAGGCAGAATTGAGCATATAAAATCTAAAAATATAAAAAACTACAATTGGGTTTCTGTATATAGTAGTAGCCTAATCAATTCAGATGGAAATGTATTACTCCTTTACCCTCAACAGTGTTTACCCATTTGTTACTGACTGTAGGCACTACTGCATGTAACTAGTGGTGAAGAATACAGCAGATTTGCCTGTATTATTTTCTAAGTTACACCACTAAAATTTGTTGCATATACCCCAGAACAATTCACCGGACTTTTGATAATTTCCACACATTTCTCTTTCTATAGCACAGTGCTTGATGCTCTCCTGGCATCTTTCTACAGAATGGACACTTTCATAGACATAGGTGTTCCTTCTGTCTCCTTTGGTCTTCTTTGGGGTAAAGGATTCGAAAGAAGATTCTAGAGATAAATGAATCTTCCCCCGCCTACAGATATTTTTTGTCTCCATGCAGATACCATCTAGTCATGAAATGAGCATTACTGCACTTCAGTAGCTTCACTGTTTTTATATAACTCCATAACATTGCAGTGAAGTCCACCTCAGGGATCAAAACCCAACTGTGACAATGTCAGTGTACAAAAGAACAGAAGACATCTCTCAAAAACTCTGTGCTTGTCCATTTTCCTAATCTAGATGCATTTTCTTCCTCACTAAAATTAAACTGAATAAACTGCAGTGGGGAGTTGCTCTCAAGAATCCTCTTCCTCTCTTGAGAATATTATGCTAAATTTCACCTACAGAAAATGGTCCAATAGAGAATATCCTCAATGTCTTATCCCTCGTTCCAGGATGCTGACAACTACCATAAAAAGCTGAGCTCACCACTTTTATAATGAAAAGTAAGGGAAGTTTGATAGTGCTAGGACTAGTTAATATGTTAATGTAACGTTTTTTTTTACCTCAAATGCCAGCCACTTTCTCTAATAGAATTAAAGCAACAGAAATAGTGAGCATTTTTTATAAGCTGTTCAGTCTCTTTTCAGGAACTGGAAACTTATCTGACTGCGAAATAAAAATAAGTGCCTATGGGCTCAAATGCAGAAGGTAATAAATGTCCACAATTCTGAGAGAACCCACAGTCTGAGATTTTAACCTGTTCTTATTCAGGAAAACTTCTGACTTCTCTTGCAGAACAAGATTACATAATGAGGAATAAGGAATGATAAGGGCTTGTTTGCAGATGGAAGTCACTGAAATGAATTAGGGACTGAACTTAAAAGTCTAATGTTCTTAGTTCAGAATTATAAAGCTCACAGGGGAGATACTATTGAATAGCCATTCCGGATTATTCTGAATAAGACTTTTACACAATGGGAACTGGGTGGAGCTGTTCAGCGTGTTTTACAGCTAGATCTCAAACGCTATTCTCATTTACTCACAGAAGTGGTAAAAGAATGCCACTGTGGCAATTCAAACAAGTGAAGAAAATTTGGCTTAATCTTGGTTGTCTAAACTTTAGGCTGTTTCAGAGAAAACAGGAAAACTTGGGATTTTTCGTTTGTTTGTTTTGTGAGGCAGGGGTTGTTTGTTTAAGTTATAAAAGAAATGCATTTCATAATTAACAAATAAATATTGTAGAGAGTAAAAGTTGTTTAGATAGTTGAAAACAACAAATAAAAAACAGTACAAGAAAAATTACATTACCTAAAGCTCCAGGCATGAGTACATTCATGCATTAATTATACCTGCAAAGGTGAAAAGATCACTATCTCGAAGACCGAGGAGAAATTAAATTGTGTGGAATTTTATTTATTTACGTAGGTTGAATCTAAGAGAGCACTTAAATGCACAGTACATACTATGGCAGGAGTGTGACCTGTTAACTGGGTACTAAAGCAATGTAAATAATAGTGGTATCTTATGGGGGTTTCCTAAGAATTTCACATACAGAAACAACCAGGCATACTACATGCAACCATCTAAAAACCAGGTTAGATTAGCCTTTCCCCTCCTATCTCAATCTATTTCATTACTTACATCCACAGCAGAGAGCATGGCTGCATGTCCATTTAGTAGTGCGAAACTAAAGCGAACTAAAGTAGCAGTTTCCATTTATTTCAACTATTGATTTTGAAATCAACTTCAGCACTTGTAAGGTGGCATCTGTAGCTGTGACAACTTGGTAGCAAATTTTTGAACTCTGCCATTAGGTGTCTACTGTCCCTTCTGTTTCAAATGTCATATTATTGGGTCAATTTTTCTGAATTAAAAGCAATATCTTTTTGAATGCAATACTGTAGTGTCAGAGTGGTTAAGATACCAAGCCTGACTGCTCCCTTTCCTGCATAGTAATTCTCAGTAAAGTTGCTGCAGAGTTATTAAACAACAAACATTATATTTAAGGTGCTGATCTATTAGTAAAAAGAATGCAACTGATCAACATCAGATATCTGACTAATAACAAGGACTTGCTAATTCTGTACATTTTCAAGTGAACAAATACACCTTTACCTCAGTTATGGTGAAGCATTTAACAACCAGTTACTTGCCTTACTGAGTTTACCAATATTATCTCCTAGTGCTTTCCTGGGAAGAGCTCTCTTTTCAGCAAGAGTGCCTGCTAAGAGCATTTCTATGCAATGTCTTTTCACCTGAGCTTAACTATCTTGTTTTGACCTTCTTCTTTTCAGTTTTCTGCACTTACTTTCAACTGCTCCTGGTATTTTGGATGAAAAGTTTTCTCTGGTGGGGACCCTTGAAACATATCATCCCATTTTAAACCATTCATGTGTTTGATTTAGCATTTTTCAAAGTTCCCTTTAATCTATAACATCTTCTCTGCATGTTTCTTATTACACAAAATTATTTTGCCTTAGTTTTTCATGGCCTATCACATTTCATATGCATTTTTTTAAATATATGTTACAGTCCAAAAATTTGCAATGCTTCTGAATATTGAACCAAAAGCAAATACTGTCAAGAAATGTGGGCCAAGAAACATTCATACAAATATACACATGGTCATTATACATTGAGAGAGAATCAATTATAAGATGCTTATACTGAAAAAAAAAGACATGTAATATTGGATTATATTAACAGTAACAGCATTGTTGTGTATTAGGCGAACGCATGAGCTTCTGGAACAGTCAAGTAAAAGATAAGAAATACTATATAGTTCTGTAACTTTTACCAATAAACGCCATTTTGCTGTTCATCATATTGATGTGCTTTGTGCAGCAGCTGGTCAGGACCGGGTATTGGTTCTCTGAGTGCAAGGGTAATACGAAAAGGGTCGCCAGAGTTCGGTAACACAGCATGTGTCAAATCAGTACAATAACCTTTCTGCTCTGCTCACCAGTGCTCAAGTTTCAACAGCAGGACTGATTGGATTCAGTTTGGGACACGTCATTTTAAAGAGACAAACTGGAACCCAAGCAGATGAGAAAAATGAAAATGACAAAAAAGTGTTGGAAAATATGACTCAGATGGTCTATATTTTGCATCCTTCTTACACAAATAAGAAAAATTGACAAATATCCCTAAAGGAATGATACAGCTGATACGAGTTATAACTATAGTTAAGCTTGCTTGTTCGTTGATAGATACCCCTGCACTGCAATTTTTGTTCAGAAAACAGAAAGAGCTGTGTCTCTGAACCAAGGAGATAAGGAAGTTCTGCTGACTCTTTGTACCAAGGAAATAGGAGGTCCTGCTCAGAGTCTGTCACTGAATATGTAACATACTTCTGGGAAACTTCTGCATATGTAATACAAGTAATGTATATAAACTGAAGATCTTTTGTGTGATCAACACATGATAGGAGGATTACCCCCGTGCATCCAGTATTGACAGTAAAGAATGTAGTCAGAGAGTTTCCTGATTGACTGTCTTATGGTGTCAGAGTAAAAAAAGAAAGACAAGTATATCTAGGTACCTGGACTTTTAATTTAATTAATTAAACACTACAAAGCAAATTAGTTCAGTGTGTAAGTAATGGATCTCATTTGTGCTCTCATCAGTCCACATTCAAGAGGACACTGCAGTTTTCTATATAAGCTGCAGAATCTTAAGTAATCAATGTTTTACTGACTCAGTATGTCCTGTAATCAAGAACTGACAACAGCATGACCAACAAACATCAGTCACTCTGGTCAGGAAAGAATGAACTTTTCACTCCTCCCAGCCCACAGACACCATTTGAGATACTACTATGTTACGGAGCTAGTGAGGAACTTAAGCTGTAAGGTTCCCTTTGTCTGAATCCCTGCAGAAAAATTAACTGCAGTGGGGAGGAGTGCTAACAGCAACAATGGACCCAGAACTCATATTTCTTTAGAAGGCTTAATGCCAAGAATATTTTCAGAGACATCAGCTACAAAACTTCGTGTGTTTCAAGTAAACATCTGTAAAATGCTAGTGACTTGACAGACAAATTTCTTAGATGGAAAACTTATCCAGGCAAAAGACAGTTCCTATGATCTCAAGCTTCTTTAACATATAGAAGATATGGGATCGTTTGGATTAAAGGGTTATATGATTTTATTAGTGAAGATAATAAAAATTATTCATTAATTGTGCTTCAGAAAATAGCTAAGCTATTTTAGCTGAAATAGCAGGAAAATAAGATATCTAAAAGAGATAGCTCAGGGTGAGGAGGAGGCAAGGAGGGGAGGACACAGTGCTTGCATTTCTTGCATTTTAAAGTTATAAGAATACATGAAAGTAAAATCTCAGAATAAAAACTGATGGAGAACTGTGACAATTAAGAACTATTAAGTCTACATTTAGTAGACTTAATATCAATCATCACAGGTAAATGTAACCACTCATTATCTTTTCAAACATAAAAGTCAGAAGTCAGTCATCTAAACTGAGTGGAAATCTAACATTAGGACTTAAAATTTATCCCAAAAGGTACCAATATTCATTGAAGTTGGGGGGGAGGGGTTGTTATTATTTTTTTCAAATAAATAAATGGATTAAATATATTCATATTATATGAATAATCATATTATAGATATATCAATAATATATTCATTTTAAAATATTTTTGATACTAGAATATCATTTATTTTGACCGTAGTTCATATTGTTCATGAAGTATGTAATTTTTTTTATCTTGTTTGTGAACTACAACAGAAAAGATGTTTTTGGATCTGGCAAAAGAAGCTCACAATGTTCTATGCCAATGTCATTCCCTTCCCACAAAGGTCCAGACACATCACCCCACACATACTTTTCTGGTGCTTTTTTCACTCTACTAGCAGAGAGAACAAGAACATTATGGAGTGAAAATGCTCAGACTAACATCTGTAACAGATGTTTATTGCTTCTGGGAACTCTACTCCCCTGTCACTAAATTAAGTGATTTAAAACAAATGGATAATAAAACAAGAATACACCGTGACATAAATCTTTCATACCTAACACAAGGTAACCACTTGGTAATTTACCTATGCCTGTTCAGTGTTGACTGTAAACAACTGAATCATGAGTGTTTGTATTTGCAATATCCAAGAGTAAACAAGAAGCTCTAATACATCATGGAGTCTAACGAATAAATGTGAGTCTGCAGGGCCTGAAAATGAATCTTAAACCATAAAAAGCTTACTTTTTAAGTCACTGCTGATAAAAGAATAAGCACATACAGTAAAAAAAAAAAAAATTGGCTCTTACTTAGCGTATGGAAACAGCTTAGTCACGGCCTGAACCACTGATTGAGCACCTAGAGTAAAAACCGAGGCAGCCCTAGGGGGGCAGGTGAAGGCAATTCACTGTGCGACCAGAAGGGGTGGAGTCTGGCTCCACCCTCTTGGGCAACATTTAAGGGCTGACTGCCCCTGAGGGAGGATCTCTTTTTGGAGTTCCCTCCTTGGTGGAAGCTTTTCCCTACAAACCCAGAATCTCCTGACATAGGTGAGTAATCTACTTCCCTTCCTTTGTAGCACCTTGCTATTGTGCTGGTCCTTCCACCTCTTTTGTAGTGCCTTTTCCATCATGGTGGTCCTTCCAATAGCTACACTTAGTAAAAGGTAAAATTTTTCAGGTGCCTTGTGACCTCAGCACCTAGGTAATTTTCGCAATTTTTTGTAAGCTCTTTTTTGAGAAGCGTTGCAAACTTCACTGCGTTTGATATTTAGAAGTTTAAATTTAATTTTCAGAGTAGACTTACCTATGGCTGGTTGAAACATATTTGTACACGTCCTCTACCTTCCAAAGCTCGTCTCTCTCTAGTTCTCATACTTCTGACACATTTTTAATATACATACAACATCCTTTGTCAATTTCCCTTGTGCCTAAAACTGTGAAGCACTTCTATTCTTTCACTAAATTTTAATTCCCTTCTTGGTTCTCTGCATCTCTCTAGCCCCCATCTTTCAGGACTTGGTGATTCAAATTGCACAGGCCTTCCTAAATGAGATTTTTCCAATCTTGTTCAATAGTATTAATATTTTACTATCTGTTGGAATTACCTTACTGGACACATTCTACAATCACATTTGCCTTTATTTCCTGGTTGTCTTCTTGGTCTCTCACAGCCATTATGGCTTTTATAGCAGGTTCTTTTCCTGTTCTATCATTTCCTTCAGATCACCTATTCAATTTGCAAAATAAATTCTTGCTGTCATGAATAAAATATTACATATCTTTTTGATCGATTTTCTGATTTTTCCTTTACAAACACACAAATTAATAAAAGCATTTCCCAATCATTGGCCTTTATTTCTTAAATATCTTCTCACTGAAAAGACCCCAAGGTTTCACTATGATACCCTTGAAAATTCCCTGAAGTTGTTACATCCTGCTTAAACTTTTGTTGTTTTTCCTCTCTTTAAAATATATTGCTTTTAAGGTAACTTTTACAGTAGTGAGAATTTAATGAAAATCTTCCCAAATACAGCACGTACGCCTAAACTCGTATGAAAAGGCAGATCATTTCTCAAAGCTGACATCCAGTCACAAAAATAGTGAGGTGGGGCAAGAGGAGCACAAAAGCCTATGGCTCATGAATATATTGATTAAGCCCAAGTCACAGTCCAAAGTGACCCCCTGAAAACAATCTCCAGGCAATTTTATATAGAAAAGTCCAAAGTTATTCTGCACTTTCGAACAGTTTTTTTCTAGGACTAAAGTATAGTCCCAAGTTTTGATAACTTCACAATAAATTCACACCTACTAAGAAATACCTCAAGATTATACTTCACACTAGTCCTGCAGTACTGACAGCAGTATTTTGGTCCTAGATAGTGTTTCTTCAGCAGATAAATTAAGTTTTCTTTGTGTATGCATGCATTTGGACAAACACTAGATATTTGTCATAGAAATTACTGAGAAGAATAATAAAAAATTCTGCTGGTTTTAAAAAGCTAATTTCACTAAGTTTTGGAAATATCATATCCACTGCAAAGAGAAATCAGAAATTAATTAAAGACAAAAATTTTAATTATTTTGTTTTTACTTTAGTAATTTTATGCATAAGTAATTATAAAAAAGCAGAGAGAAAGGCAGGAGGAACAAATAAAAACTATGTGGCAATAAACAAGAGTCCAACAGATTTTTCCATGAACATGTTGATCTCTCTATATAGTTACTCCATTAGGTGAGAAAATAACGTTGTGAGGTTTCTTTACCACTAAATTGAACTTACACTGATCTTTTCCTGGCTGATGTTGAGTCCAGTCTGATTATTCCTTCATGCCTTTCTTTTCCCCTAATAAATGGAAATACATTTTTTACAAGACAATCCAGATAAAAAATAGTCTTTTTACACAAGTGTTTAACATAAGCAAGGAAATTTTCTGCTACTGCTAGATACAATAATTCCATATACATAGTGGATGAAGAGAATCAAATATCTCTCTGAAATCAGAACGGTAGATGGTTCTAAAATAGTCAATATGTGAGCTCTGAGTCAAGGCTCAAGCTATTAAATGTATAATCCCTCAATTTTCTTTCCATTCTTATTGCTTTGAAATAGCAGATGAGTTTATTCCCTCAAGTCACCTCAAGAATCAAAACTAGTGAAGGATGCGCATTTAGTTCAAAAAAATGCTTAGGTTTTTAGGATCTACACTACTGTGTACATATATATACATGTGATTTTGGAATATCCACAGAAAATGGCATTTACGCCTTAAATTCCAATTTCTTGGAAGCAGTCTGAATAAAATATATTTTCATGTGAAGTACAACTCTTTTTTTTTTTTTTTGCAAGAAATGAGGACTGTCATCTAACAATTTTCTTTATTTTCTTTATTCTGGTCTTGCCTGCTATAGTTGTTTTAAACAAAGCAGCCTTTGTTGGTTGATGTATGCTGTCTTTTGGAATACATTTTCTTTCAGAGGAAAATATTTTTCCTTAAATTTTCCAAGAAAATGAAAATGAAAAATTTCATTCATCATCCCTGCCTACCCAAGACAGAAACCTCACCAGGAGATCTGCTAACCTTTCTGAAATACACTTTATTGAGGGATTGACTTTTTTATATATATATATATTAAAGGTTGAAAAATGCCCATTTCTTTTCCTCCTTGATGTAGCCATGGGTTTGAACTGTGTAAGTTTGGGAAAACATTTTCTCCATTACTGTTTAGTTTTCTCCCTGTCATTCAGATTTTTATTCATTCCAGTATATCATGTATAACCTGTATCATAAATGTCTGTATAATCACCATCTTTGCATTATTCATCTCTACTTCCATCTTTATCATAAAACCACCAAGGTTGGAAAAGACCTACAAGATCATCCAGTCCAACCGTCCACCTATCACCAATACTTCTAAATCTTTAGTAATTAGTAATAAATAATTACAAATAAAATAATTAAAAAATTTGAATTTTTTAAATATTAAAATGATTTAGTAATTTAATAATTTATATCTTAATGCAACAAAATATTAAAAGAGTTCACTAAATAATCCAATATGAAGAAAGAAGAAACGTGCTAGAATATCAGGATCAGGCTTATAAGAGACTTCGTGTTTTTTATGAAATACTGGTTTTGTTGACTCAGACAAAACTAAAAAGGTTTTGTCACTTCGGGTTTAACTATCCCTTAGGAGACATATGAATTACCTTGCTAATTACATACCAGTATCTCACATTTTCCAAATTTAGCCCATTTCTAACCCAATTCTATTACCCCTGTCTGACTGGTTCTACGTTTTTTCCATATTCCTCCACATCAGTAAAAGTGTCTTTATGCAGGCTTTACCAATGCAAAAAATCACATTCCCTGATGCAAAAGAACAGCTAATGTCCTGATTTAAAATTGTTTACAGGACTCATTCATCACCAAGGAGTCCTACTGGATTTAATTGAATGTGCTCAGCTACAAATATTTTCCCTAATATCGTTCCCAATATGGAACTTTAGCATAGCAATGTGAAGAAATTTCAATATAAACTTTATAAGACTTTTTAAAATGGCATACAAAGCATGGACAACCATTCCAAATGCTAAGGAAAATATTACTGCTGACCACATTTAAAAAAAATAATTAGATACTATCAAGAAAAGCGTGCTGCAGTTTACCAGCTTAAGTGGAGATAATAAAATGGCTTTTTTCTGGAGTTCACTAACTGTGCAACCTATTTGCTTGATAACATTGTCCTTTTTTTTCTTTTTTCTTTTTTTTTTTTGCTTTATGAGCATTCATTTCCAATTCACAAAGGTTTTTATGTTCTCATTTATCATTCAAGGGTATCATCAGAAATATTGTAGTCTTCTCTTGTGAGGAAATGGAAGAATGAAGGAAGATCAACTAATATATTTGGTTTTTTGCATGTTTTTGCATGTGCAAGAGTAAATTCAAGAAACAGATCTTCATTACTGAGAGAAAGATGTGAGATGTGGTTTAAGATTGTTTCTTTTTGAGAAAAATGTAAAAGTATCTTCAGTTACATTGCACAGTGAACATGAGATAATAGAAAAATAAAGGAGAAGCAAAAGAGAAGTCAGTGTGGGAACAGCAAAGGAAGCACAAAGAGAGAAACTGAAGTGTAATATAGGCTATATTAAAAAAATGATACTTCCCTTCATCCTTAACCTGATTCTTTTACATTAATTTTATGCTCTTCTAAACTCACTGTCTGTGTAAAGTTACGCTTCTACAAAATTTTAGTAAAATGGCATGCTATCTTTTTTATTTATGCTTGCATTTTCTTTGATTTTACTTGGGGCTGAAGACTACATTCTTAGATTGAAGAATACTGAGCATAAAGCACGCACTTCTTCCTAAATCTATAATTAGGTATGGATAGAAATAATTTTGTTACTGTAATTAAACAATGGACAGGCAAAAAGACCTTTGGGACTTAAATATTCATTACAAACTCGATTACTATTGGTGAGAATGAAAGGCCTCATTACCCAAACACCTCTGAAAATGTTACTCTGAGCAAAGTGTAGCAATCCCAACAAACTTCTAATAACTCTTCTTTAACAACCTGTGTAAAAATATTTATTCCTACAATATTTGTAAGATGAATCATTCTCACATGTAATTCACAAGGAAAATAATAAGCTCAGAGTACCCCAGGCACAATGCTTGTAATTCTGCATTTTTTTAGGAGTTAAATTATATTTGTGTAATTATGTGTATATATTGACAAAATGTTCTCTCTGAAAAAGATTTGTAGTTGAACTGTGCTAGTTTATAGATAGATAGGAAAAAAAAAAGAGAGCTGCCTGTTCATAAATGATTTTTTGTCCTATTTTTTTTGTTTACTTTTGCTCTAGCAGTCAACCAAATACTGAAAAATTTATAACTAGAGAATCACAAAATCGTAACTGTGAATCCTTACCAGGTTGCTTTACATGTTCTAGGGTTAATTCAGTATATTCAGACATTATGAGGACAGTCCAGAGACAACCAATGAGCCATCTCCTGTGCCCAAGAACAGCATGGGTCTCTTTTAATTCTGAAGAAAAGAATATAAACTCCATATAAAAAGGATCAGAAAGGTAAAGGTTTGAAAAGTAAAATGTATTGATGACTCTGTGATAAAATCCTTAAATAAGTATATATGACTTAGCATCTCATTCCTAATATACTTAGCAGTAGCACTGGCATGAAGGAAGATGGTAATACCATGTCGTTTAGCCAGACTGTTATGAAGAACAGTCTTTTTCTGATTCCTTTTTTATTTTTTTTCTCGTTGTAATAAATAAAGCTATAGAATCATAGAATGGCTTGGGTTGAAAGGGACCTTAAAGATCATCTAGTTCCAATCCCCCTGCCATGGGCAGGGTTGTCATCCACTAGAGCAAGCATGTCCAACTCACAGCTCGCAGTCAGCCCCCCCCGCTCCTTGCCATCATTGCGGAAGCTTTATCCTGCCAAACAACCCTCCCCAGGCACACAAGCATCACTCTGATCCAACTAAACATCAATGTGCTATTAACCCTATCACAGCAAGTAAGTTTATAGATTTTGATATATTGGCTAAAAAAAAAGTCTTGTGAACAGCAAAAAAATATGCAGCCATTGTTTCTGTTTTGATACAGAAAATTGAGGAGAGGTTTCAAGATGGAAAAAAGTATCTTTTATTTATTTGCAACTCCATTTTCACTCCACATAAATAAAATCAGTTGAGGATTTTCAAATGGATTATATAGAGTTGCAAACAAAAATCTGATTTTGTCTCTTTACAAGACTTTTATCAGCCCTATCTTGCCAGAGAGAAACATGCCTTAACTCATGGTTACTCCTTATTCATATCATCAGTTTTTGGCAGTACGTACATTTGTGAACAGTTATTTCCAAGGATGAAACACAGGAAGAGTAAAATTTCACCAGAAATCTCTACTGAACTCCTTGAGAGCTCACTAAAAATGGAAGCCATTGCCAGTGAACCAGACTGTGACTCTGTTTCACAAAAACTAAGTCACATATCCCACTAGTTTTTTGTTTTTGTTGCTCTCTTTTTTCTATGTTTTAATAGAAAACATTATAAAAACATTAAAAATTAGTATAAGCTTTGTAACTTATACACGTTAACTATATGTTTTGTGAGGGCTGCCCTGGAAGTAATGCCTCCAATTTTATTCTTCTGCTAAAAATGTGCTGTCAAATAGCATTATTGTGTTCTTTGTATCTGTTGTAGTTCCCATGGTAATAAATTCAGCATTAGTTTCAGAGTAACCTTTGCAGATGCAGCCCTAGACAATTCCTCTTCACCTAGTGCAGCCCAGGTAAGCCAAAAGGTTGGACACCCATACACTAGCGTGCAATCACACAAAAGCTTAGAATTGTTTGTAAGCTCTAGCATATATAATAGCACACGGTATTAAGCTGAGTAAGAGAGAAACTTAACTAGTAAGGATACAAATTACTGTAGTAGAGTTTTCAAGCAATTGTTTCAGGACTCTTTAAATATATTTTAAAAACTAAAACACAGAAAATTGTGTGGAAGTATGAAAAAAGTTTTCACAGCCTTCTAAACTGTGATCTGACACTTAAAACAACAGTTTAATTAGAATATATTAGAATTCTTTCAGCTAAGAAGTATGGATCTTCTGTAGGTATCATCAAGACTGGGGTTCATATGAATAATTTAGAAAATATTACAACATATCATTCTCTAATATACTTCTTAGGTAACTGCACAGTCTGCTTTAATTCTTTTATTTCATATTCTAATATATGTTTATGTCTTCCATACAGTCAAACATCTGGCCAATTTATGCCACAAGATGATGCTTTGCAAGTTTCACAAGGCTAAACGTTCAGTGGGAAAGACAAAGAAGAGAAGAAGGTTTGGATTAAATAAGAAAAGACAGTAACAGAAGAGGGATGCAGCTGTCACTGACTGTTTTCCCAAACGAGCATGGATACTTCTTGTATTCAGACAGGCTCTGTAAATTACCATCACAATGTTGAACTAATTTCCTTTGTTCTGTATTATCTAGCCTAATACTTTTTTAATACCATTTAGACAAAAAGTCAAAATTACCTTGACTTCAGTAAAAGTATCCTCATTTAACTATAGAAAACATACTTTTGCTACCAGCCTAAAAATAAAATGATTAATTCTTTCACGTTTCCTATGAACACCATCTGCTCACTAGGATTGTTGCAAATTTACTCATCAACAGTCTTAACAGTTTTTCTTTTGACAATTCAGTCTTTGACAGTGTCTTTTTGCCTGAGAACATGGGGTAATTTGTATTCTTATCACATTTGTGTTAGCCTCAGACAGTGCTAGAAACTGTCATGCAAAATGGAGAACATACTAACAAGCTTTATGCAAGGAAACAACTTCAGGTGGTATTTGCTCACCAGTGAATTTTCTCCCTGAGTACAACTCGCACAGAATGAAAAACAGAAAAAACTTTGGAATTGGTGGGAATCCCCATGTCAAAGTATTCATCTATGTCTAGGAAACCCCTTTATGTGAGGAATAATAAAAGAAGACTGTGGGATGAATTTCTGGTAAGATAAATGGTCCATCTTAGAAACAAATAGGTTAGGAAGAAAAACTGAAGATAAGCTGAAGCTACAGAGGAATGTCCTACTAATTCAAATTAAACTTGTGATTCATGCTAGGTATGAGCCAAGAAACTATACTCCATTGTTCCCAGGTGACTAGGGGCTTTGATTTTTCATGACTTTAAGTCTGATCCTTTTCAGGTATACCTCTTGAAATCCCCAGCTCATTCAGAACACCAGCATCTACGCACTCCTAATCACACATACATATTCTCAAATATTAATAGCCACCAATTACAAAAAGGGTCTTCAATTAATAGGTGCTGAGAGAGAAGACTTTTCTTCCATGACATGAAACATTTTTTTCTGTGAAAGATCTCTTCATTATAGCATATGTTTTGTTCTTTAGATGAATATTGAATATCAGAGGTATATCAGAGGAAGAAGAAAATGGCTTACAATTAATAGAAAAACATTCTGTAGAAATGTCTTCAAGTGCAAGTGTATGCACTTTATTTTTTCATGTTTGCATTACGAATCATTAACCAGAAGAGTATATAATCCACAGTGTAATCAATGAGAATTTACAGAAGGAATCATTACATGCTGTTAATTATGATTAACTTTTTCTTATGCTTTGATCTCTACATTAAACTAATATTTACAAGCAAGAATCTGTCTCTACTAAAAGATAATGTTTAAATTACACGTATCTTGCAAAATTTCCATACTTCCAATGATCATCTACTGTTAGCAAGGACTTTCTATCAGCAGAAAGGATCACAAAAACATGGGAAGTACAGAGGTTGCTCTGAAAGTAATGTTTCCTATCTATTTCCATGGAAACTACAACAGATACAAAGCATAAAAAGTGCAGATAGCACTTTTGATAGAGCAAATACTCAGCTATAAAGCACTAATTTTCGACGCATTAGCTATGCATTTTCACCAGCAATTAACAAGAGCCTGCATGCTGTGCTTCTCAGAACATGCACCCGTGAAGGTGTCCCACTGACACTGCCGTCAGTGCTGAAACACACCACCCATTGCCTCACTGCACTCACATCCACTGTTTGGTCTCCAGAAACATTCAGCAAGTGTTGATGAAAGTCAGTGGGTTCAATTTTTTCTACATGGAGAAATTCAGTGACATTCCTTTGCTTCATATGCGCCTCTGTGTCAGAATCTGTTATGTCAGACTGCCCCTCTGCTGCTGTCTGTCACACAGCAACAACATGTAATGGAATATTGGTGGGAAGGTTCAAGTGTTTTGAAATAATCTCCTATTTTAAACTTGTTCAACTTTTTACTGGACTTAATTAATCGCTTCCTGTATATGCAGTCAGCCAGACAATGGTGTAAATCATCCATTGTCCATAATCCCATATTATTACTGGAACATATGGTTCTTGTAGAGGACAGATTGCAAGGATTTATTAACAAAAAGGCAGATTTCAGATTTGTCTCTTTTATTATCTTTCTCTTTTTAGATTTATCATAGAATGGCCTGGGTTGAAAAGGACCTCAATGATCATAGAGTTTCAACCCCCCTGCTGAGTGCAGGGTTGCCAACCACTAGACCAGGCTGCCCAGAGCCACATCCAGCCTTGCCTTGAATGCCTCCAGGGACGAGGCATCCACAACCTCCTTGGGCTAGGCTCTGGGTTAAAACCGAATTTCATTAGGTTCTAATATAATCAAATCCAAGTATTTAAAATCCATGTAATGAAAGGGTAAAATTTTTAAGCTAATACCCAGACAAAACCTCCAGCTTTAAAACAGTAAGCAAAAAGCTTCAGCTATAGCATCTAGTATCGTTTCAAACACAAGCATAATGGAATTAAACATTTTTTTTCCTTTTTACTAAAATAAATTTTTTAAAAATTATCACATGGCTATGATTTAGCCTATACACAACAGGAATGTGAGCATGCTCATTCAAATGCATTGGGGACCTCAGTGCTTTCTAGCACGTGTGACCTTTGTGAGTAGAATATTCCCCTGCAATTAAGCTGGAAAAGTGACAACTGAAAAAGTTCTTATTGGAAAAAAGTCACACTAACTACATGAATAAAACTGATTTAAATCTCCCACTAGAGAAAGAATTACAAAATTATTTTAGTGAAAGAAGAAGTAATGTTTATACCTGCATTGTTGTTTTACCATATTCACCCTCTGCTATGATGATTAAGGGTAAATCACTTCAGTTATGGTGGTTAACCATGGTTTACTTGTGCACTTCCTTTAAGCCTTTAAGGTCAAAAAAAAAAAAAAAAGTCTGTTGTTGTCCTTTTCTGATTCTAAGCACTGCTCAGAGGAATACAACATGTGGCATTTAGCCTATAACACCCCCAATACAATAGGTGTTTAATAAGTCACATTACTGCTCACTATCAAGATGAAGAAAGATATATTCCCTTCAGAATGGGAGCATTTGTAGTACGAGCTTCATAACCTGTGTAATACAGTTCTAACTACAACCAATCCAAATAATATTCTGGAAAATACTGCACTATTATTGATGATCTTCTACTCTGTTTGAATTTTTAATAATTGGTGAAGAAATAATTCTCCACCTAGAAATAAAGCTGAATTTAAAAAGTAAGCTATTTGTAACTCTGTCATCAAAAAAAACTGTGAATATAATTTTCATGCCAATTCAATACATCTTTCCTTCGGGCTTTTTTCAGGTAAATTTTACACTAACGTAAACTGTTCTGCTAAACTAAGGCCTGTAGGATTTTACCTCTTTGGCCTGTGCAAATTCTAGAAAACAGATATTCTTTTTTAAAAATATAAATGTCAAAGTACTGGTTGTGATATTACCTGTTTCTAATGAACAAAGAAAACTTTATTACAGCTGTTGTGCTTTCTTTCTCTGTCTTAGCTGCAAACTTTCGCAGGGTTCATTTTTAATTTTTAGGATATGCTAGGATCTGGTTTTAATGAATATGTGGAATAAGCAGTTGTCTTGCATTTTCAGAGCTCAGAATTTTAACTCCTTCGCTTTTATTTGCTGAAAGTCTGAAATCGCATTCATCTCCTACTCCTACTCACAGCAGTCTGAGGATTAACATAAAAATAGACTTCAGTCATTTCAATGCTGATTTCTTTTCTTCTAAAACACATTAGGAAGCTAAAAACAGAATTATGTTGGTGATACAAATTATCCAGGACTCCAGTCTTAAGCACAAGCACCACCTGTGGTTCACCTGAAGGATTTCGGGGAGATAATTGCTATCCTCCTTCTCTTTGTGTATTGAACTTTCAACTGCTTGAATATAATGAGCCTGATAATGCTAGAGCATTCAACTGGTAAAAAAGTTAACTGATTGAAAACAATCTGACTTAAAGACTGGATACCAGTATAGGTGTTGATTAAAAATACTAGAAAATTATGCATTTTTCCATTTATTTAATTCTTGTTCTACAGGAATGCTACAGACTGCTTGAAAAACAACAAAAACAAAACTGTAAGAAAGACCCAGAAGGACTTAGCAATTTGTGGTGAAGAGATAAAGGGCTGAAGAATATTTTGTTGAATAGATGCCCTTAGAACACAGCAAAGTGTAGAGACATTTTGGCACTTAATCCTAGACCTCCAAACTCAACAGCTTAAATGCATGTCTATGCAGTCAAAGATCTGGACTTTCACTGTAGTCAGCCCAACCTGAAATAGTATATTTAGGTCACACTGAAAGTAATACCTCCTATTTATTTCCATGAAAACTACAATGAAGAGCACAGTAACACTATTTCAAAGAGCAAAATGAATAGAAGTTGAGGAATTGAAAAAGCCTTAAGAAAAGATTTCCCACTGAAAGTATTTGAGGGCAAAATCCAGACCTTAGTTTTCTCTTTGGGAATTAAAGTCTTCATAGAACTTTCACAGAACTTTAATATGTAGAAATCGGTATCTTTTCCCTCTATCCATCCCCTTCTGCATCAGGAAACTTATCTGTTAACAGATAATTCCCTTAATTCCATTCTTTGTGCCAATCCAGTATTAAACACTGAATAGTTGGGGATTGGGGGCTGGAAGAAAAGATAATTAGATTTTCCTGAGCCTTTTTCTTTTATGCATTCAAATTTTGTATTTTTGATCCATCAACCCTCAGATAAAATGTACTTAAATTCATGCTAAATAATGTCTGATTATAATAAAGAAGCATTAACAACACATTCTCAGGTTTGGGGTTTTCTGGAGTTTGTTTGCTTGTTTTTGTTTTGTTGTTGTTTTTTTAAAGGCAACCTTTTCTAATGGACATTTTGACTTCTACAACACATGCAGGATGAAAATGATGCTTGAAAATAAGGCTGGCAATTAGCTGCTCAAGACTTATTTATAAATTTCTTATGGTCTTGTTTTGTAGCTGTTCTGCCACATTGTAGTTGGAATGCCTCCTGATGTTTTAGAGAAATGAGACATAAATACGCGCTAAGCCAGATGCCCAGGATGGCACAGTTTTTACAGGCGGCCAGCTGGGAGACTGTTTTGAAAGCCACAGAGGAGGTAAAACAATGAAGTTTTCTTACCCCTGCTAAAGTATAAGGGTTGCAACGATGAGGTGAATAACTGGTCCCTTTGACTCTACATGACAGATCTCAGGATGCTACCAAGGAAAAGAGCAAGCTGAGGTGTACTCCATATCTTGGAGATCTACTAGAGTGTGTTTCCAGCTTGTTAAACAAGACATCAAGTGATTCCACTACATATCCAGGGGAGACACCCAAGTTAAAATGAAGCTGAGCTCTACATCATGACCTGTTTATTCTGACTCCTGGAGACCCTGCTCATTCGCTTCTTCTCTTGGGCAGGGTTTTGCACCAGCAGAGTCCCACCATCACTCACATGTCCTATTCAGGCAGGGGAGGGCCATTTAAACTACTCCAGAGGCATCACACTTTGGACACCTAGAATCCCCAAACAGGGCTATGTGATAATTTACATGGATGAGTCTAAGACAAGTTTTTTCTGTCTCTGTGTTAATACTCTTGCTCTTGGAGTTTGGAATTAGAACAATCTTTTGTGTTTCATGTCCGACATCTCTGGTCCCAAGTGAAGAGGACATTTTAAAGTGAAGCTACCAGCAGCTAATGGGATACTGAAATCACTGTGTTAACATGAGCAGGTCCATCAAGGACAGCATCATGTTAAAAAAAAAGAATGGATAATGCAGTGAGCATCTCAGGTGCATTTACAATTCAGACTAGCAAACTGAGAACATCATTGAAATTCACAGAACAGTCAAGAGAGGCCTAAAGCAGACTAGAATTATTACACTGCCTCTATAGTTTCAGAGGAGGTAGTAAATATGAAGGGACACACAATGTTAGTCCCAGTAAGCAAGCTCTGCTTGCCTGGTTGAAGATCATAAAAGAAATTAAAGATTCATACTAAGAACTGGAGAACCAAGTAGACATGATTTTTTTAGTTGGGTCAATATTGAATCATACAAATGACAAGCAGACAGTGATTTTCAGTCATTTTGGCTACTTGAATCCTGAGCCAGTTGTAAAAATATGAAATGAATACACTTAGAACATTATTCTTTTTCCAAAATAGTCTATTTCTTTTTAAAGATCTCCAAAAAATGGGATGTATGAGATTTTCTTCCCTTCTTCAGTCATACAAAACCAATACTTTAGGAAGTGGTAGTCACAGCATTTAAATAGTATTCAAATAATATACTATATATATCTACACTTTGTGTAGATGAACTTTTTAAAATCAATCTTTGCATCTACTGCAAAACCAAGATACCAGTTACAGGAATATGCATTGCTTTTTTATTTTTAACACATACATGCTCACATATATATTTTAACAGTATTAAAAATCATATCTGTTTTTTCCTGCTACCTTTCATAAACTAACAAGCTAACAAACTGCTTGAAATTCAAGAATAAATAAAAATGGAGGATGAATTACTTTATGCTTGCTTTATGTTATCAACAAAAAGGGAAAGATTTGAGACTACTGAAATATACCATAAGAATTATTCCAAGATTACAGATGCTACTCATAATTCCTAACCTTTATGGTAAAGAAAATATAGACATTGAATATAGACATACCCCTTCTTTTCAATGGGGTAGCAACAGAAACGGATAAACGCCTATTGGAACATGATTTAGAAGGTATGTTCTGCTAAACCAGCAATGAAAATGCTGACACACATACCAAGCATAGAATAAGAGGCTTTCTCTGGTGTTCTTTGGGACTCTGGGAAGAAAGTATCTGCTGCTGTGATGAGACAAGGTTGTGGGATTTAAGGATTTTTCTATCACTGTTTGGGGGACAAAAGAACGAATCACAAAAGTATGCCCTAACCTCTCAGATAAGTTGTTCTTATGCCACAGAAAAATCAAAATCCACCCCCAACCCCCTCCTCCCAAGATTTTCTTAAAGTTCATAATCTACCTGAGGGATACAGAAATAATGAAATTACAAGAACCAGTGCTGCTGTGTTAAAAAAAAACTAGTTCCAAGATCATGAAATTCTGCCAGAGAGAGAATACTTGTGCTGGAAATAAATACTAGACTTTTCCCATTTCAGTGTAACATTCCCTCAGATATAAGGTATCCCAGGATTACAATTCATGAAAGCTTTCCCTGCAAAAGCAAGTATTCTGAGAAGGTTAACAAATCTGCTAATTTTTTTTTTTTAAATAGATGTGCACTTGTATCAAATTGGCATCACCATAACAACATGTTATAGTAATCTTATGCAAATGGAGAGTAAAGGTTGAGCTGGTCATTTGTGCATGCCCAGCCATAGCAACATTAAGTTGCAATAATTGTGTGACCATATCAGTGAGCAAAGTTCTCTTTCAGTTTGGAAAAAAAATAAAATAGGGTTACTAAGCATTACAAACAACGGGTACCAATTAGCACTGTCAGGCATACTATTTCACAGGCTCAATTCAAATTTTTCCATAGAAATATTGTGATATTCCATAGAGATTAGAATTCTTCTCAACATGTTTACATTAGCTTCAGCACAGTATTTTGACAAAGATTTACTACCTTACATATATTCAAGCACTAGGATTTAGCCAAAGATAGAACGCAAAGTGGATTTCGGAAATTAGCAAAATAAATATTTTAATTAAGTAAACTCAGTAAGACCATTTTTGCCTAAGTTTTCCATTTTAGTAATTCTGTCCGATGAGAAAGAAAAGGTGTACATAAGGTAGGTAACAAGATATAGTCAGGGGAAAAAAAAATGAGAATAGGTTGTGTTGGGTATGTATCTATTATGGGAAAACAGGCAGAACAGGAAGAGCTGCAAGTGGGACAAAACATGATCTTTGAAATGCGTGTCAAAAAATGCAGCCGAAAAAGCCTTCATTATAGTTGAATTATTGGTTTCTGATATAACAGCTTAGTTAAAATGTTTTGTCTGGGAAAATTAAAGGAATTTTTGAAAGAATCAGACATTATGGCTGCATGTTTATTTCACTGATCATTTTTTTATCACTGGTGATTTTGCCCTAGAACTTTTAAGTTAAGGAAGCCAAGCACTTATTCAAGCGACCTAAAATCTATGTCTTTGCTAACAGTCTCGCAGGAAAGTTCTCTAGATGAGATAGGATTGCGCATTTCAAATCTAAGAAAATGTATACTTTCCTCAGCCTGGATACAGTTTAGGAGGGCTGCTCCGAAAGTAATGCCTCCTATTTTATGATATAGCCCTAGGACATCAGAGGCAGATGTCACTGGTATGGCAGTAGAGGTTGAACCTTCCCATCGATATTCTGTTACATTTTGTTGCTGTGTGACAGATGGAAGCAGAGGGACAGCCTGACAAAACGGTGTCTGACATGGAAGTATGTATGAAGAAAAAGTGTGTCACTGAATTATTCCGTGGGGAAAAAAATGCACCCACTGACATTCACTGATGCATGTTGAGCATTTATGGAGACCAAACTGTGGCTGTGAGCACAGTGAGATGGTGCATGGTGCATTTCAGCAGTGGTGACAACAACTCCGGTCACCACTGCTAGTGCAGATTCTTACGAGCAGCATGCTGACTCTTGTTCTTTGCTGGTGAAAATGCACAGCTAATGGTGGTAACTAAGTTGAAAATTAGTGGTTTGTAGCTGAGTATTTGCTCTATCAAATAGTGTTATTGTGCTCTTTGCATCTGTTGTAGTTTCTATGTAAATAAATAAGAGGTATTACTTTCAGAGCAACCTGTGTAATATTGCAGATTCGTACATGAAAGCTGCTACATCTTGCATGTACATTTAAGTAGTTTTAAAGTCACTGGTGGAGGAGGTGCAGAGGAAAGAAAATAATTTACTACTAATATTGATCATATAGTACTCCTAAATATGCAAAATATTGATTTACATTTATAAACTACTAAATAGATGTGAAGTCACAGACTTACTGAAATGACAGTAAGAAATCCAGAAAATATTTTCTTAGCTGAAAAATTAAGGCTGACTTGATTTATTTTTATGAGTTAATACACTTCTTGAGGAGTCCTAAATTTACAGTGTCTAAAAGCCAGTGAATAAGATTTGTCATTGCTTTGTAAAATATTACTAGCTTTGTATTAGCTCATCATTGCAGACCTAATCATGTTTCTGGGCTTTTCCTGGTCTTAGTTGGTTTTAGCTTGTTGTAGCTGTCTTTTGCCTAACAATTCCTAGTGACAAAGAGGCAGCTGTATCTTAGCTCTCTTAATAACATTAATGACAAAAGCTACTTACCACACAGCTATTGACAGCCCTTAACAAACGAGGAGTTAGGTTCCTGATGCGATGGTAGGAAAACTTCAGGGAGGAATCAATGGAGAAAAAGCAAGCAGGGACACTGTGTTACTAGAAGTACTTAAATAACTATCTAGACACAAAACTGAAAAGGAAGATGTTTTCTTGCCATTAAGATCATATTCCTCCCAGCAAACAAGTTATGTCTGCAGCAATTCATTCTAACTCCCATTCCACTTGAATAACACTGTCACTCCAGGAGCCAGAAGAACATTGGAATGTAAGCATATCACTGGAAAAAGGGGATGGATATTACTAACTGACAATATCACAGCTTAAACTATACTATTACTATACTATTACTGAGACTTCTGTGATAATTAGACTATTTTGTCTGATCTGGGAGCGCAGCTAACATTGCAACTGAAATGTTAATAGCAGTAGTTTGTTGTAGTTATTAGAACAGACTTCAGTTTGACTAGCAATAAATTGTTTTACTTTGTATATTGAAGAAATTAAAATTGTAACTGCTTACCAAAGGTAATTCTTACCTGAGGCCTGTTGACAGGAAAGTCTACCTGCACAACTAAGCTAAAAAGTAATAGCAGGAATGCCAGCACATCAATTCCACATTAAGGCAGCACAAATTCCCTTGCAGACAGGGTAAGAAATGACACATTATTGACTTGTAAAGTCTTGACTGGTGCTGGCAAAATTGCATAATTATCATGGCAACCTCTCCGATCAGTAAAAGCTGAGGGATGTAAGGATGGAATACAGGCCTACTGAAAAGGACCTGGGGGTACTAATGGATGGCAAGTTGGACAGGAGGCAGCAGTATGCTCTCACAGCCCAGAAATCGAACCATACCCTGGGCCCCACCAAAAGAAGCATGGCCAGCAGAGTGAGGGAGGTGATCCTGCCCCTCTGCTCTGTGCTGGGGAAACCTCACCTGAAGTACTGCGTCCAGATGTGGAGTGATCAGCACAGGAGAAATGTGGATCTGTTAGAATGCAACCAGAGAAGGGCCACAAAAATGATCCAAGGGATGCAATATCTGTCTTACAAGGACAGACTGAAAGAGCTGGGAGTGTTCAGCCTAGAAAAGAGAACGCTCCAGAGAGATCTGAGAGCAGCCTTTCAGTATCTAAAGGGGGACTAGAAAAGAAAGAAGGGAACAGACTCTTTAGCAGGGTCTGTTGCGATAGGACAAGGGGGAATGGTTTCAAATTTAAAGAGGAGGAATTTAGACTGGATATATGGAAGAAGTTTTTTTGCAATAAGGGTGGTGAGGCACTGGAACAGGCTGCACAGGGATGCGGTAGATGCCCTGTCCTGGAAGACATTCAAGGTCAGCCTGGATGGGGCTCTGAGCAACTTGATCTAGCTGTAGGTATTCCTGTATGTTGCAGGGGGGTTAGACTAGATGACCTTTAGGAGTACCTTCCAACTCAAAAACTCTACGATTATGAGGATTCTGTGTAAGGATTCATCTCATGCTGTGGCTTCACAGACTCCTTGTTGAACTGCTTATGTCAGGAGGACTTTGTTCTATACAATGTCCGTTAAATCTCTTTAAGCAAAAGCGTGTATTTAATTTGCCTCAAAGAGAGCAATTAACATTCTAAAACAGTACATATTTTTCTCCCTTTCCTCTCACAAAAGCTGTGAGTGTAAGTTAGCAGTCCACACTAATTAGTTCAGTCTTTATTGCCATTCAACCAGATGGAAATAGTATGCCTTTTTAGCACTGTCTAGAATCATAGAAGTGAAATAAAACTAAAATATGCAGTCCCAGTGAGCAAAGGTATTATATTTTATTCATCCTCCAAAGGTCACAAAGACCAAAATCTTTTTAGAGCATGTCATTCACTTTCAGCCTTGCACCGTGAGCTCTCAGCTCAGGGATGATCAAGGATCAAAAGATGCCTCACTAAATTACAAGAAAAATGTCTGTATTCTGTTTTGTTGCAATCCTATTAGTCATAGTGAATCTTACGCCTCAGCTGCATGCCAGGAAAACTATACGCAATGTCAACACCCTTTTTCAGAGCCTATTCCATTACTTTATTTATGGCTTCATGACATCAGAATATTTTTTCTCCCAGAAACAGATTTACTAATCTTCAAATCCTTACTAAATTTCACGTCCATCTACCTCTTACCACTTCTGCATAATACTGTAAGCCTCCTCACAGGAGAAAGCCCAAATCTCACCAACTACTCATCCCCCCTGTAAACCCTTTCCATACGCCTTAGACTAGAGCATTTGAACAGTAAAACCTTGAGGATAAATATGATTGTAATGTTAAACTCCACACTGTGTTAGGTTTTAAACAGTCCAAATTATATAAATTATTTTTTATTTACCCTACTGGAATGTCCCTGCCCTTGAGAGTTGCAGCTCAGTTGTGACTAGCACTTTAAGAAGCCAAACAGAAATGACTGCTGTCCCTAAACAAGAGGGTCTGTGAGGAATTCTCTGTGTTCTTTATTACTTAAGAAAAATAAGGAACATATACTCTCAAGGTCTAGGATACACATTCAGTCCAGATGAAAAATTCTATGGAACATTTCTTCCTATATTTATATTGAAAGGAAACCACACACAAAAAATTAAAAAGTGGGATTTGTAGAGGGAACCAGTATTGCTTAAAACCAAATCTCCAAACTAAGCCTGTGAACTACTTACCACAAAAGCAGCTATTTCACTTTACATGGTTCTTAAACTCTACAAATTAAATTAAGTACTTGAATAGACAGTAAAATAATCATATTTTAATTAATTTGGGGGCAAATAAGAACACAATGTTTTCATTGAAAATGTTTATTTCCCTAGTTTAGTCCCTGAGTAGGATTAGCAATTGAGAAAAAAAAAGAAACTATAAAATCATTTATCCACAAGAGAAACAAAATAAACAAAAGGTAATTATAAGATAATTATTGAATTATTGAAACACCATACCTTACAATCTTTCAGAATTCTATGAAAAACGAACAAGAAGCAAACAAAAAAAAACAAAACCAGAAAAAAAAAAAATCCAATCAGAAGTATAATACCTTATGTACCATATACTTCCTTTATCACCAAAAGTTCCCCATATAATGGAACTAGACAAAACTATAATTCAGAAATAGGAAATCAGAAGGACTGTAAAAGTGAAATGGACTTCTGACAAATGATACTGTATAGAATATGATTTCACAGACTGACAAAACAACACACTTCTCCTGCACTAGTAAACTAAAATAGTATATAGTCTTAGTGAAGCATGGGTATTTCAGTATTAATCTTTTACTCTGGCACAAGTATTTGTCAAAGCTATTGAACCTTGAATTTTCTTTTTTTTTGTTTTGTTGTTTTCTTTATGTAATATGAGGCTGGTTTGGAGGCCATGGCTTTAACTGAATTACCATGCCTGTAAGCACACTTCCAGCTTTATCACGGACAGTCCAATGACATTAAAGCTTTATGTAAGCCTTGCTTGATTTAAAGTTCATACCTTGCATATTCTCAGAATATTTGAATATTGTGAAGCTTAATCATTATGAAAGAAGTAGCTAAGTTAAAGTAGTTCAGACTACTTGGAAGTAAGATTGAGATTACAAAACTAATACTTTTGTTTTCTAGTTGTAACTACTACATGTAATAACTGGCTCAAGACCTATTCTATGCTGTTATGTCAGTACAACTGCAGAAATTTCAGTTACAGTAAATTACATTTACAAATTTAGGTAAAACAGGGAAACACAGAGATCTCAAATGCTTCTTATAAGCATCTGTGTAAACCATAAGCCATTCTTCCATGGACACACTAGCAAAGCAAGAAACCCCCATCTACCTTCCTCTTCCTCTGATTAAAGACTATGTGGTAACAAGCTCCGATACTCCATATAGGAAGTATCTGAATGTTCTTTCCAGACCATTAATGACAAAGAGTTCACCTGTTTTTTTCCAGTAGTTGTTCCAGTTTTCACTTGTTTCCATTTTCTTTTCCTCTGTCTAGATAAGCCAGTTATTCTGATTAGATGGCAACACCTTGCTTAGTATCAAGCATACAGACATACTCATGTTTTTAAATTCCAGACAAAAATGAATTTTCTGACTCACCCTATCTTCCTGTCTTCCAACAGTAATTTAGATCTCAAATAACATCATATAATATGCTCAACTTTTGAATCTGTTTTCTTGGAGGAAAATAATTTACCTATGCAGCAGAAAGCTGAAACAAGAATAAATGATAAAAAAAATTGTAGCACCTGTGGCTCTTTAAAATCTCTTTATTCTGATAGCCGTACGTGCAAAAAACTTTCAAAGGAAAAGGAGATTTGCTATTACAGATCAGATCATTGATGCATACAGTCTGCTATCTTGTGGGTGAGAGGGCTTCAAAGGAAAGCAAAACAATATCCCCATGATGCTCATACAGCAGTCAATTTTCTATCAACTTCTTGCCTCAGTGCTCAAATTTTTGCCATCACAGTTAAATCCCTGACTAAGCAACAAGAGGCCTGGAGCACTGCTCTTTAGAGCACACTCATGTTGCTACTGTGAAGTTTATTTGCATACACAAAAATACTGTTTTCCTCTAAATGCTGTCATATGCTCTCATTTGTCATTGACTTAATGAACACGTGTACTTTTCAGTTGTTTACGGAAGAAGATTTGTGTAGTTGACCTCTGGACATCTGAAGGGGAAAAATGAGTTAATACAACCTACACTGCATTATTCTTTGAAGAAAAGGTGTAGTTACACTGAAAAATCATTTGCCTAGTGAAATAAATGCTTCACATAGGAGAAGAGAGGTTTGGCAGATTTAATTCTGTTAAGAGTTCCTCAAAATGAATTCTTTCTTTTCTTCTTCTGAAAACTCATACTGTAGAAGAGAGGTTACTGCACTGAATTACATTACATTTGAACTGTGCCACACACAAGCCTTCTATACCTATTTCTTCCTAAGAATTTATTTTAATGAATCTATGAGGGCTGCTCTAATAGTCCATATACACTACACTTTAACTTTTGCATTTCTTATAATTGCCTATACATTTGCATAATTTATCATTCTGGAAACAAGAATTTCCCTCAGATGAATGAAGGAAAGAGATTTCTAATCTATTATTATCTCAGTACATCCTAGAGAACAGTCTGGTTCACAGTTTATAAGAATTAACAGTTAAAAAAAGATGTTTTTTTTTCCTTATATCTACCGGCTCAGATACATTGCTAAAATGTTTACATTTGTAAAACCAAGGAGAATGGTTTCCATCAAAAGGGAATGAAAGAAGAAACAAGAGGTGAATTCAACACTGGATAAAAGCAAGAAGAGTCAGTGTCAAAAAAATATTTTAAAATCCAAAATGGAAATGAAGGAAGTTTAAATGGAAAACAATGGTTATGAACTGCATGGAAAAAATATGCTATCGGGAGAAGATAAAACGTAGATGAACAAAGAAATGTAAAAAGAAATCAAAAGTTTGTAAAGACTCACAAGCTACACAGGACATGCACAGAGTATGATGGCAAGGTTTGCAGAATAATACTGAAAAAAGAAAATATTGGAAAACTCAATGCAAAAGATCATAGAAGAGAGAAAAAAAATAGAGATGACTTGCCTGCTTTTGAGGTTTAAGAAATTTTGAAGGCTTAAAAATGTGCTCCTTGAGACGCATTTGCTAGACTTTGTCTTTCATCATCACCAGCAGCATACAGAGAAGGAACAACTGCCCAAGGAGAAATTATTTATACTTTGCTCCAATATGCTCTTATTACACACTAGTAACTCGAGGTCTACAGGATGACTTACATGCTCTGCTTTTTCCTCATCACACCTGTGACCCCTCCTCGCTTTGGAGTTGAAAAGAAAAAAAAGTTACATTGCCAAGTTATATTATGTTCTTTGCTTAGTTGACTAGATTTTCAGCAAAGGCACTTTTTTCATTAGAGTCCCCAATAAAATATGGGAAATACTTATTAAAAGATACCTTACTAAAGCTGTATAGAAGTTTGAGGATTCCAGTTTCTAGTACTGTACAGCATCAGCTTACCTTTCAGTACTGTGAAAGAGCAGAATGCAGGATTGCAAGCACACTGGGACCAAGTGGCTTGAAGGAAGGATGACTTTTAGGCCTTCTACAAATAGCATCATACAAGAGTTGTGGGAAGAATGCTGATGTGCTATTGCTTGGGTGTAATTACTGAACTGCTATCTATTTAAACCACATTTTATCTATTTTGTCATGTTATGTTATGTACCCAAGGCAGCCACAAAGCTAGTAACTGTCACAAAGGTCTACATTAAATTATAATCATAAATATATGCAGCTTCAGTTAAAGAAAAATGATGCAATGTCTCCACGGTTGTTAATTATGAAACACAACCAGTCAGATTCTTAAAATAAAAAAATGTCTAAGATAAGTGAGCAGTGTTTTCTGGATGACTGCAAATAAAAATGACTACTGATAAATCTGCCAATCTCAGTAGATCCATACTAGATAGGAAAACGGGCAGAGACAAAATTGCCTTCATATTATTAATAAAGCTGTTTAAAAGCTTTGACTTGATCCAGCAAGTTACTTATTTTGATTATTGAACACTGAGAGAGAAGTTTCAGTCTTAGAAGATATAAAATAAAGAAGATGAAAACAAGACAAGAAATATAAAGGCTGTTGCACTGGTGTAGGAAGAATTTTCTAATTTGTACTGGAAAAAGGCTACTAACTGGGTAGTTAGATTTCCAATAATACGTTCAACTTTTATTCTAGTATCTTAAAGTGTTCAGATAGACAGAATAAAAACCGTAATATGTACTAGGGTAATACCTGAAATAAAAATATATTTATGGGATATTTTTAAACACTTTAACAGTCAGTTCCCTTAATGGATCATTGGAATTTCTATATAAACTAATGGGTAACACTTAAATGTATGCTGTAACATAAATAAAATTAGCATGTTATTTCCCAATGTCTTTGAAATATAAATAAAATTATGAATTTGTAGTGATAAATTCTCACTCTCTTACAGTGGAAAAGGCTAGATATCGCAGTAAATTTCTTTCAATCTTAAAAGTACTCAGATTTTTCTGCAAAGACTTTTAAGAGTTAACTTCCTCCCAGAATTTCCTTGTATATATGGTTAGTTTTTAGTCTTATTTAAAAAGAAGTGTATTTACCTTTTTCTAGAAGGACGTAATAGCAGAAAGAATACTGAATTTTTGTCTGTGTTGGGTTTATAATCCTCCAAGCTTAGATACAAGCTTTATATATAGCTCTCATGAAGAAAAAACAAAGAAACAAGCAAAAAAACACATAATCAACCCTGCCTCTTAGCTGCAAATAAGAGGTTTTCCTCACCTTAGTAGGTTGTGTTAATAAAAATAAATAAATCTATCAGTAAGGACAGCGTTGAGTATTTAGAATAATAACTATTGTTGGAGAATCATTCAAGAATATTTTTGCCTATAACCAGTCTCTAGACATTTCCTTTTATTTTTTTTTTTGACACAAAATATTCCCCATCCTTTCATAACACTTAATCTAATGAAGGATTACAAAACAAAAAAAAGTAAACAAAAAAAACTGATTTCACAGTTAAAAACCCAATCAAGTTACAATCATAAGACAGACCATTTAAAAAAGAGAAGTAAAAAAGTAAGCAAATTTATAAAACAGATATTTGAAGCAGTTAGGCTAAAAAGAAAGGAAACTCATATGCACAGTTCATGTAAAACAAAAGTAGATGTGCAAGGCCATAACAGTATTACCAGTTTGGGATATAAGATTATAATACTAAAGTAGAACAACTATTTCAAACAAAAATGACATATTTCTATGGAGAAGTATTTGATGGACAGTGGGCATATTTGTTGGAACATGCTCGAGTGATCTCTGGAGTGTCCTTGGAGGCCTGAAATGAGGAACAGCTGCTGTGTTGCAAGGTCGAACAGCTATGCCTCCAGGTTGTGCTTTACAGGACTGCTAACCACTATCTAACTGCAAGAATGCCTATGTGATGATATCTGCTGTCCAATTAGCAGTGTTGTAGTGCACAATGCCTACCTGATGCTCTATAAATGTTGTAGTCGAATTGCAGTAAATTAAGCACTACGCGATAACCATATTGATACAGCGGGTGACTTTGGCGTGCACGTTGCGACATATTTCAAAGTTGAATACCACATGTGGTGACAATTGTGGAACTCTACATACTGTTTCAGAAGTTCAGTTGAGACTGTCTTTGTAGGTACATGAAGAGTAGTATGCCTTTTTTAAGTACAAGTTTCTAATAATCCACAGTTCTGTAGCTTTTTTTCTTTCAATACTTCTAATTAGAGTTAGAAAAGAACCTATTTTGATATTAGCTGTCCTTAGTAGCAACATTTCACAACATGCAACCTGAAAAGGTCAGTCTGTCAGGCTGTAATAAATAAAATACAAATGAAAATGGGGAGAAGGAAAATCTCTCAAGGTAAGACTATTCTTCTATGAAACCAAAGCAATAATAAAAGTCACCCTGTTAGTATAAATCACACGTGCTGCAGTTATAAGAGAAAGTATACTTCTGAAAAGTCTAGAAGTCAGTTTGCTGATTAAAAATAGAATTATAGAATAGTATCAGAGAATGCTTTAAGTTGGAAGGGATCTTAAAAATCAAATGTTGGTTCAGTGGCCAATTACTTTGTTCCCCATCATTGTTATCATAGTGATAGCATAGCAAGAGAGCTACCCATAGCTTAAGTTAGGATGGTGCTCTTTTCAGGTTGTTACTTTCAGTTACCTGACTGACAGGCTGATGCAAGCGTGCCAGTTGTATTTCTGGATGGCTGCTGACTGATGAATAGCAGGCTACTGTCAGGTGCAAAATCTATCCACTGCCTTAAGAGAATGTTGTCTAGACCGTGGGTGTCCAATCTTTTGGCTTGTCTGGGCTGCACTGAGTAAAGAATTGTCTAGGTCTGTATAGAGATTTTTGATGAAATTTTATTCTTTCTGTACTCCATCCTTGAAAATAGTAGTCTGAAATGTACGTATTGTCAAAAAGTGATGTCGTGAATAAGGTGCAATTGTGAAGCGAGAGGTATTTCTCTCTGGTAAGACAGGTCTTATTTAAAGTCTTGTAAAGAGACATCCAATTTTTCTTTGAGTTGAGTGTCTAATTGCAATTCTGTATGTTCTATTTAAACTGAAAATTGTGTTGCAAATATGCCAAAAAATTGATGATTTTCTTGGCAATCTTGAAATCTATTCTTCAAAATCTTTTATCAAAACAGAAAGCATGGCTACATATTTTTTTTTTTTACTGTTCACAGGACTGTGTTTAACCAATTCATCAAAATGCATAAACCATAACTTGAGCTTACCATAATTTAAATTTCATTTCAAATCCTGTTATGGTTTGAAACATAGCACAGACAAGTTCATTTTTACCTTAAAGTCCCATGTTTAACTCATTTAAATGAGCAGTCAAACCCACCAAAAATGCTAAATCTGGGAGCCATTTTTTATCTTCATGTTTTGGCACAAGTCTTTTCATTTCATAAATGACTTAATTTCATTACACAAATCATAAAAAAACTTTTTAGCATTTTACCCCACCTTACACACCTTCCTTCAGAAAACAAAATGATGTCCCTATAATCAGCACCCATACTTTGAAGGAATTCCTGCAAACAGTAATGGTTCAAGTTATGAAATTAACAGCTTTGATGCCTATTAGCACAATGTTATTCATTTTTAAATCTTTTCTGCATAAATTTTCTTTATGTAAAATGCAATGATATTTCATCAAACATGAGTTGTCAGTGGCAACTGCATCATTCTCTACTAATTTTATAAGACCTTTTTTTTTTCTTACCAACCATTACCAGTGCATCATCAGTAGCTATACCAAATACGTTGACAAAATTTGAAGGAAATAGCCTTAATGTAAACAACTCAGCACAGACCCTACACAAGAAAGTTAATATACTGATTTGCCTTTGAGAAATTTTCACACCCTCTATTACTTTTCTGTAGGCAACTAAATAGTGGAAAACCTATTCCAAAAAAAACTATAGCAAGGCAATGACATAATGCTATGTGCTTTCTCCAGGCATGAATTTTTTTAATGGGTTATGTGAAATAATAGAAGCAACTCTTGTCCACAAAAAAAAATTTAATTTTTTTCTTTTGTTTCAAGGATAACTGATTCTATGTTCAGAATTTTTGGTTCTGAAAGGTGCATTACATCCTTCATATTAAGTGGTGAATCTCCCTAGAATCTAAATTGTCAAATTACTAGTTCCCAAGGGGAAAATTTTTAGGTTTTGCACATCATACCCAAACCTCAACAATACTAGAACAACAATTTTACTGAGGTGGTTCTGTGCCTTACTGCCTCTCAAACACCCATTAAAATAGGCTTGCTTTCACTGGGACAGCTGCTAAGCAAATGAAAGTCTGAGGTAAATGTAAAGAAATTACAGCATGTATCTTTCTCATAGTGGTCATGAGAAATAAACTATATTATAATTTACTCTGTCACAACGCTCAACATGGCATTAGAAATTCTTCACTTTCCTTCAAAACAAATAGAAACTGATTTTAATTTCAAGAATTAAATGTGTCTTCCGTGCTTAACTTCTCAGTGACATAGTCTGCATATTGCTCCTTTTACATCATTGCCAGTTAATCATACCTATAGATTCTGCATTGCCAACAAGAAAATCTTTTTAGTTAAAAAAAACAACAAAATTCTGATAGCTTGTTTCTCAACTATACACTGTGAAGTTAACAGCAAAGCATCAGATGTACGAGGCATATGTGGCAAGGTTTTGGTAGTGGGGGGCTGTAGATGTGACCTCTGTGGGGAGAGCTCAGCAGCTGCCCCAAATCACATCACATCAGAGATAGCTCCTGCTTCTTCAGAAGGGCGCTGCCGCTGGCCAGAGCAAGGCCATGAGTGACACTAGGCATGCTCTGGGAGAGCAGATTATAGAAAGGGAAAAACTGCTGCACAACAGCAGCTGGAAGAGGGGAGTGAGATATGCAAGAGAAGCAGCCCTAAAGGCACCAAGGTCAGTGCAGGAGAGCAGGAGGTGCTCCAGGTGTGGAGCAGAAGTTTCCTGCAGATTAAAAGAGGCCCATGGAGGAGCAGGCTGTTCCCCTTCAACCCATAGGCACTACACAGAGCAGATCTCTACACGCAGCCATGGTGGAACGCATGGTGCCGCAGTACACATGACCCAAAGGAAGCTACAGTCTATGGAGAGCTGCTGCAGGAACAGGCCCCAGGTAAGAACTGTAGCCCATGAAGAGAAGCCTGTGATGGGAGCAAAAAGTCTGGGAGAGCTAGTGCCTGTAGGGACCTGCGCTGGAGCTGTACGCTCCTGAAGGATAAGCCCCATGGTACTGATAGAGAAGCCCATGCATGATCAGTTCTTGTAGAACAACATCCTTTGGGACAAACTCCATGCTGAAGGATCGGAAGAGCAACCATGAAAGAGCAACAGAGACAAAGCATTATGGACTGACCTCAGCCCCCATTCCTTGTTCTCCCAAACCACTCAAGAGAAGGAGATAGAAGAGGGAGGATGAAGTGGCAGGTGTTTTTAGTTTGCTTTTAATTCTCATTGCTCTAATCTGTTAGTGATAGGGAATAAATTATATTAACATCCCTCAACTGGGAGTTTGTTCTGCCTGTGATGGTAACTGGTGAGTTATTTCCCTTTCCTTATCTCAACCCTTGAGCTCTCTTACATTTGATTTTCTCCCCTTCTTCCTTTGTGGAGGTGGAGTGAGAGAGCAGTGTATAGCTTCACCATAAAGGTGAAAACACCAGATCAGATCTTCCAAAATGGCCTTTAACAAAATCAGTGAGATATCAACTGAAAAAAAGCAGGCAATAAGTTGGGTGGAAAAATTTCTGGGCAGCTGGGCTCAAAGGGTTGTGATCAGCTATAAGAAGTCCAGCTGGCGGCAAGTTAACAGCATTCCTAAGGGATCAATACTGGGACCAGTACTCCTAACATATCTCTTAATGACCTGCACAGTGAGGCAGAGCACACTCTCAGCAGGATGGTAAATGACAACAAAGGGGGGTGGGTGGGAGGTAAAGGGCAGTCATCAAAATTCCATAGGATAGAATCAATTTATCAGAATAGATTTAATAGCCTGAAGAAATGAACATACAGATATCTTCTGAAGTTCAACAGAAGCATATACACAGTGCTGTATCAGATGCAAAATTACCCCATGGCTAACTGGCTAGAAAGCAGCTTTACAGAAAATTGTTTGGGAGTACTGGTCAACAAAAAATAGAATGTGGTGAATCAGCAGTGTATCCTGGTGGCAAGGAAGGCTAACTATAGCCTGGGCTGAATTAGCAGAAGCACAGCCATCATGTTAAATCATCGTTATTCTCCACTCTGATCATCATTGGAGGGAACAGAAAGGAGAGCCAGTCTTGTCTGGGAGGTGCATAGTGACTGGAGGAGATGCAGACAACCCAAACTGCAGCAGATTGCATTTTATTACAATGTATTTAACCTCAGCTTCATGAAAGGAATTCTCCTTGAGAGACTTCAAAATAACTTCTCAGTGCTCTGTCCAAAAAAATTAGTTACTTATAGAAATCCAAATGGAGAAAAGATCACAACTCAACTTCACAGTTTCAAAGACGTAAAAGCTACTAATTAACTACTGTTAAAAAAATAATTTAAGTACTGGCTACATTCAGAAGAGATACCAAAACAGTACAGAAAACGACTAGAAGCAACATTCATTTCACTCACTCAGATAATCAGCAGCAAGAAAAGATGACAAATAAATAAAACTAGTTCTGAGTTCTTCAAGAGAAAGTCAGAGCATGTAAATGGAGATATTTACACAGAAATACTAGAACTCCAAAACTACCAATTTCTCTCTTCATTTTTTAACTTCGTCTTTCAGCAAAATAAGAAAGAACAAATAAAAGTGACCTTTCAGAGGGAGAAAAGATGTGGTTGGTCTTTAAGAAAAGATTTTATTCCACCTGTATAATAACCTACTGGGAAAAATGTGAGCTTTTAGCAAAATGTCACTGTGCTGTCGCTGTTGTTCTACCACCATGATGAATAACGGGCAACCCTGTGAGATTGCAGTGGTTCACCCTGCACTAGGGTCACTGACCACTTATCACTGCAGGGATCATTGCAAATAATGACGGTGGAGAATGTTGAGGTAGCTGGATAAATATTTGCCATTTCTTGAATAGGAAAAAAATAAACAGCTATAAAAATAGCTTGCCTCTGAATTAGAAGAACAATTTTATATGTACTTTTGATTTAAAATTCATCAGTCTCAATTGCAATGTTCATAAGATATGAGGTTAAAGGTAGCTGAAATTTAAAACAAATATATACTTGCTTGTAAATAGTCTACAATAAAGAAAAAATAATAAATTAGCCAGTAATATTTTTCTTGCAATCTGCTTAGTATTTGCTTCATTCAAAGCAGTTATATATGTATTAGCTAATTAAACACCTGGAGAAAAATCTAATTTTGTTCCATAAAAAATGCAATTACTAATTGGGAACATACAACAAAACCATAGAAGTAATGCATATATTTAATTTTTTCAAATAACTACTTTTGTTTCACTCATCTCTCACAACTAAGTTATTACCATCACTGCTGACACAAACATTCCTCAGATATATTCAATATAATGAATAAATATCAATTGCAATGACAGATAATATTCAATGTGGCATATAGAATAATGAAAATGTATTTGGAGTTTTTTCAGATGTTTACAGCTGGTAAGACATCTGTGGAAGGACAAATAAATTCAAAACAGCACTGAAGTTTTCATACCCATTTCTCTGGAATTTCAGTGAAACTTGGTTGGTTAAATTTCTTGCGTATGGGCCACAGAAAAGTCACAATGCAGGAAACAAAATGTAGTTTTAACTCCTGGGTGATATGTGTTATCCACTCAGTTTTAACCTGATTCAGCACTTAGCAAAACTCAGAAAGGGTCATTTCAGCAATAGAAAATTTGTATTATAGTCAAAACAATGTTGTTTTTACTTTTCCCTTTTTTTTTTTTTTGATTGCTCACCTAAGGAAATATATCATCACCAAGTAAGAAAATTTTGATTTGAAAGAAAATAATTAAAAAATTATATGTCATACTTGTGTATAAGTACAGAACAGATTCAAAACAAGTCTAGCAGAAAGAAATGACAGGAATTTGAAGTTACCAAGCTCATGATCATTTCAAAGATAGTTTTATAAATTAATGACAATTATCTGTTTGGTGAATATGAAAAAAATGAGGATGAGTGGAAAGGCAAACATTAGTAATCCTAGATTTCAGCCAAATCCATCTTTGCTTTGCATGGTGACTAATACATGCTTTGAATCCTAATCCTCTCAAACAATTGCAGCAAGCCAAATCCAGGCAAACCTTCTCCAAAATGGTAAGACTGTACATGCTTTCATTCAAACGTGGAGCAGATGGTGTGATTTAATTTTATGTCTGTATGACTGGGATGAGTAGGTGATAATGAAAGGTTTCCTCACAAGTACTGTAGATCAGTGGCTGAAGTGCTCAGAGACCTTTAATCCACAGCATTTTCCAAAAGAGCTTTTCATTAGTTCCAAATTCCTTTCTAAATTCTTTTTTCTATGTAGCTTCAATGTTTTCAAGGCACCTGTTAATATGCAGAGCAAACATCAATACTGTCACTACAGGGCTAGAGCTACAGAACTGTTTTTGACATTACTCCTGCCTGGAAAGAGTAAGTGAGGTGTTATCCAAATGGTCTGTAAACAACCTGACAGGGCCTAAGGAAGGGAAATCAGAATGAAGCATGAGGACTGGCAATACAGAATGATTTCTTTAATAATTTCTCTTCTCATCACTATGGTGTGAGTCAAGTCCTTAGGTCACATGAGTACCGTAAGAACAGATGAACTGAAAAAAAGTTGGAGTTAGAATTAAGCATGAATTTATCATCTGCTACTTCTAACCATGTCACATGCTGATGCAAAATATTGCTAAGAAACAACAGATATATGTCCCAGTTTTGGTTGGTATTAGATAAACTTTTCTCATTGAAGATGGTACGTTGCTATTTTGTATTGAGAATGAAAATAGTTGTCACAGTTTGAAGAGTTAATAACATGACACTCCTTGCTCTCCTTGGGAGAAGAGGGGGAAGGAAGAAGAGACCCAATTGAGGTAGGAGAAACTAATTTATTAAAAGGAATGTGAGATAATACAGAATGAAAATAAATCAAGCAAACCAAAAATAAACTGAAGGAGAGAGAATCAGTGTGAGTCCTTACAATCAGGCCCTTACCATCTGGCCTCCCCGAAGAGATGAGAGATCTTCCCCCTCACCCTTGAATCAGAAGATCACATCTCCCCAGAGCCAGAACTCTGGTGAAACAACTTAGTCTGCTAGAAGCACAGAAAACAGGAGTTGCGTCCAGCACTGTGCTTAAGCATCAGACAGCTTGCCACTTGATGCCATGATATGGAATACTGATAAAACCAGGACAGTGGTGTTGCTAACACATCAATATTTCAGCCGTTGTAGATCAGTGCTTGCACAGAGCCAAGGACTTCCTGCTTCTCATACAACCCTGCCAGTGAGGAGCTACAGGTACACAAGAAACTGAGAGGGAATACAGCCAAGACAGTTGAGCCAGAATGACAAAAGGGATATCCCATACAATATGGTGCCATGCTTCACAATAAAAGCTGAGGAAAGATGGAGGAGGAGGAATATTTGGAGTTATGGCATTTGTCTTTCCATTACCTTGATGAGCCCTGCTTTCCAGGAAATAGGTAAACATCTGCCTGCCGATGGGAAGTAACAAATGTATTTCTTGTTTTGATTTGCTTGCACATGCAGCTTTTGCTTTACCTAATAAATTGTCTCAACCTGAGAGTTCTCTCATTTCTTTCTTTCTTTCCAGTTCTTTCCCCCATCCTACCTGGGGAGGGTGAGTGGACAGTTATGTGGTGCTGAGCTGCCTGCCAGGGTCAAACTACAACAACACAGTAAAGTCCTGATCAGGTAGTCTCCAAGACTGAATATATGTGGTTGTTGCTGAGGTGGTATAGCGATCTGAAAGATCAACACAACAGAAAAGGTGTTACAAAAGAGGTGGAAGGACCGGTACAATAGAAAGGTGCTACTGTCAACGGTTTACAGGCAGGTTCAGCCCAGTTCCGTGACTATTGGTTGGGGCAGGGGACCCATGGGCCCATGCCCCGAGAAAGGGAAAAGGGTAGGGAGATGGGCCTAAGAACAAAACAGCAGCAATGATCTGAGGAGAAACAAACTAATTTACTAAATAGGATATCAGAATGCAAAATAACACAATATAATTACAATTTAAGCTAATAAATCCAATACAATGAGAGATTGTAATAATCTAATACTGACGGTGAGACAGCTGGGGAGTGAGATGCTGCCTGGAGGAGAGACAGGAAGAGAAGAGAGCATCTCATGATCTGCAAACAGTTTTATCTTTCCCTCTGAACGGAAATGGTAACAGAGCAGCAAAGTCCTCTGGGAAATGTAGTTTTTCTGAGGACCAGGTAGCCAGAACTATCCACAGAACTGGAGCATTAACTCTTTAACTCCCAGTACACTACACAATGTTATGATGTAGAATACCAATAACCAAATATCATAAAACCATGACAGCTACAAAGGAAGGGAAGTAGATAGCTCACCCATATTAGAAGATTCTGGGTTTGCAGGGAAAAGCTTCCACCAAGGAGGAATCTCCAGAAAGAGATCCTTCCTCAGTGCCAGTCAGCCCTTAAATGTGGCCTAAGAGGTGTGGAGCCAGACTCCACCCCTTCCAGTCACACAGGTGAATTGCCTTCACCTGTGCTCCCAGGGCCGACTGGGTCTTTCCTCCAGGTGCTCAATCAGTGGTTCAGGCCATGACTCAGCAGTTCCCATACAGGTAGAATGGGCCTAATTAGCAGCCAAAGTCCCACCTAGCTTCTTTCTTACTCAGCAGGACAGGGTGAAAAAATAGGAAAAATGAGAAAAAAACCCAAGCGCTTTAGGATGAAGTCAGGGAAATCTCTTACCAATTACCTTCATAGATGAAATAGGATCAACTTGAAGAAATCAGTTTACTACCAGTTAAAATAAATAATCACTAATCTGAATAATGGGAAATAAAAGATTCATTTTGCATGCCATGAGTCGCTATTTGCTATCATGTGAGATAGAACCTGACACCATAGAAGCGTGGTTAACTTGCCTTCGGGATAGCGAATCATAGGCATGAGAGGGAGCAGGACTACATTAAGATTATTAGTTTCCACAAGTGATAATATCTATATCATGTATTTAACGTTAAAAAGCACATGCTGCAAAATGCTCACAGACACTAAGGACCTTAGAATAGCCATAAACACCCATACTGCCTGTAAGAATGCTATGTGACGAAGCAGAAGCATTAGGACCAGGTAGCACACATCTTCACAGGAGCTGATGTACTACCTGTCTTCCTAGAGTAAATCAACCTGAAATGAGCTCCATGCTATAACTGTCAAACTGCTAACAGAAAAAAATCATTTCTTTGACTGAAATTCAAACCCCAGTAAACAAACTGTATCCGAGAAAGAACAAAGCATGCAGCATTTGATCAGTCTTCAATGGCCTGAAGAGATTAAGAAGATCCCAAGATACAAAGCAAATGACTCATTTTAATGGACCAAATTTTAAGCAGACCTGTAAAACTGCAATTCTTAGTCTGCACATCAAATAAAAATAGCACCTTCAAATGCAATTTTATATCCTTCTTTGAAAATCTGGCTTTAAAAGAGAGGAAGGGCTACTATCTTCCCCTCTCCTTTCCCCTTCTTTTCTCTTTTTTTCCTATTTCACAGATGTAGAATACAATCAAAGGTCTGTTTCTGATTTGATGATAAATATTTCCTGTGCCAATTACTTTTTCAAATAAGTCAGGAAAGACCCTTTTTGACTTCAGCTCTCCTCAGCAATGACTTTTCACCACATGGAACTTGAAAAGGCTCAGAACTCTGGCAGGAATCTATTACAAAAATCATGGAACTGAGGGGAAGAAAAATGTTTCCTTTTTAATGAAAATGCTTTTAAATTAAAATTGAATTTTAATTTAAAACATGAATTAAAACATGAAATTACAAAAGTTTTTTTCTATTAATTTGAGAAACATGGATATTGAAATCCCACCTATAGAGAACAAACGAAATGTTTAAAAAAGTTAGACCGTCTTGAGGAAGAATCTACTTCTGCACAGAATTAGCTGTATCCTTCCACATAAGCTACAAAAGACATCAACTGGGAAAAATAATAAATAAAATATAGAAGATTGAAATTTAGAGAACACAATCAATAAATGCTCGATACTGAAAGTCTAAAAGGAAAAGAACATTTGTAATGACATCTCAGTGTATGAAAAGTGTTTGTAGGTGTACTTCCTTGTTCCAGTTCATGCAATCTCACTAATGAGATAATAGGCTAATGACAATTTTTCATCAATGGCTTAGATGCTCATTGGGTCAGTCAGCTGATCTAGTTCTCGCTGCATCCATGAGGCCATTTCAGCTAATGGAGAAAGGCTGGTGGAATGAATCCACACTTTTCCTTTTGTCTGCATAACAGTCAGCTAGGATTAACTCTAACGTGAACTGCCCCAGCTTTTTAGTTTTATTTAGCATTTATGTATTACCTGTCACATTTTAACTTTATATATTATCTTTAAACTTAAAAACATGTGTTTATAATAATACCACTCAGAAAAGTAGCAGAAGCCCTATACTAGGAAAACTTTTAAAAGTTTTAACACCATGCTGATTACACCTGCATTGAGAGACTTGCATGAAGCAAACCTAAAATATTCACATGGCAGTTCAAATAGAGCTACCTTCATTCTGTAGAGTTCAAAGATCACCATGGTGGGAAATTTTTTTTATTTTTTTTTCCTGGTATAGATACAGTTAAGTACCAACTGCGAAGAAGTTACAAAATAACTTTAAAAAAGGAAGGATGCACCTAGTTTTTGTTTTTCTTTGGGAATTCTGATAAAACTGTAATAAAGTTAATCAAAACAGTGATTATGATGATAATGTAGTGTTCTGTATTTGCTGGACATCTTTTTGTCATATGTCATGTGTGAACACCAATTTCAATTCATGTAAGTCTTCTGCAATACTACTTGTTCAAGTCTATGAGCTTGAGTCCACTTTATTCTATATGCAAGTTAAGGAAATTTTTCCTATGATAAGGCACTTTAAAAAATTCCTACCTCTGTAATTGAGAAAACTGAGCCTCTTGCCATTTTGACTATAAATGTTCCACTCCCAATTTGTCATCTGTTATTTTCAAAATATGCAGCTTCAAAATACTGAGCACATACAATTGTCTTTTAGAAAATCTCAGAAGAGAAATCATGAGGATATTAAATAAGAAAATGAAACAATCTTAAAACTTACATTCAGATTACTGTAGACTTCTTCCTAAATAGACTTGCTCAAGTAACAAAATAGTCTCCTTTTACCTACAGTACAAAATCTTCCTTCTACAAAACAACCACTGACGATACTGTATGATCACATCAATAAGTACACGTAATTTAGAGAAAACTTCTTTTAACTGTACAGAGCTAAGAACTTGTGAGAACTCTTTGGTAGAGGTATAGCATCTTCCTTCATGGACTATCTTTAAACACAGTCTATGGCCTGAGATGCATTTCTAAAATAACAATAAATCTACAGTAATAAAGGATTAATAATTTTTATGATGTAATCCAAATAGATATTGTTTAATAAAACTATTTTGTCAAACAGGCTCCAGGACACAAGGTAGATAATTCGGTTCGGTTCAAAAGTGACATCATCAGTACTTACAAAATTTATTTTTAGAGTGTTCTAGTCAAAGAAATACCAATGCAAAATCTTGATCTTCATCTTAAAAAAAAAATAGAATTTCCCACAGTAGGAAAATAGTCCAGATAAGGCTAAAAAGATCCCCAAACTCTCAGAGTCACAGAATAAGAAAGTTGAAAGGGAGCCAAATTAAGATTTAGTTGAAAGCACGGCTATAGTCATAGTTCTTGATCTTTTCAGCTGAGGCCTTGAAGTGGAAATCGGGAAGGAGTTGGGACTTCGCTCCCCATGAGGGATATTCCATCACTTCTCTGAGCAACCCTTTTCAATGTTCAGTTGTTTTGACAATCAATACATTTCTGTCTTATCCAGGAGGAATTTTCAATGAAGAAAATTATGCAATTATTTAAGGTAATGTGACAGTAATAAACACATGCGAATAATTTGCTACTACATTTAGAATGATTATCATTCTAGATTAGGGAAAAAAATAATATTGCACAATATATTGCACAGTTGCCTAAATATGTTGTGATTTCCCTTGAAGCACTAAGGATTGAGCAAGGTTTCAAGCAGATCCACTAAAGAGATTATTGTTTGGTATAAATGTCAAGATATGACTAGAGACCAAAGCAAGGAAGAAAAATCATAATAACCTGAAGAAAATGGAATAATTATGGAGCACAGAGAACAGAGGGAAAAACACTTGTTGGAGCACATTAAAAAATGCTGTAAGTCTCTTCTCAGAAATGAGTAGATAGAGGAAATAATTTGTAGCCTCCTTGTCAATTCACTTTTGAGCTCTCAACTGAAGGTTCACAAGTCTAATTCACGAGACTATTCACCTAAATTGTCATCACTAAACATTCAGACAGATGAAGTACTAAGTATATGTGACATATATCTAGTGAACAGACAGAATATTAACCTATTAGAATTATTCTATGAGGAGTTTGTTTAAAAAACTAAAACAAAACCCACCCTTTTCTTCTACAGTACGTTTTATTGGTAGTCCTAAAAACTCTTTTAGAAGTGAAAGATTACCACGATCCCAATTAGCTAGTTGACACGCAAAGCCGAAATGTTTCCCAAGCTCACACACTAATTAAAAATAGAGCCTAGACATCCACAATCTTAGTATGGCTCACATTGTGTTTTTTTCCCAAAAACAAAAGGCAGAATCAAGCATGACTAAATTTTAACATTTATTTAATCCTCAGAGTGCCAACAGCCACATGATTACATGTGTTTTTATCTAAGAATGAAGTTTTGTAACCAGAAAAAAAAACAAACAACTTGAAGTTAGAAACAAAAATACTATGCAGGTGGAAAAGTCTTCCAAAGATGTAGAATACAGCTAAAACTCTAGAGCTATAGCTATATTCTGTGCCTTGATGTGGGTTTCCAATACCAGCTCCTACTCCACTTTAGATGATTAACACTGATTAAACAGGTAATTCCTTGCTTAGAAAGCTTATTGCAGAAATAAATTCTTAGATCATAGCTATGCAAGAGCATGTCTAAATGAGAAAGCCATGCAAGCTATTTACAGCAATATCCAGGTGGAGTAGTACAGTAATAGAAGACCTGTTTGTCAAAAAAGCTGGTGGGGAGGGCATAAAGTACGTTACAGACATTTCTGGAGACTTCTCTTCATACTAACT
This sequence comes from Numida meleagris, assembly GCF_002078875.1. Classification (NCBI taxonomy): domain Eukaryota; kingdom Metazoa; phylum Chordata; class Aves; order Galliformes; family Numididae; genus Numida; species Numida meleagris. The sequence continues at coordinate 61,154,421 of NC_034412.1, read as the reverse complement.
ATGGTTTCAAGAACTGAACACCCATTAGAGTATTAGCACATTACTCATATTCCTGAAGCACACATATCAAGTAGTTTCATCTAACAGGAATGCAACTTGAATTTACAAGACTGATCTACAGGTGTGGCTGATGAATTAGCTTGAAAAACACACTCCAGAGGTGAATTAAAATGCTAGTATAGATTTACATGGGAAAATATGCTTTAATTATCCAGCACAGCAATGATCTTTATGTATGATACATACATTACTTTGAGATTCAATAGGAAGTTACTATCTGATCAAGATTAAAACCATTTCAAATCTGTGAAAAAAGCTATACCATGGTACCTGTCAAATAACATTTTCATCTTTTTTTTCCATTTTTCATTTTAAGTCCAAATTACAGCAAATGAAGAAATTAAAGTTGTAATTCAAACGAAGAGTACTAGAATAACCCGCGATTTCTGAGATACACTGTAAGAGAAATTTTGTGTTCAACATTCTGCAATAAGCCATTTATCTGCGTATCATTTTTCTGCTAATGCTATAACAATTTTTTTTCCTAGCAGCATATATATGAGGGCTGCTCCAAAAGTAATGCTGCCTATTTGATTATGTTGGCCCATGATGTCTGAGGTAGATGTTGGCGGTACGTGGAAGTTAAACCTTCCCACCAATATTCCTTTGTATTTTGGAACAGTGTGACAGGTGTCACCAGAGGGGCAAAATGGCATCTGACATGGATGCACTTATGAAACAAATGTGTGTCATCAAATTCCTCCATGCAGAAAATAAATGGCACCCACTGACAGTCAGTGCTTGCTGAATGCTTACAGAGACAAAACAATGGATGTGAACACACTGAGGTGGTGGGTGGTGCATTTCAGCAGTGGTGACAGCAACATGAAAGACAAGGTACGTTCCGGACGGCCATGCAGATTTTTATGAGCATGGCATGCAGGCTCCTGTTTATCACTGGAAAAAATACGTAGCTAAGAGTAGTGACTATGTCGAAAAATGGTGTTTTATAGCTGAGAATTTGCTCTATCGAAAGTGTTATTGTGCTCTTCATATCTGTTGTAGTTTCCATAGAATTAAATAGGAGGCATGACTTTCGGAGCAACCTGGGTACTTACATATATAATATTAGCAATGCTGTCTCTAATATTCCATATAGCTTATGTTTAGTTTATTAAAAAAACTTGACCTTCCTTTCTGTAACACTGCTCTTTCTAAATCCCCCCTGAAGGTACTATGCAGACACACACTCTGAGGTTTGCATTATTAACAAGGCCGCTAAGATGGTTTGCAGAAACAATATCAAGTGTTGTCTGTATCTCAAATAGTATGTTTAAAAAAAAAAAAAGCATCACATTTTTAGCTCTTATTTTTAGAACATCCTAGTTCATTTGCCAAGACAGCTGAGTACAGATTTACAACAACATCTTGAAGCACTAATGTAGTAGTGACGAGAAACAAGAACTTTTAGATTTCTGGTGGCCATTTCAATGTGATATTGCATGTGTAAATTTGTGACACATTTATTTTGTATATATGTATATACAAAATGCTGTGTATATATATGCAGTAAAGCGATATGTACATGTTTCAAATAAATACATTACAATTGTGTTGTGCAGTATCTATTTCGTTTAAAGGAAATGCAATCATAAGTGAGGATTTGGGCAATGTTTTGAATTATTACTAGAAGCCAAAGGCAAAGAAAGATTTATTTGATTGATTCATAGTTTTATCACCAATATTTAAAATACAGTAATACTTTGATTTTGGTGGAAGTATTTTATCCCAATTGATTCATCTACCTAGTCAGTAAGCTGCTAGAGTAAATTACTGCAGATGGAGCTGAGAACTCATTTTTAATTACATACATGGAGCTATCATTTGCATACAACTGCTATCTTCAAATCCTTTCATACCACCAACTAACAGTATAAAGCATATGCCCTGCCATTACACAACTACTTTCTGGCAACTGTAATCATTTCTTCCACAAAAGTCAAAACAACTCACTTTTACTCACTTTGATTCAATGTAGCTGCCGGAAGCAAGATCATGTAGCCATCAGCTGGCATTTCACAGACCAACACTGCCTAGTACTCTGCTAGAGGCAAAGACTCTCATAACCTTCTGTAAGCAAGTAAGATTAAAAAAGCCAACTCTCTTTTAACTGTGCTTAACTGTTTTCCAACTTTTCAATATTCACTTTTTAAGTATTAAAGTATTTACTATAGATGATAATAGAGAAAAAAAAAACATGTCATAACTGCAAGACAGCATATTGTTATTCATACCATCAGAACTGAGAATATTTCTCTGAAGTTTTTTAACCATTCCTGTGATGATCACCTTTATGCACTTCCTCATCCATCTCTGATAGACATCTTTTTTGAACTTGAGTGAACTGTTCTATAGAGAATCTCAGTAACAGGAAGAATGCTTGTCCTTTATATAAAAGGGGTTTCATTTTAGTGGTTAGAACTGTATTAGATTTTGCACCCAAATATATTTAGCCTTTATGTAATATATAATCTCTCATGAGAGTTGTGCTCAGAATATTCATAATGAACTACATTCACTAACGCTGGAGAATTCCACTTAAGTAAGTCTCTTTTACAGTGCAATGAAAGGAATCTATTTTGGCGGCGGAAGAAAGGAGTAAGGCCTAACAAAAGAATGGTTAAAAAAAAAAAAAAGGAAGCATTATAAATTCCTCTCCTCCACCCCAAATTTAGTTGACATAGAGAAGTTTTACAAACTGAAAATTTACTCACTGAGATAAGTTTCAACCAACAGCTTTGATCTCAACATGCAAAGGTAATGAACAGTTGAGACCTTAAAAAAAAGATTATCTTTTATAATGGTGTAAGATTACACAACTTACATCTACTAAAAACTTTGTACATAATGTAACTGTCTGATCACTAAGAGTCTCAAAATACACTGCAATGTGCAGCCGACTCCTGTTCTGTTTGGGAACAGAAATTTCAATTGTGTTCTTTTTCCTCACAAGCTGCGACACACGACTTCTACAGTTCACACATAAACCTCATTAAAAATTTCTGAAAGAATGGTATCTGCTTTGTATCTTACAGAAATCTAACATTATAAAATATATGTTCTTAGTTTATCTATGCTCAATGGTGTACATCTGCTGAATTATACTTTTAATTATTTGTTCAAAACTGTTACTACAAGTAGACTTCCTCTTCAGTAATATCTGTCATAGAGGAAGAAGAAGCAGCATCTACCATCTGCCACTAAATTCTAATCCCTGTGCCGTAATCTTCTATACACAGCCTACAGTACGCCTTGAAAAGGGACAGCCGTACATGGAAAAGATCTACATTGTTCCATCCTACCCAATTTTGGCACTGGTAAACATAACGACCAAATGTTCTTGGGCCAGTAGGAGAAGAATTTTACACTACTTGAGGATCTTTACTCTTTTCTACTAAATCAATACAAGGACATTTGCAATATTTGATTTTGTACGTAAATTCATGAATAAGTTGCCCTACTGGCTACCACCAGAAGCATATCTGAGGAAGTGGCTGAAAATATTGTGTACAGTGTATATATTATGATCACATTAATGTATCCCTATATTTTGAATGCTCTCTGGAATGGCTGGCAAAATGAGACTTATTACATGCCATCAAATTTGAGGAACCATAGCAACATTTTAAGAGGAATCTTATAAAACTGAAATTCTGTTTTGTAGGTTGTTTTGAAGTTATTTGACATTTCAGTGTCACATTTAATACTCCCAATCAATAATGTAATATACTGTACACTAGATTTTAGTGAGTGGAAAGACATTTTTGTATGCATGAGTTATCTACTGAAGTTATCATAATAAGAAACTACTAACCTGTCTTTGGATTTATGCTTTTTCCTCTGCATTTGATCAAATCTATGATAATTTTTCTAAGATAAAATAGAAAGAGATGCTGGAAAAAAAATCACTCATCTGAATGCAAATAGGCTTTTTTTTTTCTTAACTCCCAGGGCTTATCTTTTTATTACTACCTCAGAAAACAGGACAGTCTGGTTAGAGCCAGGGGCTAAATCAGAAATGACTTGACAATCCACTGATAACATGGCATTTTTAGAATACATTCTCTGCTCTAAGCTCCAGTAACTGTGACTGAATCATCAACTGTACAAGTCAATCAGCCTAGGATTTATTTTCTACATAAAGACTTAACAGTAACTTAAGGGTACTTTATTGCCTGACATAAACTTTCATCTAGAACACCTATGACATATTACCGTCATAGGTCAGACAAAGAAGCTTAAATGAAATAGGAGTTTTGCTTACTAGATTTTGTTTTTTAACTTGTTTTCAATTGTCTGAGTTCTGTCACAGTATCTGTAATTCAGTCTTAACAGCCAGGTTTCTACAAGTCATGGTATCTTTTTAGGTTCTCTGAAAAAAAAAAGTGAAGAGCAATATCAATATGTAATACAACAAAAAACTGGGGACACACATATGCGCACACATGTATTAATGACTTTCAGAGCACTTCATTCAGCCTTCCATCATTGTTGATTTCAACAGAAGATGGTACTGATGCAATTCCTACAGTCAATCTTTTCCTGTGTAGGAATGTTTCTGACTGAGGATCTCAGATGTATTCTGACTGCTTTATGCTCCAGCTTATATGTAATATACTTTCATGCAGTAGTGTATATCCTGGCAAACAGAAGGTCTTTTTTCCTTTGGAAGGGGTCTCAGACTTGTGATGTCAGACCAAAACCCAAAGAAACATACAGACTAGGTACGAGATATACCTGACCACTTCAGGTCAACAGAAATTTCAAGAGAAAGAAGTGCATTTCACATTTATCACTAGTATTATATCTTCTTTGGAATTTCAATTCTTCCTCTTATTTAAGGTACAGGACAATTAAAAGGATTTAAAATGGGATTTCAAGGTAGATGAAATTAAGGTATGGGAAACTATGTGGTATCTCATAACCTTCAACACTGTTGGACAATTTGCTGAAGATGAGGTTTTTTTTAAGAAAAATATCTAAATACTGTCTTAATTCTTCCTGGGGTCTCTGGAGAGATCACTACTAACTACATGAGTATTTGTATTTGGCAGTGTTACCAATGTTATCATTTTCAGGAAGCTCCTCTAAAGCAGTGTTTTTTCGTTGTTGCTGTTTTGTAGGATTTTTTCGTGTTTTTTTTTTTCTTTTTAAGATATTTTAGCAGCGACTAAGGAAAAGTGCTTCCATTCACATTTTATACCTCAATTTTTCTTAATAAAAAGTATTGCTTTCAAAATGAATGAGTAAAACTGATAAACTGGATGTGGATACATTTATTGTTGTCATTGCTAGACATAGGTTGTGCTGTGCTGCCAATTATCAGAGTAAAATCAGAATCAAAATATGTTTTTAAAGAAATAAAAATAGGTTGTTTCTTCCTGATCTTCTAGTACTAATGCTACTCTGATATTATTCTACCCTCAGTTTCTCAGAAAAGAAAATTCATTTGCCACTCCATCTACTTTCTACGCAGTTCTTTTCATTCCTCATGCACATTAAAAACAGTTGATGTACTACATTTGTCTGATTTATATTTCTTTTTCCCCCCTTTTCAGCACCTATTGAACCATATAGTTAATGCCAACTTCTTACTTCGGCCACACAGAAAGCCATCACAAACTCCCCAAACCATACCTTTTGAAAGACATAAATGCTAAGCTACAAATCAAGAAAACTATTAACTGCATGCACCCCAATAGCAATACCTTCAGCAAAGGGGTAAATTAAATGTGATTAACTAACCAGTAGGTTAACAAAAGGTGAGCATTAGTGTATTGGTGCATGAATTTAAGTTTCAAGTGTCCATAGCAGTTTTCAAGTATGATAATGGATCCTAGTATCACCCAAAGGACCGATTTTAATTATGTATTAATAACAGTACTGCTCAAACCACTAAATGGCTGAGATGTTACTATTTCTTTAATAACTTGGGTATTAAACTTGGCTCTTGGCTGATCTGTAGTAAATCAGGAGGAAATTATTTTACACGTTCAAAAACATTAAACATATTTTGCATGTTTGACATCTCCATTTGCCAACTTGAAACAAAATCTGATCCAAGATTATTTCATAAAAAAAATGCATGCTGCTAGTAACTTGTGTTACTCTCTCAGTTTCTGAAGGATACTAAGAAAAACTAACCTAGACTGTGTGTCCTGAGATGCCAAAATGCATGGGTTCAGAAGGGAGTAGGTGAAACTTTCTGAACCAAGATAAAAATGAGAAAAGAGAGAGAAGTAGGCTGATGTAAGCATTCTCTGGTGTTATGCCTCCTTATGTCCACATGAATCCATATGCAGACACAGCTACTGTGAAAATACCATGTTAAAAAGATCCTGAGCTGTCCTTCCCCTCCCAGTTAAATCAGTGCTACTTCTCTGAAGTTAGTATTTCACAAGTTTCTCCTCTATATTCAGGGCCTGTCAGACACAGCCACATATTATCTTCCAATAGCTGGGCCTTCAAATCAGAACTGGCATCTCTGTGAGATTTCATAACAGAATGTGCTGCCAATTCATGTCCTGAGTTCTTACTTTCCAGACTATGATAAAGAGATAACTAGGATAAGCATTTAAATGTTAATACTACATACAGATTTGAGTAAGGGGATTGTTTGACTCTAATATTAAAAATGGCAGAAGCAGCAAAATAACCCTCCCACTCCCCTGAAAGAAATGACTGTCTAATCTAGGCAGCAAGTGGTCTGAAATCTGTTTTCACAAGGCTGAGATCTTTACCACTTGCCTTCTTTCAAAATATCAAGTGAGTGAAATATATACAAAAAGGGGGCCTTTCGTATAGCATATACATTCTATGTTTTTGAACAAATAAACATAATTCTCGCAAGGCCTCCACTCCAATACACTGGTTTCTTAATTGACATTTACTTTTAATCTTTCCATTTTAAAATTAGAATGCAATCATCACATACGTAAGGCTGTACTTCTGAAATCTATGCGCTAATATTCTTATCCCAATTAAAATGAGACAAACAGATTGCTTTTAACACTCGGTGGCATTCTTTTTATGGACTCTTATACCTTCATAAACCACTTATAAATAATCCATGCACAGAGCAATTAGACCTTTTTCTTGTTTTATGGGTCACAGTCTTCAGGCCTGTGTAAGCAACAAAATATTCAAAACTCTGTAGTGCAACAAAACACATTTAAATCCCTATGTCAAGAGCTGTTTAATAATTTTGAAACTATTTAATCAATTCTCATTTGTCACATAATTATAGCCTTTTGACTGAATAACAGAATCACTGACTCCAGTCTAAGGAATCACTGCAACCTAAAGTCACTTCAGAAAAAAAAAAAAGAGTTAAAACTGAGACTACAAACTTAAATGTAACTGCAGGATAGGATACTGACAGAAATATGAGGAGCGTAACTTCCATGCAACTAAAAATTCAGAACTAAAACAACAAAAACTTATTGCCACACTCTTTATGGCAGAGAAGAAAAAGCTACCCCACTACTTTTAAAACAAAGATCCCATGCAATTAAAGCATCATGTGAATTACAAGGGATAGTTGGGTCCCTGAAATCAGAGAAAATTCCCCTGCTTCAGCAGGCATTGCATCAAAACTTATGTCTTTCTTCTACTTTCTGCACAGAAGGGGAAAAACAAGATGAAACAGAGCTAGAGGAGAAAGGTGACTACCAAAGGGAGAGGATATTTGGCTTAGGTATATTTAGCTTAGTCTGTATTTTTTTTTCTTTTTTTTCTTTGCAGAAGTGCTATTTATAATCTTTATGGTTTAAAAATATGGTCAACTTACACAGAATTGTACAGCATCAGTAAATATGTTCTGGGAGAATTAGCAGCAGTAACTGAATTATTTGCTCTCCTCTATGTAGAAAAGATTCAATATTGCCAAGGGAGTTACACTGAAGGACAGAAATAGAGTGAGAAAAGCTTTCTTAACAATATTCCAAAATAAATTCAGACTTTAAGAGACTGGAAGAATGTTAATCTGTTTTATGCATACACACTCTCTTTTAAGACAAATTAATTATGCAGCAGAAGCATTAAGCATAAAAATACAAGCTTTCAAATGTGAGCACTAAGTGTAGTACAGGGAAATGAAACCAATAGAACTGATAGAAGGAGATTGAAAGAGGCTAATTAGAAAATGTCTGGGAGAATATAACCATTTGACAAAAAGAACAGAAGATAAAGCAATGTAAGCCTTAGCAGATTATTAATTGTCTGCAAGATTTATTATCCATTCACCTTTTAGATCAGCTCCCCCCCCCCCCTTCAATTTAATCTCAACTACAAAAGTGCAAAACAGCAAATGTAAAAACCAGTTGTAACGAGGTCACAAGCTAACTGTGTCCTTATTTCAGAGTAATATCCTTAGGAATGTGATACTATACAATAAACATTAGTTCAACCAAGTAAGATTCTAAACTGGAAAATTATGACCAGATTCTTAACTTCCTTAGTATTTCATAAAAGATGAATATAAGTGTATTTTCTGTGGACCCCAATTCTACTGATGACATTAATGCTCTGAGAGACATCTCCTTCAGACATTCTAAACACATTCCATAATGCAGTGAATTCCTTACCCAAAGTTGGCATAATGTTTCACTATAGCAGTCACTCATTTAGTCATGTGGCTGATTCAGATTGTACACAAGATTCTGAAATCAGGCTCGTGAGAAATGTGACTGAGACTTCTCAACTGATTTTCAATGGAATTAATGTAATAGCAAAACCATTAAAAAATGGAGAGCAATTTTATGCAAAAAATATATTTTAATCATTTTCTACATACAAAGTAATGAGATATAGCTTTAAGATGGCTTCTGCACCCCCTGCAACAATGTTTTGCTTATTAGTCATCTTTAATATGACCAGGAAGGTGGAGAACTTTATGCCGTTAGAATAAAGGCAGTCAGGTAGAACCAGATGTAAGTTACAGACCTAATGGGTAAATTTGCAGTAGACCTAGTACTTCTACAAGCTGTCTTCAGATTTACCTGAGAACTCATTACATAAAAAACCATATGGTCAAGCTTTATTCAAAAATACATCGAGAGAAATAAGCTTTCTGTACTAATAATCTCTTGATTTATACGATATATGACTAATCTTTTTCTTGTAGTGAAAAAATAATGATAGAACGAGAAGGAATGGCACTAAGCTGCTTGAGAGGACATTCAGACTGGACATTAAGAAAAAATTTACCAGGGGGAGGTGGTCCAGCACCAGAACAGGCTTCCCAGAGAGGTGGTAGATACTTAATTTTCAAGTCTACTCCCTTATAGATGAGCATGAAAAGTAACCTGCTCTGGGTAAAGCTTGGTAATAACAACAACAGTCTGGCTAGTACTAACTCTAATAATGTGGCAAGAATCTCGTATACAATGGGATACAACATTAAGAGTGGCATGATGCCTCTAGGGACATAAAAAGTAGGTGTATTTCTGGGACCCCAGTCTTAGAATTACTTGCCCAAGTAGAGAGATGATGCAAAAATTTATTTGCTAAATTGATTTCATCTAGGACAGAAACTGTACCCACACAGTTTACTCCTGAGCTCAGGAGAGCCTCAAGAAGCATTTTTGTATCATGTGAAGTCTTTGAGAATGTCCAGGAGTTAAAAAGGGAAACTATTCCTTTCAGGCTCCCAGGTCAAGAGACTTGTTCTCAATATATCAGGATCTGAAATATGCCAGACCATGAGTAATGAAATATCTGTCATTTAGGTCTAAGTCTGGAATCTCAGCAAGAAAATTTGAAACAAATGCCTGTAGCTTACAAAGAATCTAAAAGACAAAACTTTTTCTTAAAAGAGAGAGGTACTTCAGCTTAGAGATTGAACACTACCAAATAAATATTTTTCCTTCAATCTCAAATATATAGTGAAATTATCAAAATAATAAATAACAAGGTCTGCTAAAAGAATCAGCAAGCGAAAAAAGATCCTAGAAAACCTAGGACACTAAAGTAAAACAAATATATACATGTATGAGATCATTTTCATGCTCTGTTATTTATTAATATTCTTATTGGAGAGAAGTTCCTGAGGTTCTAATTTTTCTATGGACATATTTATGTTTTACAAAAGAACACTGCAGAAGTATATTCAAAGCATTAGGTTATATGACTGTGATAGCAATGAAATAGTCATTTCAAGAAATGCTTGAAACATTCAGCGCCTCATGCAATAACTGAGTGAAACATTGTTATAAAATATTTGTCATTTAAGTCTTTTTGCAAAGTCACTCAAACTTAGTCATTTATTAAAAAGACTGGATTCGGAATATGATCGGATTCAGAATATGACCAACATAAATTTTTTTCTTTAGCATAGTACACTTCTTTATAACACAGAGAACACCCTATGAAAGAGATGATTTATAAAATATTTCCAGAAAACTATTAAGACATTAAGGCCCATGAAAAGATTTCTCTATTTCACTCTTGCTGAACATTAACCATAGTACTTACAATTGTGTCTTCTGAGAGTTCTTCCTTCTTCAGAGCCTTCCTCAGGTACATCCATTTATGAAAGAATTCTGCAAGAAAGTTATTTTTATTGTCACAGGTTATTTAAGGATTATACGCAGCAGAAGTAAGGCTGATTCTATCCTCTATTCTCTCATTTTATGCTGATTCATCACAACATTGCCTCTCTTCCAAATTGTGGCAACCAAACTGAATTCAAAGCAGTTATCCTTTCAAAAATCTGCAGTAGTACACCAGTTATTCAGATCCACATGTTGCTATGTCATAAACTTGAAAACCAAGGCCAAATAGAGACACTAGAACCACTGTTATTTTATTGGTTGGAGGCAAAGCCTACAATAATTACAAAGCACAACAGAAGTTCTAGAGAACAAAAAAAAAAGAAAATACAAGGAAAGAACGGTTAAACATGCAGAAAAGATTAAATAACTATCTATTATTCCAGCAGTAATCTCAAAAAAACAGCTGTTTTTTCCTACTACATAGCACTCTCTTTCTTGATCATAGAATGGTTTGGATTGGAAGGGACCTTTAAGATCACCTAGTTCCAACCTCCCTGCTGTAGGCAGGGACACCTCCCTCTAGACCATGTTGCTCAAAGCACCATCCAGCCTGGTCTTGAATGCTTCCAGGGAGGGGGCATTCACAACCTCTCTGGGCAAATAAGTAAAAGTGATATTTTACCATATATTTGTTACTGGTTATAGAGACTGAGACAGGTGAACATTTCTCCCTTTGCATTTCTAATTTACTAGCAAAGAATATACAAGCATTTTTTTTACTAGCAGCTTGGAAAATGTTGAAATATTTATGATCTTAGCTTCTGTTGAACAAAAGAGCATTTGAACTGTTATCCTGCACTGTTAAACTTCACTGGCAAAAAGACTGTAACTCAAAGTGTTACTCATTAGAGTAACTCATTAGATAATTGCCCATCAAAGCTCCGGCCTAATAATTTTGGTAGTCTGGCATTGTGAGTGGAGCACACAGCCGGCTGGAAGAAGTACTTGCTGAAGAATGATGCAGCAAGATTACCATCACAGCTGAGAGAAAAAGAACTAATATAAGATGTACAAGTTCACAGACCAGGTAAAAGTCCTTTCTTTCCTGAGCTTGTTTCCCCTGAATAAATGGAGTTACAGAATATACTGCTTTTTAAATTAAATATAAAAATAGTACTTTCAATCTTCTAAGTGCTTTTCAAACTTTTTTTTTTTTTTTTTTGTACTGAAGATAGGAAAGCAAAGAATCTTCTGGAAGTCTTCAATCAATTCTAGTCAGTCTAATGTGCCAAATATTGTTCTTTACATATGTATACATTGGAGTGTTGCTACAGTGAAAAAAGTAAGTGATGACATTTTATTTTAACTTTTCTGTGTAGTATTTTTGCAGGGTTAGTTAATCCTCAATTATTGATGTATTAGTGGGAGGGAGAGGGGAAATTGCTATGTTTGTAAATGACTAGGATTTTTCTTTTTTAAATGCTGTCATCTTTGTTAATGAGATGTACATATTATTTTGTTTAGGAACTCCAAAAACGGAATGTGCACATTTCATGAGCACAGCTCTGTAACAAAGCTATAAAATAGTATTCCAGAAGACACTGACCACAAGAGCCATCCATCAGAGTATACAAATGTGCATAGTCTCTTGATACCAGTTGGTGTCAGTCATCTTCCTTTAAAATTCCAAAGCATATTATTACATATATTATCACTAGTTTCTGTATGAGGTCATCCTCTGTGAAAGGCTGTGAAAAATAAGGGATGTGAGTCTGCAATCTGAATAATGTCCTGGTTCTGCAAATATTTTTGTATGAACAATCTTAAATGCATATAACTCCATTCAGTTTAACCTATGGGAGTTCTTCAACCAAGTTTTTAAATAATTCTGTGCATATTTCTTACACAAAAATATCTAAATATTAACATATGTTTCCCATTGAAACATTCTCATTAACTGCTTAGTTTGAATTTGTATCTGCTTTCATTCTTGATTTTATCTTTTTTAAATGTTTTTAAGGTTACGGGACTATAAAATGCTGAAATTGCTGCAATAACAGTTTCCCTTTTTTGATCTCATCATTGGAGACTACAAAACTCACGTGAACACTATTAAATCTTAGTTTTGCTGTGCAGCAGAGATTTTGATTACACGCTCTTCAGCTCCATCTTATGGTACAATATTGCCTAGGAAGGACAGCCTGTTACTTAAACATCTAAGTTTACCAGCCATTAACATCTTGACTATAATGAGAGGAATTCTGGCGTATCTTTCAAAGCATATCACATGATATGGATTATTATTTTACTGATAGGCAATAATTTTCTTTGCAAAGTCCTTACATACTTCCTAATTTCTTCTAATTCCCAACACATAATGTAATTAGTCTCAAAAACACACGAATCTACAGGGACTAGACCAAAACGATTTCAGAATTACATTCAAGATTGTAACATTCTTAAAATCTTCTAGGACTTGCTTATTTCAGATGTCTTATGATGTATGCAGAGTATTTCCACAAGTCATTCTAGTCTGTACCCTGATTAACATAACCAGCTCAGAAGTCTAATCCCTGACTCCTCAGAATTCCCAGTATTACTGGGAGATTTAATTACATAACTCACGTTACAATGAACACTAATAACAAATCTCTTGAAAACTTGTTCTAGCTTTCTCTGGTGAAATTTTCATGCAGTTGCTGAATATTCTAAGGCATGTCACTGCTAAAACAATCCAGTGTTAAGTCAAAATCAAACTGAATCACTGACAAAAGCTAATCACTTTGCTATAGCCTAGGTGAAAACACGTTCTTAAAGAAATGTGATACTTATCCTTTAAGATTATGAGATGTTATGAACTGCTACTGCTCTAATATTTCTTGAAAGCCTTGATCTAAAAATAAAACATAAATAATGATTTTTTTTTTTTTTTTTTTTTTTTTTACACAAAACTAGAGGAGAAAAATAATACCCAGATTTCTCTGAACCTGTAATATTTGTGTCCTTAGAAACCTCAATTTGGTAAGTTAGGAATTTAGGATTTTGATAGTAATTTTATTTTCGATGTTTAGAATTATTCAGAATGGACACCAGCATCACAACGTTCCATTATTATTGCTTTGGACAACTTTTGATAATATTAAAAAAAATTGTCAATGCATTAAAATGTGCTGGGTTACACCTACATTTGGTTGCAAAACTCCAGGATGTACTCAGATGGTACAGGCAAGACGCATTTTAAAGTTGCACCACATAAAGCCCATCCCCAGTGCTTCAGCAGAACAAAATGCAAGATGTTTGGCTTGATGACAAAAGCTCATTAAACATCCTATACATTTTATGTGCAATTGATTCACAAGTTCCTTGACTAAAGCTGATCATGAAGCCAAGTTCACCCATTCATACTCAAATTACACCACTGTCCTGTGAACCACATAGCAGCTGCTAGTCAGTTAAGATGAAGTGGCCCTTATGCCTTCCTTACCAGTATACTTTCAGGTTCTTGTGTGAAGAACATTATTCCAGATCACAAAGAACAGTCATTTCTAGATTTACCAAAGCAGACAATCTGGATTATCTTGATGAAGGGCATTTATCTGTAATAAAGAATGCAGACTTCTGTACTTTTAAAATGGTATTTGAATAGGGGAAGAGAACAGCTAAGAAAAGGTTCTATTTGAATTAGTGCTAATAGGTCAGATTACAAGGCTTTTACCTAGGTTGGGATTTGATAGTATTTGAGTCTCTCTGCTATCAAATTGAAATGATTCTCAGTCATCCAGTTCTAGCAGGATGTTCTGACCAGCAGGATGTTAGATGCTCTACAAAAGGCTTCTACTTTTGAATTCTCTAATCCTTTCTAGAAGGCATATATGAATTTTCCAAAGGAGTCTCAACTGTAACATAAATAAAATTAATGCAATTTCCCACTGCCTTCAAAATAAAATATATATATATGATTTTGTAGTGATAGATTCTCACTGTCTTACAATAGAAAAGGCTATCACAGTAAATTGCTTTCAATCTAAAAAATGACACAAAGGAGAATTTATGGAGAATAACAGTACATAAAAACACATTGAAGGATAGTGAATCCTTTGGCAGAACATACAGGAAGTAAACTTTTTAAAATTGTCTTTTAACATGTAGGTTAGAGTAGGACTGAAGTCAAGTCTTTTAACTCCTAGACAGTCTAATTACTATTTGCCATTCTCTAGATTACTGAACACCAAAGTACATATAATGGGATTACTTCAAAAGGAAAAGCTGTTATTTGATGAAAGTCATGGAAGTTAAAAGTCTGAATTAATCAGGAAATGCAGCTTGAATCTGACAAAGACAAAATATTATCTTAATATCTGAATAAAATCTCCATATTGTGTTATCTGCCCACATGGATCATTCAGGCAACTCCATCAGAAATACTATAAAATATCACCTACTAGGAAGCACTTGAACTAGCATATTTGCTACAAGTTATCTTTCCATTCAAATATGACCCACTCCTTGCACAAGCTGGAAGACCACAAGGATCTAGAGGTCTGGGAGAACAGGCAGAAATTAAATTATTTGTCATAAAGGTATAATGAGGACTGTTCTGGTGGGCAATGCCCAAACTCTATGAATGCAAAAGTGAAATTATAGCTTTAACGAGTGAGTAACAAGGTCATTACAATTCCTCAATTATTTGAGATGAATTTATGCTGTAGAATGGAGTTATAATTATTAACGGCTTGGTGTTTATTTAACTATAATTTAACTTTAACAATTTATAATTCAATTAAATAAAATCAACGAGAAGTGAAATTCCATGTTGCCTGACACATCCAGTAGATTGGCTTCCCCAGATTTTTAAATAATCTGGGATGATTTAAACAGTTTCTGAGGTACTTCAAATCATTATCGGAAAAGATAAAGTTGAGAAACTAATGTGATTTTCAGCATAAATTGGAGATCAATTGTAAAATTTAATCTTTTCCGACTACTGAGAGCACTGGAAGTTTATCAGTCTAAAAATGGAAATGCTTTAATTCTTAATACAAAAATTTGATTCCACAAAAATTTTCCTTTGCCCCAGAGATCCTGAACTAGAGTTGCAAACAGTGAGCATGAAATATTTCATGTAAATGAGGATTTGTATGGAAAAAATTGTTGTGGTTTTTTTTTTTTTTTTTAGGTACCTATTAATCCTGATACCTACTTCTGGATTAGTATGTGTTATTATCTGGGACTGAGTTCTGGATCACTGCTGAAGCATTATTTGCAAACAAGATAGTAGTACAATCACACTGTCTTTGAGATGTTGATTGTAGGGTGCTTCAGTGTTTCATTGCAACTACCACAGGGCTGTTTATCAAAGCTCTTTAGAACATCATTCCCATGTTACTAACCACTTCTAACATTATTATTATTTATTACTATTTTCTTTCAAATCTAGCAAGAAAAAAGGCCTTTCCTTTTTGATGTTTGCCAAAGGTGCAGGAAGGTACATTATTATCACCAATACATTTATGAATCAGGTGTTTATCCCTTCATCAAACATGTTCATGAAAAAGCCACATATAAACATTCACAGCTGACCTCTTCTCTTTTCTTTTGTTTCTCTGGTCAGCCCCCCCCAAGTCTTTCTCCTAAGAGTTTCAAGGAACTTTCCCGCTAAGTCTCTCAATCAGGTGAATCTCCAAAATTTCTATTAATTTTTTCATAAGTTAATTATCTTCACTTCTTCAATATCAAACAGTTTCCTCAGGCTCCTGAAGCCTTATCTCATGGGACTCCACATCTTTTATCATTCCTCCTACTGTTTCTTATGATTTGATATAAATAAGACAGACATACACACAAGGAACAGAGGTAATTGTTTTTGTGTTTTGTTTTAGAAAAGTAGTACTAAATATTTCGCACCTTAAAAAGTTAAGGTATCAATCACACAAAGGCATTCTAAGAATGCCCTTAGAAGAGCACTGGAGACTGTAAGCACTAACATATTATTATCAGTTATTTTTTGAAAAAAGAAATCTCTCCATCCACAAAGAAACAATGCAATTATCTTTGCAGAGAATCTGATTTAAAAGGCCCCTGCAATGCTGGCATTTGAAGTCAGATAACCACTTATACATAAATACCCAAACAGCAGTGTACATCAGCCTTCTGAAAAACACTATGCCTTTGGTGACTATGCATAAATTCGCACAGGCAGTTCTGAAATAATGAGACATGGGCAGCTGGTAGAGCTCTAGCCAGGGTACTGTAGTAACTTTCAGTTTTCCTGCATGACTGACAATTTTAACAACCTTCCTGCTCTGCTGTTTAATATCAACACCAACACACTTTCATGGTAATTTACACAGTAGCAGATATTCCTGTTCTCTGTTTTGCAAGTTTCTCAGCATCAACCACACTCAGTATGAACTGCTGGGTTTGTTGCTTTATTCCCCGCCTCACCCTCAAATCTATTTGTCTATTTGGGCCAGAAGATGGCCTAAAGTAGTTTGGTGTTCATGTGTATGCTTTCATAAATATGAGATGAGATAAAAGGCAACATATACACTCTTTTCATAGTGCTTCAACAATGTAAAACATTAAATAGCATTGAGCAGAGAACTATTAGAAACATTCATGTTTTCTGATGACAAACTACAGAGTCAAATTTGCTACTACAGGTGAAGAAAATCACGTAAACAATTGACACTTTGTAAAACAGAAGTCACTAACATTATTGGTTACAAAATGCTAGACATTTCAAACTGACAAGAAAATTTCCATGAACCTGAAGAAGACACAAATTTGTGTTATAAGAATTTCATAGCATCAAGACACTTCAATTAAGCCTGAGCTAGTCAGTTCTGGTGCAAGGAAATCCATACAGGACGTGGGACACCCACAATCTGGAGTCCAGTGGCCCTGCCATTTGAAAGTCTTCACATTCCAAGGCTTTTTGACTATTTAAGGATGACACAAAAGCATTTTATTTTCTAAGAACAAGTCTTATGGAACTGTATGCTCTGTGTTTTAAAGCACTTTCCTCACTCACAGGAAAAAAAAAAAATACTGGGGAGCTTCGCTATGCACATACATAAGATTTCTTTTTTCCAGTCTTCTCCATTCTTTAGCTACCCATGACTTGAAGAACAGTTGTATGAGAAAATCTGATAACTTTCACAAACCATGGGTTTTTTTCAGGAAATGGGAGATAACAGGAATCTCAGAATTCTTTGTCCCAGTTTGAGCTAAGTGTTAGCGGTATGCATCTGCCAAAATTTCTTGAACTCTCACCCCAAGATTGTTTGCAGGAGTACAGCTACTCAGTGGTACTTTGAGTTCAATCTTCCCATATCTTCAATGGACAAAATATTCTTAAGCTACACTACTTCAGTATAGGATAGCATTTGAGAAATTATATTTATTTCTCCTAATACATTCCTTCAGCATATTTATGCCTTCTCTCCTCATTTAAAGGTTTTTTTAATTTCCACTGAAAATTGTCAACTAGAATCCTCATTAATTGTAAATACATTGAGAAAATCTATCATTTCTCTTTCTCTCCTGAAAGACATTTTATAATACAAAATTACAGTGTTTTTAAAACATTAGTAACAAATATTAGGGATCACATTAAGGACCCTAAATACTTATTCCTTGGAAAATCCAGCGAGGAGGGCCATTTGCTTAAAAACTATAGATATTTTTATAAAAAGAATATTAATACTTGTAAAATATTATCTATTTAACAAATTACTGTAAAACTAACAAAAAATATGCCTAAAAAAATAAAATCCTAACCTGTTTTCTGTTTTCAAATAATGAAGATTATTTCTGAAATATGAATTCAGAGCACTGCCAAACTCATTTTAACATTCTCTCTTCCTTTTGTTCAGAGAATTTGCCATGTTCCCTATTTCTGGTTTTAGTCAGTTTGAACTTCTGTTTATGTAGTGATTTCCTTTCAGCATCTTTGGATGTAAATTAGTCTTTGAAGAGGTAGTTGACAGAAAAGTTTACAGTGGTCAGTTTAGAGTTTAATTATTTATCCTCTCCTCCATTACATACAAATATCTAATCTTTTCCACTATTCTACAATCCTATTAAAATTAGAGCCCCAATTAAGAATATTAAACTGATTACATTTTGCATGCCTGATCATACTACTATAGCTGCCTGACTCGTTTATCAGAATAAAAATAAATCAATCTAGGAAAAGTGAAATGATGACTAAGTTTTTAGATAAGGCTTAGTAGAACAGATTTGAAACAGATCACTTCCTAACAAATTAAGGAATTTACTTAACTTACAGAAATTGCTTAATTCTTGGTAGTGTATCTAAAAAATTGCAATTTTTGTTTGTTTTTCAAATATGAGCACACATTTTGATTACGAGATGCAGTAGCTAATAATGTTGAGTCTAAAAGTAACAGTATTATAAGGCTAATTTCTCCTGCATATTCATGAACTACAAAGGAACTATATTAGATTACTGTTTACTTTCAGTTCAGGATCAGTTCTCAGCTCAAGGTATGTTTAGTGGGAAAAGGAACCAAGGCAAAAAATGATATTTGACTAGGTAGGCGGTAAGAAAAGGACTGTGTCGACCACATCAACATTTTAACAGAGGTAAGTGATCCAATCACATGACCTGGTTGTAAAGACTGAACAAAAGTCCATTAAATAGTAACTGAAAACTCAAATTCACATCAGATTCATCCCTATTGCAACTCAAGTGGTAATCATTCTGTAATTTCTTATTTTCATTTTTTAAATAACCACTGATGTTTCACTGTCAGTGGAAGATTACAGTATACTCAAACCTCTGAATAAGCAGCACTCTACTCATGATGAATTTGCTCTCTGATGTTGATCTTTACTGCAACTATGATTCCCGCCTCTGCAAAAAGGATATGAAAATCTCATCCTCCTGACAGGATAGTCATTTTGCACTCATTGTGTATAGGTGTAAATAACAAGGCAAATTATAAATCTAGAAAGGACTGAGCTCCTGCTTAAAAATTCCTATCTTTACGAGCATCTCACTGAAGCCTTTATCACTCAAGAAACCAAACGTTAGTTTTAATAATGTGAATGAAGCAACTATATAATAACTTCCCTAGCAATGCATTTTAATAGTTATATAAATCTTCCCAATTTATTTATAGTAAGGTAGTTACAATTTCCTCATTCAGTAAAGAATCTTGTTATTAATTAACATTAATGAATTGGAATTATGTTCCAGGTGACTGAATTTTGTGAATCAGAAGGCACATTGATGTACTTGAGAAAATTTAAGGAGAATATATTCCTCAGAAATACAGTCATGCAGAATTTATTACTTATCTAAATATTCTATTATATGTAAGTAATGTTACTAAAAATACAAATGTAACAGTATAAAATCTGGAGCTTTCATAAGCATTCTGACACAGCAATTAATCAAAAGAAAAATCACCTTGCTAGTATAAAAAAAAGTATGTAAATGAAAAAAAGAGAATGAGATTCTATAGCATTACAATAATTTACAAGTACCACAATACAGAAGATGTTTATCCTGCCACTAAGCTAAACACATTTTTTAGACACTATATTACTAAAAGACATTACACTTTCCTATATTATACTACTGCATTATAAATCTGCTGTTAGGGCAGATTAGGGCATATGAGTATTTAATTTCTTTATCTTATTTGACAGCAAATTAAAAGTCATAAGCAAACATATTTTTATTTGTTGGCTTTTTTTGTTTTGTTTTACTTTTAAGAGTAGGCAAAAGCTATAGGAGGAATACCTTCATAAACTGTGAAAACTTGTACAACCTGCATGATAGAGACAAGCATGAATACGTTACAGAAATTCAGCCTCATTCTATGGTTTCTTGTTGATAGTATAGAGCTTGTTTAAATAATGTACTTGAAATGCAGGCAACAATCCATGAAATTTCAAAAAATGCTCTACTCTCTATCAATCCACATTTTCTGCTCTCTCTGTAGCTCCTGTGAGCATATGGATGCAGATTTTTTTAAAAAAATTAAAAAAATTTAAAAACACTCCTACCTGAGAATTAATCTGTTCTTGGAAGTGTTTTGTATTTGAATTCATAAATACCCATGACTTAATAACCATTTCTGCAACCAGTAACTGTCAATAAACAACAGATTACTCCTGTTAAGAGCAATAAATAGACATAAGTTTACCTGTCAGATCACAAAGTAAGGAGTATCTACTTTTCAGTGTTCCGAGAACTATAACAACTGTCAGTGACTTAGCAATAATATCTAAAGGAAATAGTGTGTGCCTGTTTAAATATGCATAATATAAATACTCTAGGCAATGTAAGAAACATCCTGACATTCTTTTTTCATAGAATTATAGAATGGCCTGGGTTGAAAAGGACCTCAAAGATCATCTAGTTTCAACCCCCCTGCCGTGGGCAGGGTTGCCAACCACTAGAGACCAGCCTGCCCAGAGCCACATCCAGCCTTGCCTTTAATGCCTCCAGGGACGGGGCATCGACAACCTCCTTGGGCAACCTGTTCCAGTGTGTCACCACCCTCTATGTGAAAAACTTCCTCCTAATATCTAACCTAAATCTCCCCTCTCTCACTTTAAAATCATTTCCACTTTTCCTATCACTATCAACGCATGTAAACACTCATTTCCCCTCCACTTTATACGCTCCCTTCAAGTCTTGGAAGGCCACCATGAGGTCTCCCTGGAGCCTTCTCTTCTCCAAGCTAAACAAGCCCAAGCAAAAGTTATTATTAACATTGAAGTTGTGGTGGAAGCCAGAAAATCAAGTATTTTGGAATACTACCATTTCCTGCTGTATGAAAAGTTCCCTACCCAATTCTGTAGAAGTTCAGTACTGTTTTTTTTGTTTCGTTTTTTAAAGCTGACGATCACACGTCAACATGGTGATGAACTGAGATAAAAAAGGGCATGGTCGGCCAAAGGGAATAGAAGATAATATGTTGAAATCCTTGACTTTGGTCCAAAACATACAGCCCTGACTGCTAGAAGCAGGAATTTGTAATAGAGCACTTCCTCCTCCTTGGAAATAAAGCATAACAATAATGCAGAAAAAAATATATTAGCATAGATAAATTAAGTGTACATACACTGCGGCCATTCAGAACCACTGCCAATCACCTTGTATGTGGCATATCCTAATCTTCACCTATTTTAACATCTGGGTCTCTACATTAGACTTCTGTACTTCTGCTTGTGACTTCCAGAAGATCAGCTGGGCACTGCACACATAGGGTGGATGCAATACCTTATGTATTCTGGGTATGTCTGTATGCCTGTATAATGAAACTAAAAATTCTGCTCAAGAAGAAGCAAAATGGTTTCTGACAAGTTCCTGGCAGACCAGGCAAAGTATTCACAGGTAGGCCAGTAGTCAGATACTGAAAAAGAGACTTGAACTCACTTAACTGGTGAAGGAGCTCTCTGGCTATGCAGAGAGCCTCCTTCTCAGGAAGCACCCTAGGTCCTAGAAATGCTCCCCCTTCAGTGGCTGGCCCTTATATGAGCCCAGTGTGGCTCCATCCCTTCTGGTCACCTGGGGAGCACAGGTGAAAACAATTTGCCTGTGCTCCCTGGGCCAGCCACATCCTTTCACAGGTGCTCAATCACCATTTCAAGCCATGACCTTACAGTTACTACCCATACACTGTGGCCAATTTTCTAGGTTACTGTTCCTACTTTGTATGCCAGGCTGGACATCAAAAATTACAAGGCAAAGAAACAAGTATTTCTCTTTCCATAAAGTCAGTAGAAATCACATTAAAAAAAAAAAGCAAGGGGATATAAATGTCTCATAAAAGCAGCAGTCTGCACTAGAGTCAGCAGCTATGTGTTTCACTTATGGTATTTCACTTACAGAAGTTCCAGCTGAGTACCCGCTGAAAATCCAAAACTTTATTAATTTATATTTCAAACCATAATTGCAAAACTCTTGCTGCTGTTAGAGGAACAGGGGAAAGAAGTCTGGGATTTTGTTATGTATTACATAGTTTCCAGTTCCAGGGCTAGTAGAAAACAAATTTATTCTAAGTAGGAGAACTTTTAAAAGAGAAATAGTGATGAACATAGAACGTTATATTCAATCTGCCTATCGCTTTCTCAGCAGAACAAAGTCTTTGCAAAAACAAAGGAGTATTTTTTCTTGCAACGTGCAAGATTTTCTTATAACCTGCAAGAAAAGCCATAAAACGAAAGCAAACCTGATTCCTGTAAAAAGAAACTGTTCTTTAAAAATACAGT
Organism: Numida meleagris; assembly: GCF_002078875.1. NCBI lineage: Eukaryota > Metazoa > Chordata > Aves > Galliformes > Numididae > Numida > Numida meleagris. The sequence goes on along the minus strand of NC_034412.1, from coordinate 61,131,613 downwards.
ATGGGGAGCATAAATATTTAATTGTTTTGAGCATGTCATAGAAGTTCAGAATTACTCAAAATAATGTCAAGAATGAACCAAAAACAGCTGAAAATATTATAGTAAGAAATATCTTATGAAGAGGGCTTCTCTTAAAATCTTTCATTATTTTAGCATACTTGTATTGATAAAAAATGCTTTGAAGTATTACTTTATGTTTGAACTTTCTAAGAGCCCAAGTCATAATAATAATTGACTACAAGGTTCTGACATATACAATGTTAATGAAAATAAATTATTAATGTAGGATTTTGTTAGAGTAATAAGAGATTTACCATTCAGTAATTTTGAAAATGTTTAAGAAACTCAACAAACCATGCAAAGTAATGGAAAAAAAAAAAAAGTGTCTTCAAAGACCCTCAGATTACTTGGATAAATTACAACATTACAAGTTGCCTCAGTGTGAAGATAAAACAAACACACATTGAAGAAAGCATTCATATGAATACAACACTTCCAAAGTTTTGGACAAATAGAAGAGACAATAAAACATTCATGTTATAGATCGTGCTCATTGTTTCTGTGGGATCTGCTAGTTGCTTCAACCTATTACAAACTGCTGGCAGTAACTAAAGCCAGAACCTGGTGAATATAGTTTTAACTCATGTCACAAACAGTCAGTTTCCAGGAAGTGCCATACACACTGCCCAGACAAATTTGAGTTAATCTTCTATAAATAATTCACTCAAACTTATAAACCTCATGTCCTGGTTTCAGCTGGGATAAAGATGATTTTCTTCATAGTGTCTGATATGGTGCTATGATTTGGCTTTAGGTGAAAAACAGCATTATTGCTGTGACCAAAGTGCAGGACTTGGCACTTGAACTGTTAAAGCACGCACAATTGGCCTCAGCCCATTGATCCAGCCTATCCAGATCTGTCTGTAAGACGTTCCTACCCTCAGGCAGATCAACACTTTCTTCCAAGTTAGTGTCATATGCAGACTTACTGAGGGTGAACTCAATCCCCTCATTCAGATCACCTATAAAGATATTAAACGGGACAGGCCACAGTACTGACCCTTGGAGAATAGCACCAGTGACTGGTCACCACATGGATTTAACTCCATAGAAAGAAGTATCCAGTACCTAAGGGAATTGGCTTTGCTGGAGGTGGTATATAACATTAACCTGAAGAACAATCAATTATCCAAAAATCCAAATCGCATCATGTGCTCATGATCATGTGGCAGAAGTTCACAATCATCATATGCCAACTCACCAGCAGTAATGACATGGAAAGATGGAAAGAAAAAAGTGGTGGATAAATTGGCTGACCAATTCAGACATATGAAGAAAATCACTCTTCTCCCCTATACAGCTACTTTATGTATTTAAAACTGAATTGGAACAGATTATCATAACCAGAGCTGTGGAAAAAAAAATCAGAAAATATTTATTAAGAATACTTTCTGTATGATGTTAAAGTTTCAGTCTTGTTAAAAAACAGTTTTCATCAGACATTTCTTCAAAAGTATGGATTATTGAAGAAAAAAATTATCACTGACGAGTGTAAAGATTGACAGAGTGTATATATAGACATACACCTACAGGTAACAAACACTTTCATGCTACAGACAAATTATCAGTAGATTTATTTGAAATAAAAATAGAACATGGTAAGAAATTCAGCTATGCAAAAGTTTTGCTTTCTAAAATCACAGACTGGAAAAAATCCTGCTCAGAAATACTTTCATTTCTATGTAGAGTTTTCAACAGGTATGATGCATTTCAAAAAGAAAACAAAAAACAAGCATCTTCAACTTTTCAGATATGTAATTTAAAAGTGTAACAGTCCATCTCTCTGCAATGCCTCTAGGTTCCAGCTAGAGTTCTGAGTTTGTTACAAATCTAGGAATTGTTTTAGTTGGGATAAATTAGACATATAAAAGATAACCCCAAAATCTTACATTCATATTCTCTTCTCTCAGCAATGATCACTTTTCTGCATATGTTTTCATTCTAGCAGCAGCAAACCAGTTTAGACAGTGAATCATTTTATACTGTTCCCCAGGCATCACTAATCATGGTAATCTAATCTGTTCAAATTAACCCACATGCCACAGTTCCACAGACAATTAACCCTTGTATTTCAGGGGGTTGTGAAAATCAAATATAAACTACATTACCATAATCTTCTGTATGCTATGTAGATTGCTTCAGCATGCATAATTTCTTGTAAAGATTTTTCTTTTAAATGGTTTCAATGGTTTCTCCCAACACTCCGATAACATCTGGGTAAAATTCAGAGAAAAAGAGAAACAACAAAATCAATTCAACTTCTCAATAATTCACCATACTGCACAGAAAATACAAATCTATTTATCATTAAAATCTTGGACTCATAGTATTTACTGGATCTGAATCAATGAAGGCAGAACATCTTGGCTGTTTCAACTACAGCAGGGATCCCAAAGGCTATTCCTTTACAGCTCAATTTTCCCTGTATTAACGGCCCCGTGACCTCACTCCCTAACATATGGCACAGCATGACACTGGGATAGGGGCCCCTTACACTTCACAGGACATCCCACAGGAGATTTCCAAGAAGAGACTGAAGGGACTTTGTCAGTGAAGTTATCACCTGCCTTGCTCCTATACTTGAACATCAAGGGCAGCCAGGATGGAAAAGTATAGCTGCACTGCAAGAACAAGGGCAGGTCTTGCTCGCAAGATAGCTCAAAAACCTGAGAGCTTGAGGCAAGAATGGACACCAGACATCTTATAGGCTTTGCAGTGTTTTGTGTACTGCTTCATCTGGGGATCTTCTCTTAAAACACGGGCTACCTTGTATTATTTCTGCCCAGGTCTGCTCCAAATTATTTGGAGGAAGCAGGGTTATTTCTTAATTTAGAAGGACAGACTGAGATGAAAAGATACTTTCTTACATCAGTGTTACCCAGTTTAGGACAAGATACTCTCAGAGTATGGCAACTTTGGAAGTTTCTTCTGATACTCCTTGTGCTTCGTGGTCTAATAGATGGCAGTTTCTGAAAAGAACACAAAAAAAAGTGTTACCTTCTTGACAAGTAATTTGACTTTCATATGACTTAGCTGACTAAAAAATCACTGCCCTTTATCTACTATCATGAAGGGCCTTGTCTTTGTCCAAGGCTGTATAAAATAAAAGTGGACTTCTTTCAGATCAAGATCAGACAGCAAACTTAAAAGACCATCTGTGTGGTCTTTCAACTCTCCCGTCTGGAGAAAGTCAAATTCTATCTGTATACATGCAAATCTACAAGAAAAGATTTCCCTGTGAATGGCGTACGTGTCGTGTGTGTTCTTGCCTGCTGAGTTTTCCTCACTTCAGGCCAAGCATGCAGTCGGTATACTGACAGGCCTTCCTGTCTGAGAGGTAAATGGAGGGCACGAAATCATCTCAACAAGAGCAAGGATCTGTGGAACAGGGGTTCAAGGACATCTTTTACAGCATATAATGAAATTAATGCTTACCACCTTTGGTGGTCTAAAGACATTCTGATGACATGCAGTATAGATGCTCACAGAACATACTAGCCAGGGAATGTCTCCCTGAGGATCTCAGTAATCCTCAGGTATCATTTAACACAGAAATAGTCACCGTCAAAGCTGACATGGTAATACAAAGTTGGAAAGACAACAATGGCTACGCAAGCACTGTGAAACATTCATGACTGTATACTGCTTGTAATAGAATTAGCTGCCAAAAATTTCTATAACAATTTTTCTTTTGCATGTTGCATAAGTCAGTTGTTCTTTTTAACTTATACTTCAAAACTCAATTTATTTAATGCACACAGATTACACGGTAAAATTTATTTCTTAATTAAATTGGCAAAGCAGATGGAATCAGGTTTTTAGAGCTTTCTTCACAATTATATTTAACACCAATATTTAATTATTGTTAGTTACTGATAATAAGCATATGAACTCAGACTAAGAACGTTAATTCAGAAACTTGAAGGATTACCACAGTAGCTTGCCCTGCACAGTAGCAATAACACTGTAATTGAGAAAAAGATGCAGTTACGAAACTAATTCAGATTAAGACCTGCATTCACTGGCAATAGTAAATTCAGAATGCAGTAGGTGTTAAAAGCAAGCAGAAGAATCACTTGCTCTATAGCTACAGGAGCTGTGATGTACTTCTGCAATACATAAAGATGGATGGATGAAGAATATATTTGGACAAATATTTAGTGCTTTGCACTCTCATAGCCCAGTAATATAATTAGCTTTGCTGTGCCTCAAGTGACTTCAAAGTTATCGTTATTTGGTAGTAAATAATCAGGATACTATTTAAAATACAAAGTACTTATCAACATACTCCAAATATATTTTTTTAATTTGAGAGATTATCTGAAGATCACTGGATAATGCCTCACTAAGTCCCTTGATGATGTTTCCATCTGACAGTGCAGCCATATGCTTTGTCAACTGAAACATAACTCAGTTTCATGCTGTATTATCAGGACATCAAAACAGCAAACATTTTAAACTAGTGTGAATACTTTGATGTGCTAGTCCCTGTCTCAGTGTATATTCATGGTCATTCTTCCCATTTAGAAGGTTTTTCCATTTTTCAGTATATTGTTTTTTTTCCTATGTTGCTGAGAGTTTTAAGAAATCTCTCTGCAGGCAACAGAGGATTGTAAACAGACTTACAGAAAAAGCTCAGATAAAAAGCTTCAGAAAATCAGAAAGTTTAGTTGCCTACACTGCATTTAGCTTGAGACAGGGATTATAACAACCAAATTCTCTTGCAATTTATTAAGCAAACAGTAATGGGACAAAAAATAGAACCTATGCAACAGCATTTCCAGTGGCATTACATTTTATTTTAAGCTTCAGTACTCAGCTGACCTTGTATGTCCCAGTGACAAAAACTACAATAAAACCTTTTCAGTCTCTCAGTCAAAAAGACACATTCAGTTGCTTCCTTCTCATTAGGGACAGTTACTTAATCCATTTGTTATAGATTTTCCTGGCAAATTCTTGCAGTACACTCTTTTCTTTAATCCGCTGTTATTTGTTCACCCCAAACACCCAACTGGGAGGATCAAAGAAAGATTTTTTAATGCTCTTTACCAACACAGCTCATAACTTAGAAAGAGTAGTAGTAGAGCTTTTATGTCACGCTAACCTTACCAAGAATTTACATGAAAGAGATTACATACTAATTACGTTTAAATTTTATAAATTTGATTTCACATGCACAAGTGCTACAGTTACCAAGTTCAGTCAAATTCATAAAGAAAAATCATCAGAAATATTTAGCATTCAATATGTCACAATACATGATATATGGAAGCAAGGACAGGTACATAGCAGTACAAATGCTGACAAACTGTGCAACTCTTAGAAAGACTTTTAAGAATTCTCAATTACAATTATTTCTATTATTAATTGCATGAACTACAATCATTTCTCATCAGTTAACTCTTTATTGAAGAGGGCAATCTTGAAAGAGAACTACACAAAATTGAAAATTTGAACACCTCTGTAACAGCTATTTCTACAGGGATAACATCCTTGTAAATAAATTAAAACCGTTATCTTAGGGAAATACATGCAGAATTCATGAAGAAAATGAGCCAGAATTCTACTTTACAAAATCCATAAATATTACAGAAGAAAATGACCCATTCAGTTCCCACTACCCTAGTGAAATACTGCTTTGTAATTCCTTTTCCTTCAGCAAAACATTTATTTGTGTGGTATACAAATTTTAGAAAAAATATTATCTGTATACTGAGAAAGGTAAAGCAAATGAGGACATGTCAGTCAGCGAAGGATTTAAATGACTGCGAAAGGGCAATGCAGATACAGACTCACTAAGGACAGGGGAAAACAAGTTTTCTTGGATAGGGAAGGAGAGAAAATACTTTTCATCAGTTCTGCTGGATCTTTAACTACCATGTTATACCTAACACATTTGCAGCATACAACATGTTTCCCAAAGGAGGAGACAAATCTCCTCTTTCCTAGCTCTTCTCTCTCCTTACACCAGAAGAGTAAAAGCAGTCCATAAACAGGTTTCTCCAGTGAACACACAATACTTGGCCATGTAAAAGTCTCACCAAGAAAAATAAAGGAGTTCTTTCCCTCTACCATGGATGCTGTCAAGTGGAATTTGAGTTGTGTGTTGTATCCTGAAACTAGGTTTAGGGACAATATGTCTGGAACTGTTATGATTAATGTTGAGTTCTACGTAAAGCTTTGCTATATTTCTATTAAATTTTGGTGCAAGGTTTGTTCTCAAAGAGAAGATCATGTTGTCAAGAGAATACCATAACCCTGAAGAGACTGTAACATTTCATCCAATATCCTGAGTTACGCTTAACCTAATACTGCTATCCTTTGAATTTCCATAATTTTCAGCTAAAAAACTTTAAAAAGTACTTTCTCTAAAATAGATAAGCCATAGTACCAAAACAACTAGTTAAAAAGTACTGTAAAAAAATTTAAAAATCACACACTTCCATTGCTAGGACAAACAGCTGAACAGTAGAGACATACAGCCAGGAAGCTGCTTCAAGGTAAAAATCTATCTCATACTAGCCCCTTTCTTAGTGTTTTGACTAAATTTCTTTTTAAGTACTAACTTTATTATAGTTTTAGAATTCTTGTATTTTGTTATGGAAAATTTTAACTGAAATGGACTCTGTTTCATGCAATATGTTATGAAGCACTAAGGTTTTAGTTCTTTAACATGCATGCTTCAGTTGAAGACTGAAAATCCTAGTTCCTAGTGATGTTCAACATGGAAATTTGCTGTTACAGCTAGGTTAGAGAAAAGGAATTTGAGATATTTACCCCTGCTAATTTTCCTTATAGAAACTACTCTTTCTTAGAGTAGAAGTTAGAACTAAACATTTTTTAAGACTTAGCTATTAACATCCATGTTTTTTCAGAACGTAAAATGCTCTACTTGTATCTATTCTACTACTTTCTCCCATAAACTCTTTTCTCACTAAATTAACATTAGAAAAAAACTACTGATGTAAGCAAAGGTCTTATCGCTTCACATTATGAAAACTAAGGCATACTTAAAGTTAAGCACCAATAACTACCGGTCAAAAACTGCTATTGTAAAAAATCAATTGTAAATTTTCCCCTTATGTAACCTTAATGTCTATTTTCCAGTTTTATTTCCACAATTTCCAGAACTCAGTTCTATGTATATGTAGAATTACCGAATGCATTAGAGTAAATAAATGTAGCTGTTTCTCTATGAACAGATAAAATGTCATAATCATTAAAATTAAACCACCAACAGTAAACTTTTAGTGATAAAAAAAAGAATGGGGCATTGTGAAGAGCAAAAAATTAGTGACAATTCTATTTTAAATTCACTGTTGTGCATTTAAGAAAACAGTATACCATTGCAAGATGGCAAATGATAAGCTTTGGTTTTCTTCTGAATTTTTCTTTATACTCTCTAATTAATAGTCTTTCCTTGCACAAACATTCCATGTATACTACAGTGTCATTAAGGTTGTGGAGCTAAAGCAGAATGAGTCTATCGTAGCATCTTGCCAAATTAGCAGCTAGGCCAAACCCTATATATATGGAAAATATTCTTGAGGAGACATATAGCAGTACTATAATATGTAATGACTAATTTTATTTTTGTTTTACCTAATATACACTGTAGTATCTTTTTTAATACATAATGAGTAGAGTCATGACACATACAGATAGCTTTCATAATCTAATGTACTGCCTTTCAAAAACAAGAATTTAAACTAAGGACAAAAATGAACAAAGTAACTTTTAATACCTTTAATGCTAGAGCAAATGCACCAAACTTGCTGTGGGGCTATTCGGGAAAGTGGATTCAAGTGCAAACAAACAAAAATTCATTTAGAACTACAGAATTTTGAGCACCATTGTCACCCTGTACAATTCTGGATTGGAACACATACTGTGGACAGTTCTACAAAGCAGCTATGTATAGGTCTAAAACATAAGTCATTATTACTCAGCAGAAAAATATATTTAAGGCTTATTAAATTACTTAAAACCACAGAACTATTTGTTTTGGCTTCTTAAATCAACAATATATTTTCTCTTTCTTATTTGGGAGTCCGAATCACATCTTCTCGAAGCAATGCATTCTGTTAAGAAAAGATCTCTGCTGTATATATAAAGAGCTTTTTGAGAGGGTAGTAAAATTCCACATAATATAGGATCCAAATATTTTCAACTGGCACACTCTAAACACATCTGGGACAAGGACAACAGATGCAAACATACAGTAAAGAGAGTTTTGAGTAAATTAATCATATTAAAGTTGGAGGCATATTGTGATTCCAAGTTATATAAATGACTTCAAAAAAAACTCATGAAACTCTTCTGGTACTTATAAAACTTGGAGAACCATATTTTTATTTTTAAGCTAAAAGGTGACATTGCAAGAAAAAAGTATCAGACACACTGAGGAGTCTGTATGGCTTCCCATTAAATCATGCATTATTTGTTTATTAAACTCTTCAAGTGGCTATTTGTACCAAATGTTACAAATCACCATTCAAACTGTAGATTCAACAAACATTAGAAATCCACTTGATGAAACTGAAGTTTAAAAACAATATGGATTAGTCACTGACTGAAAGGTATTATGAAATCTTCAGACTTCTGAGTCCATGGATAAAGAACCAATAAAACAATTAACAAATAAACAAATATGAACTTTCAACCAAATATTTAGAATAGAATGAATTGCTACTTAAATTGAAGGAATAATCTGAGTTGTATCGATTTTCAGATACATATAAGTGAATAAGAAACAACAATGTATTTGTTACATATATTTACTTTTATTTTAAATTTAGGTAGATTAGAACTAAGAAGTAGTGAGCATTTAAAAATAAATTTCCCTTTGGAATTCCCAAGAAAGACCCTACTTACTAAAACAAAATGCCAGAAATTGAAGACCTGAGAATCGTAGCTGCTTCTAAAATCTTGACATATGAATGGTGCAGCTTTATTCTTCTTAAAAGTAATCAAAATCTCCTAACCTTAAAAATATTATTTTATTAAGTATTTGGTATCACATTATTAAAAAGAATCAGATATTTTATAAATCTTTTTGTGTAAATATGTGCACATATTTGTCACTTGACCCATCATTAGTCAAGTCATATGAGTAAGTATATACAAGAGAGAGAGCCAGTAGTAGTATTTGAAATCAGTGTTTGTCCAGCAGAGTGGTCTCATCATAGTATTTTCTCAATAGCCTTGACAAAGCTAATTCTATGCTACTTTAGAAAAATTAATGCTAACTAAAAAATTGTCAAAAAAACTGAACAACATTCACAACTGATTTTAAGTAACACAATCACAATAAGAGATATAAAGTAATTATTTAAAGCTATTTTAAAAAATAGTAATTTTCACTGGTTCAACATTAATTTCTCTAATATCTTTACATTCCAGAAATTTCTGCTGCAAGTAACATGAAATTCACTATTACAGAAATGAAATCTGTTGATAGGCTTTCTTTTGTACGCAGTCTCAGCAGACTACTTTGTCAAGAGATTCCCATGGCAATATAGGGTTCAGCATTAATCTGTTATTTGTGAAATTCCAGCAGAGTAAATGTCTGGAACAAGTGTCAAGAAAACACAGTTATCTGCTGTACTAATAACCATAAGGCTATACAAATCATGCTAAGAAAATGTCCATAAGGAGCAATGTCATTACCTTAAAATATCAGACTGACTTGATGAGCTGTTTATTCCAATTAACACAGAAAGAAATTACTAGGTAACCAGTACCTTCCTTTAGAAAGTGTCTCTATCGTTCAGATTATTATTAGTTCTGTAATGTACTTTTTTGAGGATCACAACACTTCAAGTGATGTTAAATCACATATGGCAACTACAAATTTAATATCATCAGGCTCTAACCCAGAAATAGTTTTCTAAGGATCTTGCATATATCCAACAGAATACACAGAAAAAAATAATGCTGTTTCTGATCAAAACACAACTTCATTTTTCCTTTTACAAAAGACTACCATTCTCAATAACTTATTTTTCTCTTAGATGACAAATGAAAGCAATCAATTAAACCTTTTAACTGATGAAATTCAAATCTACTATCAGAATGCAGAGTTGAATTGTAGAATCAGATGTTAACAAAAATCAACATTGAACCAAAATCTTATTCAACATTCAGAAACGTTGATTTTAGGCTGAAATAATTAACTTTTCTAGAAATAGAGCTGCATATTTGGTTACATGGCAGTCTAACATGTTGGAAGAATCATCACCAAAATGCTTTATTAATCTGTGTACAGAATATTACCCTTATTTTAACAATATTAAAAGGAGAAATACACTTATAGAACCGGGAACCAAACTACAAGTGACATCTGTAGTATCAAAACTAATATAGTAGAACACCCATTTATTCATCCACTTTGTGTCTTTTGTCTATTTGAAATTCTGACACAAAATATTGCCTAGAAAAAAAAAGGCTGCTTTTTTTTATAAGATGGAAAGTGTGTGTGGTTGAATGATTTCATTCCACATGCTTACAAGCTGATCTTTGATCAAATTAAGATGAGGAAGGCAATGTTATTTGTAAAGGGGAGATGTAGGTAATTAAATCCTTAGCTCTGGAGATAAGTTCATACTGAAGTTAAAAGTTCATGCTGAATCAAGGTAGGTAGAAAAGATCATTACAGTCAATGATAAAAAAAAAATTCACTTCAGAACAGTGACCATTTTATCATCAGTAGAAAAATCTAAGGAAACCTACCATATAAGTGAAATTAGGTAAAGCCTTCTCAAAATTAAAAAAAAAGTCTATTCTGATTATTTTATGTAATCATCTAGTCATCATTTACAATTTTGAAAATGGCATCCAAAGTTATGAAACCTAAACTTTCAGCAGACTGAACGAACTGACTTTTTATTAAATGACTTTCCATCATTTTGCCTACACATTTTAGACTGAAATATTACAGATTAACAAATTGGAAAGTAATGAAGAATCGAATTAAGGGTTGGTTTCTTTCCCCCCTCGGTTCTTAATATCTTCTTAATCTTACTTCGAAGTTTTAAGTATCAGATCTAAATTATTAAATGGGAAATATATTAATTCCGTTCAAATTATCCAACTATACCTAGTGCTATTCTTGACATTTAATGAAGCTGTCTGTATGATTCCAGAATCTTTAAAGGTGGTTTCTTTAACAACTATTATGACTGTATCATTTTATTAGATGTACACAACATCTGCAACTGAAAAAGGTAAGACATTCACTTTGCACTCCCAAATGAAAAGCCAAATTTGTAAGAAACCAAAGAACAATAGGTGAAGTGCATTCAAGAAGGAAGACTTCACCAGTTGTGGCAGTCACAGCACTAAACATTGTCAGTTTATGCACTTATGAAACATTACTAGCAAAAGCTGAAACTAGGACAAAAAGGAATCTAAGAATCACATTTTTGAAGTAGACTTCTTAAGCAGATCGAGTCCAGAGTAAATGAAACACAAAGCATCTCTGAAAGTGTACATGAAGCTTTGCTCAAGATGCAACCTCAAAACACAGATCTAGAAATACATCTTTTGTATTTATGCTCTTGCATTTACAAGCTGAAGAACACTAGCCATCTGAAACAATCACTGACTAAACTAGTTATTTTAGTATACTTCCTCACATTAGAGCTGAATGCAAATCATTATGAAAACTAAGAAGTACCAAAGATAAGCAGGGTAATTAGGAATATTAGTAATACATGTCAGGAAATAACATTTATGCTTACCTATGAAAAAGAGTAAAAGAGAAAAAAACATATAAAGTTTCTAGGGAGAAATAAAAACAGCACTATCAAAATACTTTAACTACCATAAAGGCAATGAAGTTTACTCATGTCTAGAACACACATGTAATGTAGTTTTAGCTAGGACAGAGTTAATTTTCTTCATTGTAGCAGGTACAGTGTTGTGTTTTGGAATGATAGTTAGCACGTTATTGCAGAGCAGTGTTTTCACAGAGCCAAGAACCTTCTTCTCAGTCAGATCTCCAAGCAAGGAGGCTGGGGTGCACAAGTAGCTGGGAGTGGACACAGCCAGGACAGCTGATCGAAATGAATCAAAGGGATATTCCATACCACATGATGCCATGCTCAAAATTTTTAGCACAGAATTTCTTCCAGTAATGTTGTATGCCTGTAAGCATGTGTCTTCTCTTTCCAGAAAATGTAGTGATCTCATGAAAGGTATGACCACCTCATTAATGACTGTATTGTAACACATGTAAAAACTGGCTTACATTTCAGCACATGCTGACTAGAATATTCTGAACAAAGCAGAAACATTACTACAGACTAAGCTGTTTCACAGTCAAATACCAGAACATACTACAAAACAAAATTCAAAGAATCTGAATAAGCCTTTTCTAATTGAAAAATAAGACATGTGTACATAGACGCAAATATCATATCTCTCTATAATGCCTTCATGGTCTCGATTCTAATCGTATCATCCACTCCTCAAGCAAAACAGCTGTTAACTAGAATAATTACCTTTTCTAGCTGGTGGCTCCAGCATGACCAGTTTGCATCACTATCACATGCTTTATTTTGCATGTATAAATAAAACTACGTCATCTTCATTTCTAATTACACAATATTTATGATGATGTCAGAACCATAAGTATCAGTATACTGATTGAGAAACCTCATGTCACTCCTTTGTGATATTAAATGTTACATATCAGGGAAGCTCAGCATATGGAGAAGAATAAAGTTTCCACGCCCAAGTGCATGTGGCAAATGCAAATTTGCAGGCTGGCTATGTATGTTTGGGTATCACATCACAGTAATAATGGCATCTCCATTTTTGTGAAGAGAGATGTTTACATTTACATGTTCACTCTACACTTCAAACAAAATTAATGTGAGATGAAAGACAAAAGAACAAGAGTTCAAGTGAAAAACAAATAAATAAACACTGAACTGCAGGCATCCTATTACACAATAAATTGCATGCTCACTTCTGTTCACTGTTAATAAAAAAAAAAATAATGATGATGGTAGAAAAAGGAAACTTGGCAGCAGCATTTTCAGCCAAAAAGTTAGAATGCCACAGGAAAGCAAGGATATCAGCCAAACTGCCTTCATCTTCAGACCTATCAACAGTTTCCCATACCTACTAATAAATGTCTTAGTAAATGTTATCCTTGACATTTTATTTTCAAAAGGCACAAAAGTCTGTTAGCCATTCCACTCCTATCCAAAGCCAATGAAACTTAGATACTGAACTACTACTTGTGTGCTTGAAAAACTTCCTTCTTCTTTTATATTCATTCTGTCAAGCCACTTCCACTAAACGTCAGCAGGAACTGATAAAAAGATTTGAATGATTCTGTCAATTCTAGTGCATTTCTCAACTCTAAATAAATTTACCAGTTTGTTGCTTATAATATGACTGGAATGCTTGCAAGACATCTGCTTTGAGATTTGAGAAAGGACAGGTAAATTTTATACCCAGAATTTTCTAAATCAGTCATCACTGCTCAGGCATTGCTCTTACCGAACAAGAATTTTAAACACTGATTTTGATGAGAACAAAGTCAAACCAATAGAGAGCACCTACAGAAATACAGATCTCTATCTAATATTTGCCATCAGAGAATGAGGATGAATTTTTTTTGCATCCATTATGTTCTATAATTCATAACTCGTTGAGTTTCTGCTGAAATGATGAGATCAGGACTAATTTCTTACTGAAAATATTCCAAACCAAAAGACTTGAGAAGGTGAATTAGGCATAAAACAGACAAATTTCACCTTCTTAAGGAATAGAATACAACCATTTTCAGTAATTTACTAAAATGTAGAGACACACTAAATTTCCACTACAGATTTGGAAGTAGAGTAGCTGATACAGTTAACAATCCTTCTAGTAAACTAATATCTCTTAGCATGGTAATGACATTTTTGACCAAAGGAGAGGAAAAACTACTACATAGTAACAGATATCCTTCGGCAGATATGGAGTACCTGTGTCTAATTCAGTCTTTCCTTGAATTTTCTATAGTCCGTGTTAATACTATGACCATTAGCTTCACTATTTACTAGTGTTCGTCTTTCTCAAACTTGTCTCTTCAGTTTACCTAAAATTTTTGGTACTAATTCTAGCCTCAAATTTTAATCTCACATCTGATGGGAATCTTGTCTAGGATGTATTTTGTTCTCAAACTGGGGTTAAGAAAAACAAGATTGTTTAGTTCAAAACATGAGTCTAAACCCTCAACACATTCATATGTCACTAACTTTAGAGATTTTCTCAGTATCTTTTTAATTCTCAAAGCTCTGTGGGATAAAAAGATTGCTTTTTAGCAAAGTTTAATTAGAGTCCTAACACCATGTGCATACATGAAGGCTTGAAAAAAAAAAAAAAAACCCACAATTCAAGCCATTTTTGAAAGTTTGCAATTACATCTCTTGCCCTTGCTGTTTGAGTGCTCTGTTGACCTTTTATGATGGTGGTAGTGGAGTGAATGTTATTGTAATCAATTTGACTAAATACATAAAATGTTTTTTTTCAAGTGTTCATTCCAACAGTACGTTTGTAACAAATATATAAATAAGTAAGCTGGTCTTAGAAGAGTTTTAACAACAGCAGAGTTATTTTATTATCATTGTTCATGGTACTGACTTTGAATGGGGACTACTGTGTTTGCCATTTATCTTCTCTCTCCTAGTAAATTTTCAGATCTCAACAAGTCAGCAGGAATATCACTAGAAGCAACTGCTTATGTGGCATGAGAAAAAAGAAGAATATAAATATCTATCTCTGTTCTTTGCAACCTATTATGTTATTAACAGCACCCATCTGCTATTTCATAGATGCCCTTAATATACTGGCTTATGCTTCCAGTACACATCAAATGGAGTGGGACAACAGAAAACAACACTGGCACACAAGGGATAAATGAAACACTGAATATCTAGAGGAACTGAAAAATCTACTAGTTATCTACTGTGACTTCCATACTGAGGCTTTGAAATAGAGACTGTCATTTGTATCTTCAAAAAATGTAAATGTAGATGTGAAATCCACAGCCCCTCTCCTTAATTAACTGAGGCATGCATCCTACAAAGATGGTTAGAACAAGGCCTTTCATTACGTGTAATTTTTCTTGCTATCAGGCATTGTTTAAATAAATATCTAAATGGAATGCATATTTTTTTCCCACCATTTGTAAGCTGTTAGAAAGAGAAATTGCTTTTTCCTGTGCTAATTGTTAAGACCATATGCTACCAGAAGTAGAATGAGTATTGAGCAAGATTTTACAAATCATCCAAAGTGAAGAACACATCTAGACTATAAACCTTGGCTGACAGCCTTGAAATCCTATACTATACTCATTTCTTTGGTTTTATGAAGGTATTAAGACAGCCCGTGGCTTACTAACAATAAAATACCTGACACTGACAATCCTAGCTTAAGCAGATGTTCTGCAGATGCAAAGGAAGATTTAGAATGTTTTCTGGACAAGCAGCCTGGAAATTACTCTCACACAGATGAATGAGTATCAGTACAAAGCATACTGTTGCAAGCGTTGTATTTTTGTATAACAGATAATGAAAAACCATCTGTCCATTGTAGTAATTTGCCAAGAAGCCAGTATAGCATACCACTTTACATTCTGTATTTAAAATATCCTAGTAATAAACAATATTTCTCAACTGTTTTAGTTCTGTTTGCACACACTGAACACAAACTTCATCATGTTCTTACGTTAAAGTCACTCGTGTAGATAACAAGTAGATTGGACCATGCAAATATAACTGGACTTCTCTTTTGGATTTTGATGGTAAACAGAGCATTAAAGTGAAAATCAATATCAACATTTTATTGTGCAGGAGTTCCTCTATTTCAGCCTTTGAAGAGGTCTGCACTTAAATACCAAGGCGGAAAACGGAAAGCATTTTCTAGAGAAATTTTTGAGGTTAACTTAAGAAACAAACAAACAAGACACTAGTATTCAGTTACTATTTTGAATATCCCAATCTTCAGAAAATTACGACTTTAAATTCTTACTTGCATAATATTCAACAGTTAACGTTCAGGTTTTTGAGGTATTAAGCATGCATTACTTTAAATGATTCACCCATTTTGACAGCTTTTAACAAAAAATAAAGAAACAAAAAAATTGTGACAGCTTAACATGATGATTTTATGGCCTTTTTTGAACAGTATCTAGTATTCTCAATATCCATTCTACTCTAATTTGTCTTTCAAGTGTCAAAAGCCAATGTACACTAAAATATAGATTGTATTATTTTAACCCCAACAAGTAATATCAAGAATAGGTTTACAACTAAAACTCACATACTAAAATATTTTATTTCAAGTAATCAAATTTTAATATCAATACAACCATGTGATAATTAAAAGTACAAGACTGCATGGCACTCTACTATATTATGCAAAGGAATGCATCAAAGATCAAAGGTTATCTCCGACTCAATAATGTAACCTCAGATAATTTATTTGCAAAATGCTTTCTAACAAAATGTACCATTACACTAAAAGCCATTTTATTCTGTATTTTTCTTTACATGTTATAGAGAGAAAGGATATGAATGATTCTCAGTTTCTTAATTTAAATTAGCTCAAAGGTAAGACTAACCAAAAATTCACCATTAAAAATATTAGGTTTTAACTGTTTAAAATGCTTTTAAATTTTGATGATTAGGAATGACCTTCCCATGCCCAACATCTACATCACATTACTAGAGAAAAGTTTTTGACCAGTTTCCAAAAATCAAGCAGTACTTTAAGGATTTCTCCATCAGAAGAGGGGTGGGCCAGCAGGGAGAGGGAGGTGATTGTCCTTCTGTACTCTGCCCTCGTTACGCCCCATCTGGAGTACTGCATCCAGGTCTGGGGCCTCCAATACAGGAAAGATGTGAAACTGTTGGAAAGGGTCCGGAAGAGGGCCATGAAGATGATCAGAGGGCTGGAGCACCTCCCCTACAAAGACAGCTTGAGAGAGCTAGGCTTGCTCAGCCTGGAGAAGGCTGCTAGGAGACCTCCTTGCAGCCTTCCAGTATTTAAAAGGGGTTATAAACAAGAGAAGAATCAATTTTTACAAGGGTAGACAGTGGTAGGACAAAGGGGAATGGTTTCAAGCTCAAGGAGGGAAGGTTTAGATTGGATGTCAGGGGGAAGTTCTCAACAGAGAGAGTGGAGAAGTGCTTAAACAGACTGGCCAGAGAGGCTGTGGATGCTCCATCCCTGGGGGTGTTCAAGACCAGGTTGGATGGGGCCCTGGGCAACCTGGTCTAGTATCAGATCAGGAGGTTGGTGGCCCTGCCTAGGGCAGGGGGGTTGGATCCTGATGATCCTTGGGGTCCCTTCCAACCCAAGCCATTCTATGATTCTATGATTCAGATTTACTATGCTGTTCCCCAAATGACATACTTCAGATCCATTACATACTGCTAAATTAGTGAAGATCTGTGTAAGAGAGTTAAAGTATCATCCAGTGCAAACTGGTTATGAACGTGGCAGCATATAACGCCAGTGTACTAACCTGTATCCAATGTGCCAGTGGGAAACTGGGAAACCAGTGCTCCATGAATTCCAGTTCTGTCAGTGTATACTCAACCTTCCCCCATCCACTGGCACTGTTACATAAAGGTAACATAATGTCTTAGCTTTGAGAGATAAAATATTTTTCAAAAGGCAACATTCAAAACATTGCATGTGATGACACACAAATGTACAAAAAGTTTTTTCACATTCCACTCAAAATCTAGGCCTTCATGCCACATTTGTTCTGTACAATTGTGTAAAATTTACAGAATCACAGTATCATTTGAGTTGGAAGGTACTCTTAAAGGCCATCCGTTCCAGCTCTCCTACAATGAACAGGGACACACACAGTTTGATCAGGTTGCTATAGCTGTCCTCATGCAACTGGGCTGGAAGACCAAATCCTTTAGCGTCTGAGCTGCTTATTGCAAGAAAAGGCCAATTTCACACAAATATGGTGAAAGACAGGCCCTACAATGCCACGAGAGACAACAAAGACCCTCAAGAGCCCTTTGTTACAGGAAACAGCTGATTATGGCCTCACCCTTTATCAGACATCAGAGAATCCACTTGGATTCCAGAAGGTATGATGAAATGAAGCTTCTTTGGCTCTGCTAATCCCAGAACAACTTCAGTTCTTCTTTTCAGCTGAGCAAAGCAACGCCATTTTTTGTGCTGATGTTTCTGTGCAGGAATCAAATTTAACAATTTAATTTTTGAATTAATCTGACAGATTTTCCAGGTCTACTTCTATAATATGGAACCAGAGTTAGATCTGTAGTAACCTTCCAAGGTTCACTTTACTAGTGTTGAAGCACAAGGTGTCATTCTTGCTACAGGAGGACTTGGTTTAATCTATTTGCACTGAATTTCAGATTATGCATGATGTGTTTGTTTCACAGATTAAACAGTGCTATATATTATGCCTTTAAAAAGCTAACATAGAATAGTATTGCAATATATTACAAGTCAACAACTGCTTAACATAGATTACTGTAGTTCTACTCTGAAAGAATTAACATACATTTAATTTTTGATATACGAATAGTTCCATTAAATACGTGAAGAGACCCATGAATTTATAGCTAAAAATATTTAAAAAGAACCATTGGTCTATAATTTGAAAAAAAAATACAGGTTAATGATAATAATTTATATCAAAATACTTTAGAAATGAAATTCAAATTCATAAAATAATGTTTTCCTATAGAACACCCTATTTTGCAATACCCCAAGGCTAGCATTCATTGTGTTTAAGTTTTAATTCTCTGACCTTACTTTGCACTTATATGAGGTTTTAATTTTACATACAGTGTAACAAGATAAGTGAGCTTCTCGCATCAGCCTCAGGAGAACAGTTCTCTAAATAAATGAGTGAGATATTTGCTTTCTTTCAGAACTAAGCTTATGGTCTTCCTTCAGATGTTTGTACCACATTTTCATTTTGGGTTGGAAGCTGCAAATAGGTCATCAGGAATATAGTGACACTATACAAACGCTTAGCAGGATGAAACTTTTATTCATTATTTGATGAATGAAGGCAGCTGTGATGTTCATCTACAGTTTTTCCCATTCAAAGGATAACTTACAGTTTGTATCTTAATTGCTACTGACCAAAAGCATAGCAGGCAAGTATGCTCCATGAGCCTTTTTACTCTTATTTTATTGGAAATTCTCTGAGCCATTTTTGTAAAAATATTTTGTGTTTGTTTTTTTTCCTCAAGAGCTAAAAACCTTTTCTATCTGCTAAACTTAAAGACTAATTAAAGGGCAAAGTAAAAGTCATAGAACTATGATTTTGTCCTATTTCACTTTATTCCCCTTCCATTTTCAAAATCTGCTGGTGGGTTTGCCAGTCCATAATTTTGCATCCTTATAACTAGCCAAAGGAATACTGCAGTCATGTCCAAATAGTGATGAACAGAACCTTCCCCAATATATATAGTATAAAATACGTGGAACAGGAAAACAGTAATATGTATATTACAAGGAGCTGTGTTATTAAGAAGGTTAAACGACCCTACAGGAAGTATGATACTGAGATGGAAATTACTCTCCTGAATTCTAGCTTCTATCCCTTGAACATGTTTTTCTTTCTATTTTCTAGGAATGTGTGTTGTTCCAAAGGCTCTTGAACTACATAATGTATGTAATCCAATAGTCTCTGAAGCTCATTCCCTAATGCTTGCACACAGCAGATGTTGATTGGAAAGAATTTCTTTTTTGCTCCTTTTTCTACAGAGAAACAGCACTGCTTTGAGACTTACTGTTTTTCATTTTAACAGTATCAGTGAATGGAGCCTTAAAGTATTTTAAGAGAAATTATAAAATCAAGAATGAGATGCAGACTTTTATGGAGGTCAGCACAGTCATTACTGCCCACGTACACCCCCAGTTTCCCTTATAAACTGATGTTGCCATTGGGTCACGCCAGAAGCAATTGTGCTGACATGAAGATACAAAGAACAACTCTATACTTTTTAGCTGTATTCTATATGAAACATTTTCACATAGATTAGCACTCCTCCTGTCCCTACAGTTACATCTGTTGATGTAAACCCATGTGTTCACAGTAAGTTGCAGAATTAGCATTAGCAATGTTATTCAAACTAACTTATATACAGCTGTCATACAGTTACATTAGTTACCTTTATACACTTAAAATTATGAATAATTCTGTCAATTTTACAGAAAATTGTTGAAAATGCTGTAGAGAAGTTAATGTTGACTCTAAAAGACAGTAGTTGTTAAAAGGTCATATGGTGACATTAATTGTTTTAACAGACAGTCATTATTATTGGCAGCTCAAATTGGCAAAAAGCACTGTTGTCAGAAAGCATTAAAGGACTGTTATTTGTCAATATGGACTCTTCTAAAGAGAAGCAGGCTGAGAGAATCCCATCTTTACAGTTAAATGGAAAAAAGAAGCATTAATACCCTAATTTGATTTTTACTGTTGGATCTAGCCTTTATGAGCAGCCATCATTCATTAAACTGTGACATAAGTAACAATTGAAAAGAAAGTAACGACTGAAGTACCTCAGATATAGCAGTGCTCAAATAAAAGATTTTTTTAAGAAGTAATTATTAGAGTTGGTTCAATGCATAAGCAACATAGGCATCAGCTTACGACAAAGGAAATACAATGCCAGGGGGGACAGGAACAGAAGCATTTCTTTTTTCAGGACTTCTCCAATCTCCCATTGCTACCTAGAGAGAAAACATAAATGATGGCACAAGTTCTCCATTCCAAACTCTTCCTGTCAGCTTAGAAAATAAGTGAATGCTGTTGTACAATTACACGGCTCCCAAGTTTGAGATAAGCTCATTTACTTCCATGTCTGAAGGAAGCAGACATGAATGTATTAGAAGATGCACTGATCACTCTTGACTTTTCTCTCCATGCATAACTGCATGGATGTCTCAGTCTCAAAGGTTTACGGCTCCAAGCATTTGTGTCTCAAAATCCTCCTAGACTCTCTGCCTCAAACACCCCTGGCCCCTTCGAAATCCCCCAGAATATTACTTCAGTTCTGGAGCTTGTACAAAATACATAATAAATGATAGTCCCAGATTAGTATATTAAACTAAACTCAAACTTGTTTAATGAAATCATACATTTTTCCTCCTCAAAAGAAAACAATAATTGGTATTTTGCCAAAAAACATCAAATTTGCATGCCAAACAACATGCATTGATTACAGTAGAAAAGAAAGACTTTGTGCTCTTAAATGTAACTCCTTCTTTGTACAGGCATGAAAACAGCATGAATACTGAACCTTAGACTCTTTAGAGACTCTGTACAAGTTTATTATTCTTTTTAAGTAAAGAACAAGCAGAAGGATGTTATCCTAAATGTCAGCTTATACAGTTCTGCTATGAGTTTGCCCAGGTCAAAGTGTCTTTTCTCTTGTTTACCTTCTCATCTATCAGTTAGGGACATTAAACACTAGCTCTGTTTCTAAATATAGATCAGTAATTGTCACAAAAATAATTATTATTCAAATGAACTTATATGGGCTTTCTACACCTTGATGAGGGGAAAAATTACATTAAGATTTGATATCCCATTTATGTTCTAAATATATGACCAAATTCTAATCACAGCACAGTTCAGTTGAGACTCAGAAGGTGGAAGGAAAGTACAAAAGCAAGTTTCATTGCTTTGTAATTTTCCTTTAAGGCATTCCAATAATGGAATCAATGTTTTTTGTGCTGTCAAGTTATATTAAAAGCATTAAGCCCTTCCCAAATCTACATTCTGATAAATGTCAAGTCTTTCAGTTATTGGACGTTTAAATATTTGCACTAAGACTTTAATAATGAGAGCATACCTGGCAGATCTGTGTGCTGTTGCACTACTAAAGTGAGATAAATCACCTGAGACTGTTATTCACAGAGTATGAATAAAATTGTTTTTCCTATCAAAACTCAATAATACTTTCTTTTTAACATGGTCACAATTGCACTAATAATTAAAAATTATTATTTAATAACTTTGAGAATACAAAGGAGCAGCATTTTCTGAAAACACTGAAAGAGCCTGGTATGAAGCCATTTAACTGCAGCTATCTAACAACAGGTATCCTTCATTCTCCAACTGGCTTCCTCCACCTCTGTCTCTCAGAATCTATTTAATATATCTCTCCAGGTTTTCTTCTCAGCAGAGTGTCATCTTTCCAGCTGCCTACAGAGAAGGAAGCTTTTAACATTTGTAATGGTATCAGCAGTAACACCCATTCAAGGATTTTACTAGTAATTAATCCCTCTTCCAGGTGTTCAGAGTCTTTGGTGGAAGTAAAACATCACCCATAAAACCCCACAAAGAACTTTGCTTTTCATTCCTACCTGGGGAGGCAGAAATATATTTAGGTCATGTACTGCTCAGCCTCAGCGTAAATTTTTGTTAGCTGTACCTGGAGAACCAAAAGGAGATTTCTTATCAAGTCAACTCACTTTGACACTGTAAGTATATAAAATTAAATAAAGAGCTTTAAAGAACCACAGGACAATCAGAAAAGCACTCAAAGGCTTATACCATACCTTTATTTCCATATCTGCCTCTGGCACAGAAATGGCGAGAAGAAGACGGGAAAGATGTTTGAAGAAAGAATGAACAAGAGGACAACACTTGTGATTAATGAGGTATTTTGTTCACTGTCTAGTTCTACATTGCCAGAGAGAATGCCATGATTTTTTTTTTCCTGAATTGCAGAAGAAAATGAGCTAAATTACTGTACTATACTTTCTCCTCTTCTTCTCTCTTTCTCTTTGTTGTTCTGTTATTGGTATTCCACATCATAGCGTTATATAGTGCACTGGGAGTTAAAGAGTTAATGCTCCAGTTCTGTGGACTGTCCACAGTTCCAGGTACCTGCTCTCAGAAAAGAAAGAACTACAGCTCCCAGAAGACTTCATTATTCCATTTCTGTTTTCCGTTCAGAGGGAAAGACAAAACTGTTCAGGAGTCACGAGATTTCCCTTTTATTTCTGCTCATCTCTGCAGTGTGCAATCCCTAGCCGTCTTGCCTTCAGCATTAGACTAAGGCCTTTAATTTTTGGACACTTTCATTTTATTTGATTTATTAGCTTCAATTCCGATTATATAGTATTATATTGTGTTATCTTGAATTCCAATATCATGCTTAGTAAATTAGTTTTCTCCCTTAGCTCATTGCTGCTGTTGTTTTCCTCCTCTGGGCCCATCTCCCTATCTTCCTCCTTCCTCCTTTCCCAGGGCATGGGTCCATGGGTTCCCCCCCATCCTATTAATCACAGAACCAGGACAAACCAGGCCAGAACCACGACATTATCTTTCATTTAACTGTCCACTGTATGCATTCAGCTTTCTAGGAGAAGCTAAAGAATTGAAAATCCGTGACTGTTTTTGGACAGGATTGTAAAAACAACTGAATGGAAACTGGCAAAAGCAGAAGTGTTAATGCAAGTCTTATGTCTTCAGGGTTGCAGACAGCTTTGAGTACTACTTTAACCTTGAATGTTTTTTTTTTTTAGTTAATTCATTGAAAAACTGAAATTATAAATTAATTTACACACCGTAAGATGGCAACATCTTTTCACTTTAAAGACTTATACATTCTTAAAGAACTTGCACACATGCCTTGCTTGTGAATCACAGAGGGAGGGATGGTTACTGTGTTACTAAAGAAGTAAAAGCTGCAATTTACCAAAAACATTATCTGAAAATACTATCCATGGAAGAATGATTTGAATTAGTTAACAGCACCAAATAGGTTTATGATTGCAAGTTTTATAACTATTTGTTAGGAAGTGCTATTTCTTTCTCAAAAGTTGCAGTGAACAATGCATTTGCTGAGCTTACTGATGTTTGGCCTCTAAATCACACCCACTTGCTACATCTTTGGAGAAAGTGAATAACAGAGCTGCCCAATGTGTTTGCAAATCATATTTTCCTAGAATTTGGTTCAAGCTTTGTTACCTTGGTTGATGTATTGTGAACAAATATTAATTGGAATGTCACAATCACAGTTGCACTGAAGTGAAATCTTGAGGTGTTATAATCTGAAATTGTCATACAGTTACTGTTCTGGTTCACAGACATCCTGAACTGAAATAGCTATCCCACTACAGAAGTATGATACAATGTACTGCAGTTTGTGAAGCTAATGTATAAAAGGGTATTCATAACAATTATTGGAAAAGAGATAAGTGACCTTAGTTACATATACAGCTTCTGTTACTGCAGGAACTGATTAATTACAATGGGTACTCCAAAAGTAAGGCATCCTGTTTTATTATGTTGGTCCACATTGTCAGAAGCAGTACGGCAGTAGAGGTTGAACATTCCCACAAGTACTCTGTTATATTTTGTTATTGTGCGACAGATGGCAGCAGAGGGGCAGCCTCACAGGGTTGCATTTGACATTGAAGTGTGTATGAAGCAAAGGTGTGTCAGTGAACTCCTCCACATAGAAAAAATTGCAACCATTGATATTCATCAGTGATTGCTGAATATTTACGGACACCAAACAGTGGATGTGAGCACAGAGAGCTGTGCTTTTCAGCAGTGGTGACAGAGACTGGCAGTGGTCACCTCCACTGGTGCAGATTTTTACAGCACAGCATGCAGGCTCACGTTCATTGCTGAAGAAAATGCATAGTGAATGGGGTGGTGACTATGCTGAAAAATAATGTGTTGTAGCTGAGAATCTGCTCTACCAAATAGTGTTTTTGTGCTCTTTGTATCTAAGATATTTTCCATGGAAATAAATTGGAGGCATTACTTTCAGAGCAACCTATGTAGTAAGATGACATTGCTATACTTCAAAACTACTGTTGGGCCATAAATTACATACAGCTGACAGGGTAAGGTAGTCAAATCTAAGTAGAGTTAGATTTCCATTTCCATCAGCAGGACACTAGGTCACCTCTGCAGAGCACCTGCTTCCTCAAGCAGTCTTCCTATCTAAAGGACATCTTTCCAGAGGACTTGTGGACCTTGAGCAAAAAAACCAGCATCCTCTGATGGTGTAAGAACAGACTAGGCTTGTGAAGAGGCGTCACATACTAGCTGTTTCCTTATACTGACCTCTGCATGGATGAGCTTAAACTCCCTTAGCTTTCTACCTGCTATGCTTACCAGAAGTATTTCTGCCTCTCAAAAGGATTGCTCACCCTGAGCTCAAGCCAGCACCTACAAGTAGGACAGAATCTCCCTGTTTCATCCTTCTTGTTCACTGAATAAAAACCAGGTGGTATAACTCCTGAAAAAATAACCTAGACATGCATTGTAGAGTCTCTGGTACATACCAGCAGAAGTCTGCTGTTCATCCAAACAACAAATTCTCTTGCTATGCTGTGAGCTGGAATCACGTAATTCACAGTCACTCATCAGCTGACTCAAGCCTTTCAATTTGCAGTGCCTTAGCTTCCTTTACCAAATTAAAAAAAATGAGTAATAGATATCACAGTGACCAGTAACAAGTGTGGAACTAAGAGAAACAAAATGAAGAGAAAAACGTTGCTATAGATATGGTTTGATCAAGAGACAAAGGAGAAAGGTGACTAGAAAGACCAATAATTAAGATCATCACAAATAATATTCATTAAAATATGGCTATAGATTGTTAGAATGCTATTCTGTCTGATGTATATGGCCAGCCCATAGAAAGGTCAAATTAAATGTAAAGAATCACTAACAAACCATCCCTTTCACGATATTAAGCAAAACCTTCTAGGTGCAAACTTTATACTTTTACAGACATCAATCAGCGAAACAAACACTACACAGTTGAAGTGTGCAAGCATTTTTTTCTGAAGCATAACTCAAAATATCTAATATCTGTTAGGTGATTCATAAAAACTGTTAAGCATTTGCTTGCTTCCCTGCTCCCAAGGGAAAAGCTCACTCAGAATTTGAGATTGCTGTCTCTCAAAGGTATCACTCTTCCTCTTACATTGCAGAGGTTTACTTAAGCAACTATTTGATCACGCTCAAATAACCACTCCTGTGGCTCCCCTTGCCTGTACAGCATTATTATTGCTCTGAGACCCTCTCAGTCAGTCACTGAAGCTTCAGACATTTCCATTCTTCAGTAACGTGCCATGTACACATCACTGGCAAAGGGCCTTTTACATAGAATGCTTTCAAATCCTCTTTTAGAAGAGTGTATCAAAAAGTGAAATAGAATGCCTTTCCTATCTTTTTCTTCTCCTTTTCCACCCTGTATTTTTGTAGCCCTTAGGCGCAGATTACAGTGTCTACTTACCACATAAGTAGGCAAGCTAACTGGCACAGACTGTTAGTCACACTTCAGTCGCAAACTTTGCACTACTTCATGACATAAGAGGAATGTCTTCTAAGTACAATGAAGTAGCGTATGTAAGTCAATATGCTTTCAGCTTTCCCACTAATTGTTCCCCACACATCTTCCCTTTAATCCATCACCCATCAGAAGTGCAGTCTTCAGAAACTAAAGACAGAGGAGGCAGAAAGTTTGTTTCCCCTTTTAGAATTTAGCTCTAAGGTTCATGCCCTATTAATGATTATTATTCATTAAAATCATGAGGGATAAGAATAAAACAATGTAAATAGAGGTTATAAAAGCTCATATAGGCTGATGCTGGAATGATAAACTGCAAACAAATGATGGAGTTTAACAAGATACTTTAGATAGTCTGAATTGTGTTTGTAAATGTAAAAGATATTTCTAAGCTGATCACAAATTTACCTTAAAATGTCCTGGTCTAACACACTACTCTGTGGATTAATCAGAGATTTAAAAGAGCTCCAGAGACACCATACTTATGTCTGAAATTAAAACATATTCCTAGTTGTTCTTCCTTTGGGGTTCAAGAAACCACCAGTAAAACTGGTAACAAAATATGGTTAGCCCACAATTGCACATACTTGCATGTTATTTATTCTATTTGCAAATCACTGCAAATTCTATTATATCCAATTAATTGTTTGGATTGATTTTCCATTCTAGCAGCAAGAACAGAAGAAATCCACTTTTAAGAACTTAATCTCTTGTTAGTCTTTCCACTGAATATACCACTCAGCCATCACTAGACTGTTGCTATAAGTTACAAAACCTTCCCTTAATACACCAAATGCTTATTAAATCGTAGATTATTTCCCCCTGTACCTCATCTAATACTTATTGGTATTGAGATCAAATGCATGCACTATGTTGTGCAGAACTGCACTATTGCTACAGACCAACCAAAAAAGTTTCAGCCTTCCATCTGTCCACTTAGTATTTATAAGGAAGAGAGGTGTGATGGGCATGACACCGTGTGAATTCTCTGCCAAGAGCATCTCTGTATGTGGGTAACTAGATTGTTAGAGCCTGTTAATAATTGGCAGCTGTAGCAGTTAGGCTTTCGTCCTTCTTTAAGCACAGTAATCTGCCCTTCCACAAAGATCTAGAGTTCTGCAGCTGCATTCTGGTTTTATGACAGCAAAAACTTCCGAGAATATAGAAAACTAAGTGAATTTATAAATGTTTTCTGCCACAATAAACTGATCTTATCATTTTATAGCTTTCTTGTGCATGAATATGTTTTCCTGATACATTCTACACCTCACTCACCACACAAAGTTGGGTACTATTACCTAAGCCAAAGAACTTCTTTGTAGCCATTTTGTTAATTTCCAGTCCAGCATTTAAGGACAATATTCATGTAGTGAAGTTTGCCTACATGGTGTTCTCATGAACTGTTATCTTCCAGTACGGTGTTTTTAGAGTGAACTCTTACTGCAGCACATCGTGAACAAGATCTTGCAAAATCAGAACCACAACACTTTCAAAGCAAAAGAGGCAAAGCTCATTCCACTTAAAAATGGAATTATAGGTCATCTGGCAAAATACTTGGTCTCTCCACAAACACCAGTAGGACATCTGCAGCCAACTCCGAAATTAGCGTGGCAGAGCTGGTTTTCTTTTGCAAGAAGTGTTAGGAAAAGTGGAAGAGCTTTTTGTGTTGCACTTTTAAAATCATGAAATCTAGTACTTGAGTACTTTTATTAATTGGATAAGAAATGTGTTTAGATTAATGATAAAAAAACAAATGAAGATTTTGCTTGTAATCTGAAGTGAGTGTGTTATAGACTTCTTGCTTCAGGCTAAAAGTAGCTCAGGAAAAATGTATCATGTTTATGACAAAGAAAGAAAGAAAGAAAGAAGAGGAACCAATTCAATACTGCAAGTGGAAAGGGTGCAGAATGATAAACAACGTCTGGTAAAATTATGCAATATCCTCAACTCATTTTAACAAATACTGTGTTGTCTATTTTAAAAATATAACCCTTACAAAACTGTTATGTCCACTGCCGCATCTCAGAACTTTTGTTCAGAAAATTCTAGACTAAATTCCAATTTAATAACTTATTTTGGTATTAGCTGTGGTGCATATGTATGCTTCATTTAAACAATTATTTCATTGAAAGCTTTGATTTCAGCAGTTTTGTAGTCCATCTGCACAATTAAATAGTTGTGACTTTATAGTGCAAAATATCTTGCTATAATAATTACAGTAGCTGATCTGGTTTGTATGCAAGCTAGCCATCATTTAATTTCCAACATAACGTATAAAAAGAAATCCTATCTCAAATACTCATGTACTATTCCAAATACCCATGACAGCGCAAATAAAGAGCTTTCAGTTTTAAGGTGCTTATTACAATTAATTATCCATAAAGTCCTTAGCATAAACTGTGAAAAAGCCTTTCCTTTTGAAAAAATGGAATTCCATCAAATTATTCCAGCACCTGAACTGACTACAAATGAAAGCAATAATCACTGACATTTTGTTACAAAGACTTTTCTCTAAAAATTGTTTGACACAGGATTTTGCTTTCTTGAATTTCTAGTAAAACAGATAGCATAGTGTTTTTACTAGACGATAAAGTAAGAAACCATGTTTTATAACAGTTCAAGAGATAAGCTAACTTATGAGAGAAGATAAATATTTTAGGTCAGTTTTACACCTTTATAAAATCAATAATGGTATTTCACAATCATTCAAAAAGTTCGTTCAATATCAATTACATTGACCTAAATAAACTAATAAGAGAATGCATCCTTCTCTCAGAACCATTAATAATACATAAGAAAAAACAAAATCCAAGTAGACTATGTGCTACAAACTTTTAAGTGGGAGGGATAAACTGTATTAGTGGTAGTAATATCTGGTCTGAAAAACATTCCTAAGGAATAAAACTTCTTTTGTTTAGTTAGAAGGTTACAGAGTTCACAAAAGCCCAAACTTTCTAGTCAGTTCTTTCCCCTTTCAAGATTTAAATACTATAAATGAACAGTAGTGTTTAACCATTTCTATTCTGCGTTATATCTCATCTTCTTGACATCTTGTCAAGGTTAATACTTGCCTTTCATTGTTCCTAAATAAATTCTGCTTATTATGGATAATACCTAGCAGTTTATAGGAGAGTCAGCATTTGTTGTGTTATGAACTCTGTTCTGCAGATAGGTTAAACTGTATCCTTCCTCTTAGAGAAATAATTTCAATAACAATGACTATTCTAGGTATCTATTTTGGGATGGGCTTATATTAAAGTGATCGTGAAAAGCTGTCATTAAAATACAAACGAAAAAAAAGTCAGTAGAACTACTTCCTACACCTCTCACATCCCTGAACCTCTAGGCAGAGATCAGGGAAGAAAAATCCCTTCCGCTTTAAGAGCAAAGTAAGTCCAAGATCTCCTCTTAAGGCTATGTACAAATTCATGGGGCCAAATGACATGCATCTAAGGGAAACTATAGGACAGAGAGTCTCACCTCAATACTTGGGAAGATCACAGAGCAGATCCTCCTAGAAGATATGTTAAGGCATATAAAAGTTGTGGAGGTGATCCGAGACAGCCAGAATGGCTTCACCAAAGGCAGGTCATGCCTGACCAATCTGGTGGCTCTCTACAATTGAGTAACATCATTGGTGAACAAAGGAAGGGCAACCGATATTTTCTGCCTGGGCTTGTGCAAGGTCTTTGACATGATCACAGCACCATATCCTTATCTCGAAATTTGAGAGGTAAAGATTTGAAGACTGGACTATTTTGTGGATAAAGAATGTTGATTGGATGGTCACAGCCGAATTGTTGTTGTCAATAGTTCTATGTTGAGGTGGAGGCCATTCACAGATAGTGTCCCCCAGAGGTCCATCTTGAGGTTGGCACTCTTCAACATCTTCATCAACAACAGACAGTGAGACCAAGTGTACCTTCAGCAAGTTTGCTGATGACACCAAACTGAGTGGTGCAGCTAACACAGTGGAAGGGAGGGATGCCATTCACGGGGACCCGAATAGGCTTGAAAGTGGGTCCATGTGAACACAACCTAGACATTATGTTGAGGGACATGGTTCAGTGAGAACTATTGATGACAGGTGGATGGTTGGACTGGATGATCTTGTAGGTCTTTTCCAATCTTGGTGATTCTATGATTCTAATGAAGTTCAACAAAGCCAAATGCAATGTGTTTCCCTTGGGTTGGGGCAATCCCAGACACATGTACAGACTGGGAGAAAAATTCCTTGAGAGCAGCCCTGTGGAGAAGAACTTGAGGGTCCTGGTGGACAAAAAAACTGGACATGAGACATCAGTGTGTTCTTGAAGCCCAGAAGGCCACATATATACTGGGCCTGTATCAAAAGAGAGGTGGCCAGCAGTGAGAAGGAGGCAACTGTCTCCCTCTACTCTGCCCTTGTAAGGCCCCATTAAGAGTACTGCATCCAGGTCTGGTGCCTCCAGTACAAGAAAGATGTGGAACTGTTGGAGCAGGTCCAGAGGAAGGCCATGAAAATGATCAGAGGGCTGGAGCACTTCTCCTATGAAGAAAGGTTAAGGCAGCCAGGCTTTAGCTAGCGAAGGGAAGGCTTCATGGAGACATCATTGTGGTCTTCCAGTACTTGAGGGGAACTAATAAGCAGGAGGAAGCATGATTTTTTACATGGTTTGACAGTGACAGGACAAAGAGAAATGGCTTTAAACTAAAAGAGGAGAGACTTAGGTTAGAAGTTAAGAAGAAATTGTTTACTCAGAGGGTGGTGAGACATATGAACAGTTTGCCCAGAAGAGCTGTCGATACCCTACTTCTATCGGTGGTCAGTGCCAGATTGGATAGGGCCCTGGGCAGCCTCATCTAGTGGCTGGCAAGCCTGCCACAGCAGAGGGAATGGAACTGGACGGTCTTTAATATCCCTTCCAATCCAGGCTATTCTATGGTTTTATGGTAACTTCAGACTTCTTTTACAGTCTTTCAAATACCAGCACTTACTCATATTTTTACAGAAAATGCTTATGAGATGAAGAAAGTATTGACTTAATTTACTCTGCCATAGTCATTGCTGCTTTTCTTGCCTTCATGAGTTGCAGTGTCCCACTGAGTATACCGCAAAAAGACAAATGGTAGCAGAGTAAGTTTCTTCTTCAGTGTAAGTACTGCACAACTTACTGCACACTAACTGTAGCTAGTTCAGTGCAATATAAAAGAATGAAACCCGTGATTTATTTTTTCTACAATGCACATCTATTCAGGAATCTAATATATCTTCTTTTCCTCAATCCCCAAACTGAAGTCACCTGCATTCAGCTGCTTTTAAATAGTATAACTGTATTAAATCAATGGTAACAGCCAGAGTGTTGTTGCCAATGGTTCTATGAACTGGTGGAGGCCAGCCACAAATAGTGTCCCCCCAGAAGTCCTTGGGATCAGTGCTCTTCAGCATCTTTATCAACAACACAGACAGTGGGACCAACCGTCCTAATAACTGACCTGAATGTAGGTTTCCTTTATATTTACTATTATTTGTATGGTCTTTTTCAGGAGTCACAGCATTTATCTATGGTTGAAACTTCGAACATTTGCCTCATCCTATCTGTCACTTTATCCTTTTCACAGCTCTCAAGTTCAACTTTTATAACTGTTCACTTTGTCCCTGGCTTTCCTACAGGCAGGGTTGTCCTATACTCACATAAAATGCATCTGGTTAAGAGAAACCTAAGGACCACATTAATCTTACCACTTTCCTCCGATGTCTACTATTAGGCAGGCTAGAGAACCCCACACTGAGGAGCATCACAGCTGCAACTGTCATGTATACCCTGAAAAAGAAGAAATAACACAGCATCCTTATACTTTTCCCCCCAGTTCCCTTCACTACAAAGTAAGGTGTTCCTCTTAAAGTACTTTGTCATAAAGATAGTCTACCACATTTAAACAACAAAGTTCCTAAAAGGAAAAATATGCTGGAGAAAAATAAATGAAAAATAGAAAAATAATGCTGGAGAACTTCACAATGGTCTACATTTAGAGACTTACATTCACAGCTACAAATGAAGCTACAGTTTTCCTCCGAATGACAAAACAGCATGCAAAGATCATCTATGGTCATGCTTAACCTCTCCTCGCACGGATTTCTGACCAAGCAGGCATTTGTCTTTGTGCTAGCTGGAGGTGACCTGCAAGGGATGACCCAATCCCTGAGTTCCTTGAAGCCATAAAAACCTTTTGTACTTCTTTCATCATGTCTGCACGCCTCTTGCATTACTAACAGCCCATCTACCAGAGAGAAGAAAATCCCACCAAAATATGTTACAATATATGTGATGCTTTTACCTCACTCTTGCTTCAGGAATCAGAGGTACATCACAAGCGATTCATACTAGCATCTATTACCACTCAGCGTTGGGTCTGGGCCCAAAATGAAACCAACAGCAAGAAGAGGAACACATAAAGCTTAATTTTAATTTATCTTGTTGAAATAAAAAAATATATATATGAAAAAGAGGAAAGTGCTCTTGAATACAAACAATTCAAAGGATAAACTAGCCAGCTGTAGAAAGCACTGCAGTTTATAGTATTACACAGTACTTCCAAAAATTTGATCTGCATTATTAAATGAGTATTATGGTTTTACTACCCACTCCAAAGGATGTTTCTGTAACATACTTTTCCTGTAAAATTTTGTGCTACTAAGAATTTTTACTTTCACAAAAAAAAAAACAACACAAAAAAGCAAGCAAGAAACCCCACACAGATTAATTATAAATATATACATAATTATTACAAGATCAGCTTCAATATATTAAACATTAAAATAACTCAGGAATTCTTGAAACACGGCTTACAGAGTGATAACTACTAGTCTCCTACTTCATTCCCTTCAATTCTGTCAGATGAGGAAAACTGCCTGAAGTTAGTTAGCATCAAAATAAATTCTGAACATCAACAAAAGAACTCTTCTTTGTTCAAAAATCAAATTTATGTACTGCGGGCTCTGAAATATACTGGTTTCCAGTGCTAGGAACAAGAAATTAAGAACAATACTGTTTATATTCCTCAGTTATATCCTGATTTCATTCACAGTATTTAAACTGAACATATTTCTGCAGTCTACCGTGCAACATTTATTCCAGAATTCTAGCTGATGTAAAATACTACCATTCTATGGCAAAAATATTTTAAAATACTATTTTAAATCTTATTTAATGCTGTGAAATGAAATCAAGCAGTTGTGCAAATCCATCATGTGTTCCAGAGCATGGACACATTTAACATTAACATCACCGTTCCAGAAATGCAAAACATTACACAAGAAACTAGATAATAAAGAATGAGTCCCATTCACCTCCACTTTAAAAATGACAAATTTCCTCAATGTTGTTCCTCTCCCTCATCCCTGATAAAGTGGCATTTAACATGGAAGAGCATACGAAGAAAAGGCATGTCACTGAATGCCTCCATGCAGAAAAAATTGCACCCATTGATATGCAACAATACTTAATGCTTATGGAGGCAAAACAGCGGATGTGAGCACAGTGACTTGGTGTGTGGTGCATTTCAGCAGTGACAACAATGGGTCACCTCCACTGGTGCAGATTTTTACAAGCAGAGTATGCAGGCAGGCTGCTGTTCTTCACTGGTGAAAATGCATAGCGAAAGGTGGTGATTATGTTGATTATGTTGAAAAATAGCATGTTGTAGCTGAGAATTTTCTCTATCAAATAGTGTTATTGTACTCTTTTTATTGGTGATAGTTTCCATGGAAATAAATAGAAGGCATTACTTTTTTGGAAGCAACCTACATATCAACTGTCAAAATCAACAGTGATTTGAAATTGTGTTAGGTATCACCTTTCTATTATAAGCAAGGACAACAAGCTGCAGTGCTCCATAATACTGTGCTGGTTCTCTGCTTGAAACTAAGTTTTGATCTAGTAAATCATGTATTCTGAATAAATAATCAACAGTTCTTTGACAAGAAGTGCTATTCCTTTAAAATTTTGTCACTTTAAGTAACTACTTTTTTAGTTGCCTTTTCATAGAGGAAGTAACAAAGTGCACAATTACAAACATGCCTGGATTCCAAACTAAGAAGAATTTACTACTACAGTACTATTCAAGTGAATTATATACTTCTTTCAAGTTACTTTAAATGAACTTCCAAGATATCTTATTTCATAGATAAAAATTGTTGCAGTAAAACTGATTAAAATGTATTGCATTATTTATAGTTCAAAGTTATCTTTGCTTCAGGCAAGGTATTTATACCTTTCATCAGGATTAAGTATTTTCACCAAGTATTAAAAAAAATATATATGCCTCTCTCAATTTTAATTCACTCCATTACGCTTCTAAGTCTGTATTGGAGAGATTTGTGAGGATTTATTTCACAATAGATGAGCTTAATGTATACTTCAGTGGGAGACAGGATGGGTGGTTGGAGAGATATGGAGAGATGATCCATGTGCATCGGTCTCTTTACAAAATAATTTGATATTAAAAGAGAGAAGAAATGTTCACACTGGCCAGAATTAAAGGTTTTTTTCCTATCCATCTCCTCTTTCACTATAACTGAAAAAAAATACTAAAGCACATCACAACTTTTTCTTTAGAAGCATGTTATTATTGGCCATCGGTGCACACAGATACATATTTTGTCAGCAGTAGAGAATTTCATGGTGGTGCAGTTCCTTCAACTGTAAAAGGATATATCTTATTTTCCTTTACGTTGTTTCTCTTCACATTCTGGTAGATTTTTTTTCCCCAAAGGAGAAATGAAGCACAAATGAAGTCAGTGATACTGAAAAAGAGCCAGCTTAGTACTTTTCAGAAATTTTTCTAAAAATACCATCAGAAGTAATGTTTTTCATTTCTTGCATTTTGAAGTAAATTAATTCAGTCTAGTAGGCACTATCCTTCTGCCTTCATGTCAGAAATACATCCACCCTTTTCTTCATACGATTCATGCTAAAAATATCCAGTGCATTGTACCTCTGTCAATATTTCTTTGAACAGCTAATTAGAGAACTGTTGACTTCGGTCTTATTTGCTACAAAACAGAAAGTGCTGTTGAAAGTTGCTACTGTTCATTGCTTATTTTGTACATCATACACTTACAAACTTTAGTTCAGAGACAAAAAGCAAGTGTTGTGTAGCATAGCATTCTCAGGTACAGTGCAGAAGGAAATTAGGTTCAGAATGTTTTTTTTTTTTTGCTTGTTTTGTTGTTCTGGGGAAGGCATTTCCACTGTTTTCCCATCTCCTTGTCATATATTTTTGCTTTATGCTGCAGCATTTGTTTACACTTGAATGACACATCAAACGCACTAAAAGCTCTTTGTCATGTTTTATCAATGTTTTCCAGCTTGTGTACTGCTTCCATGCTGACAAGCTTGACAAAGGCATTCTTGCAGGATAGGGAATTAATTAGACTTCTAAAACTTCATCAGATTTCTGCAGATATTTTTATTCTGGATTACCCTTGAGGGACACATACTCATAAAGTAACTGGAAATATATTTTACTCTCAAAACTCTACTCAAGCTGTTTAGCAGGCAATAAGGAAAAGAGTCGTATTTATTCATTATTTTTGAACCCTACCAGTCTGAAAGTAATCTAATATTCCCTGCTTCTTTGGCAGTTATTTTAGATTTCAAATGGTGAGCTAAGGAAAAGAAGTCATAGTTCTCCTTTTTTAGTAAATGACTCTTACAGGCCATGATACCATAAGTTACCATTACCATGAAATTCCTACTATTTTATTGTTTTATTTTCCTATACTTTGGATATTTAGTTTTGCAGGAATTATTACAGGTGCCTGTGAAAACAATTTTCTCCAAAGTTCTACTATAAATTAGAAAACAAACAGTTCACCAAAATTTCCTTGATATATCACTGCATTCTTTTTCCTAAATATTTCTGACCCTTATGTCACTGTCAGATTATTTTCACACAAAATACACTAGTAATAGCAGTTTCCTCGAGGTATCTCATATATTCAATTCTTGGATTTCACCTTTAAAAAGACAGGTTTTCTTATGCATTTCAGGATAGAAGAAGGAAATATTGATTTTATCCTTGCCATAACACAAAAGTATAGTTTGGGAGTATATCCTACAGTTTGGATTTGGGTGCTTTCCTTTCAAGATCCCCATCACTAGCTTAAGCATTCTGTAAATAACTTCTTAAAGTAATTCCAAAGATTCTTTTTTTATCACACTGTCCAAACAGGATGAAAAAAAATGTTGATATATATATAAAGCAAAAGTTTAAGCTTTCAAGAGAATAATTTCAAACTCTCCAGTCCTCAGTATGACAACATGATTCTAATACCAACGATTAAACAACCTTTTCTATAGCCTTCAAAGTAGTGTAACCTATTCATTAAACGCTCAGAGTTAGAGACTCTATCCAGACTATTCTTCCTCAGACACTGTTTAACTGAGATTGTAGCAGTCTATCAGTTGCTACTGAGAGATGTATCTTCTAATGTGGTTAAGGTGGTGCATTCTTATGAATTCATTCAAGTTCCTACCAGATAGCTTTACACAGGCAATAGAGCTTGTACACCGAGATCCCCAGGAAATTTAGAATACGTAGTTTAACATAAGGATAACAGTTTCAGAAACTCTAAGTTAATTTGTTGACACATACACAAAGATTCCGACAACATTTATAACTTAAAAAAAAAGCACAATTACTGTTTAAGTGCCAATTCTTTGCCTTGTACACCAGTCATCAAGTGTAAAAAAGAAAAATCAAAAGTTCATAAAAAAGATTTATATCATTATATAATGATATTCATTTCACATGCCCATGTCTTGAGAATTATATAACTTTGTTATCATGTAGGAGAGTTTGAAAGGAAATACAACTACGCAGAGACCATTTAAAATGTGGTGAAATAGCAGGAACTATTTTATTAAGAAGCATTACGTTAATCACTGTTTCCATATTGTATCTACTATTTTCCTCTGAGTTATCTTCCAGTTGGAATGTTCTCATTCATTTCTGTCTCTGTGCACCTGTGACATACACTAGAACTGCTTTGTTTCAACCTAAATAACCATGTTATTAAGGGAGAAATGAAACTTTTCATGAATCAACAGATTTTAAAGCCCTTTGGCCCACTACTCTTATAGGTATTCCAGATTAAATTATTCTTGATGTACCACCTCTTGCACAGACATACACCTGAACATAACAACAGAACTATTGATAACTCTGCTGCTGCTCAAGTAAAGGCTTCTGCAGGCGCATGACCACTCCATGGCGAGGTGTCTCTTAGTGACAAATGACACTCAACAACCAGTGCTCACTACCGCACAGCACTCTGGGGCAGGACAGATTCTCCTACGCAACACAACGAATTTATGGATCAAGCAGAAATTTTGTGAAAATTGCCAGAGACTATGGAAATATAAAGACAGCACCCTCACAGAATAAAAATAAAACCCACTAGAAAGTGCTATCTCACCTCAAAGGTGCGTACACAGAAAGGCCGAAATCCTTGTCTACTCCTGGTCATTTCATCTCTTTATTTCCTGTTGTTTCATGCAACATGCACTCTCTAGAAAACAGATTTGCAGCAGAAGAGGCTTTGCATCTGCTTTTAATGACTTCCTGTGAACAGCACACATGCGGTTATATTTCTTTTCACTTTTCTTCCACTCTCTCACCTTAAAAACAGGCATAATGAACACGTAAGAAGTAGCAGGAGGCAAAGGCCATTACTCGTTTTTACATCTTGATACTTTTTACCATACTCTCCTCTCCACCCAGTCATGAGTATTGCATTATCTCTGCTTCAAGCTGCTTCCAGGAAAAATTATTCACAGAGAAGTTTGTCAAGTATTGGGATGGACTCCTAGAGCAGTAGTGGAGTCTCCATCACTGGAGGTATTTAAGAGCTATGTGGATGTGGTTCTAAAGGACATGGCTTGGTGACGGGACTTGGTAGGATAGATTGATGTTTGGGTGTGATGATTTTCAAGGCCTTTTCCAACCTGGACAATTTTATGGTTCTGTGATATCACTTCAATACAAGGATAGACATGATCTCACTTACTTTTTTTTTCCAGTACAGCTGACAGCAAGATAGATTTAAGAGGAGAGATTTTGATTCAGCAGATTCTTGTTTAGTGTAGCACATACCGCAAAACAATGAAAAAGTACAGGAGTAAATTTTTTTTGTAATTAGACTACAGATAAAATAACATTCAGTTCAGTTAAGGACTTCTTTAAACAAGTAAAACAAAAACCATTAAAACAGAAGTTAGTCTGTCAAATAACCCTGCATCAAGGGGAATAACCAAAAATCCTGTTAGCGTACACATAAAACTATTCCCCTGTCAAATATCTTTCTGTTAAAACCCAGAGCTCTGCTATATCTAAAACACCACCTGCCCTTTGTTTATGACATCGTAGTTTATCCCTGTAAAAAAATATACTGGAACTAGAAATTCAAGATTCCAGATAAAATCCCAAAAGATAAAATCAACACAAAACACCCTGCTTTAAATTCCTATGGCAAATAACAAAGATAGGGAAAATTCTGTTTTTATTTAAATAGATGCTAATGAATTTCAAGTAGTAGACATGAAAAAAATAATATAAAACTCAAATTAAGATAAATAGATTTTAATTGCCTGTATTTCAAAATTTATTCCAATAAGAAAGTAATCCTTATCTCTAAGTGATGTTATCAATGCATCCTGAAAGTTAAAACTGAAAACATTCAGAAAATACAGAAATCAAGGACCATACTTTGCCAATAACCTTTTCACTGATGGCAAAAATAGGAGAAAAGTGACACCATATTCCTTTCATTAATAAGAATGATAATAAAATATAACTGGGATTAGAGTCTGAGAAGCTAAGGCACATGGACTAAAATGCCGGATAAAAGTAACGCCTGACCAATTACCTCTTAACTAAAGTTCTCAAAACAATGAGAACTGAACCTGAAATTTAAAGAACAAGAACACTTGTCAACTTAATTATCCTAAGCCTGAAAGCACTTCAGCCCCAAACTTCTTTCATTACGGCATTACATAAACAGAACAAGAGGAGTACCATCTTCTATGCTTTAGTAATCCTACTTTGAAAAAGAGGTCTTCACGCCATCTCAGAAGTGAAATAATGTACTGCACAGTATAGCACGCCACTGCTTTAACCTACTAACATACATTTGCAGTTTCGCTTTTTCTTTTCCTTGACACCTGAGCCTCAGGATAATTACAGGCTGAAAGTACCAGTTGTTGATATAGATTTCAGAATACCTCACTGAAATAACTCGATAGGCCTACTTCCTTAGTTACAATAGTTCTGCAAGAGAGAAAAACATCACTTATCATAAAGCCAAAACTTCAATTTCCTGCCCTGGGAGAAAGATTATGCTAAGTATTTCCTTCTATAATGCCAACTTTGATGAGTTGGCTTTTACAAAATTTTACACAAACTTTTACACACGCAAAAATATATATATTCAACAGAAAATGAGGATTTGATATATATAAATGTTTTCTGAAATTAATTACCATAAGTTTGACAATAATTCATCAAACTTTGGCTAAAATGTAATAAATCTGTTCCTAATGTATTCACAACATAGGCATGTCAGTATAGAGATGGCTGGACTTCTCCTTGTTCAAAATGATGAGTTTATCTCCACCACAACTGAAGCTTCAGTGATAATCAACCCATCTTGTGAAGGTGTTTCCCCTAAAACCTTCTGTTGCTGAAATAAAAAGTAAGGATATTCTATGCTATTTTATTCACATTTCATAAAGGACAGTGGAAACCATGCCACAAATCATAGAACCATAGAATGGCCTGGGTTGAAAAGGACCTCAAGGATTGTCAAGTCTCAACCCCCCTGCTAAGTGCAGGGTCGCCAACCACTAGACCAGGCTGCCCAGAGCCACGTCCAGCCTGGCCTTGAATGCCTCCAGGGATGGGGCATCCACAACCTCCCTGGGCAACCTGTTCCAGTGCATCACCACCTTCTGTGTGAAAATCAGATAAAACCAGCCACATTTTTTGCATCAACCTGAGTTACCTTTTTTCATTGTATCTGTCAATTTTTTTATTTTTTTTTTGAATGAGTAGCATTACTTTAGATTCTATACCAAAAGAAACCAGCAGCTCAGTTGCACTGTGTATTCATCCTTGGCAATACTCAAAACAAGCTAATCCAGTTAAAACCACTCAGAGTGGGAGGCTAGTCTAACTGAACTCCTGCTTCCCTTGCAGCCTAAATTATTCTATGAGTATAGATGACAAAACTAATATTGTTGGCAGAGGCTTTGCTCAGGATATTGATCATCCTCAAGTACACCGTAATACTGAGAGAAATCTTAGCACTAATTTGCTGAAAAAAACTGATTTATGTATTTATTTAAATTTGAGGCTGCAGAAAAACAAAGATTTAGTCAAAAAGCATTCCAGAACAAAATTCCGTAATTACCATTAGAAAGAGGAGAGACACTAGTGTTATTTCTGTTGAACTTGGTAACTGCTTCTGGAAATTCACTTAAACTGCAAGTCATAGCAGTAGGACCAAAATTAATTTTAATAGCTCCTCATATTAAGGGCATACCTTCCCCAAATTTCCAAGTTATGGCATAGGGAAGAGGGAATTGGACAGAAAATACACGTTCATCCAACATACTGAGAAGTATATTTTTTAAAAACAAAATTATGAACATTTTACCACCAAGATGCTCTAAAAAATTTCTTAACTGAAATCAAAAGCTGAGTTAGCAAAGCCTCTTGTAGACTAAAATACATAAATGAAACTTTTGAAAACGGGGAATTTGCATGTTAATATGATTGATATGGAAACTAGCAGCTTTGATGAAAGCACACGGTTGAATATATCCTACTTTGTGAAACTGCTGCACAGTGAATAACAGGTGGTATAAATGCAAAAAGTAGTGCCGTTGTCATGATGAGAGCTTTCCGAATACTCCTTACTATAAGAACATGGAATAACTCAGATGTTTAAGAGTTCAATGTTTTTACACAAAGCTGTGCACTGGTGTAGAATATCCTGACAATTGCTACAATTGCTCATGCATTTCTTATCTGAAAAATACACGTCCTTTGGCAATGAAGAATTCAATAAGCTCAAATGAATACATTTTTAAAAGTAACTGAATGCTGGGACAGAAACACAAGTATAATAAATGAAGAAATAAAATGGAGTCAAATGCTATGAGTTTATTTGCAATTAATTAAAAAAAAAAACAATTAAAAAATAGAAATAATACTTTCTTTGTAAAACAAAAATTAGTTATAATCACTATTTTTCTCAGTAATCAAAGTCAGATTGAACTCAGATCTAATGGAGGAGAAAGCTTTTCTGAAGTAAATAATTTGAAAATATCTAAGGAGCTTGAGCTTATCTGTTAATTATTCATGTTTCTGCTTTCATTTTCAACTACTCTGGAGATGCTGATGCTGGCACTCTCTTCTAAGTTTAAGTATCCTTTCAGCTCTACTCTTCCAAATTAAACTGTCACTTTCTATTAAAAAATCTGTAGGAGGAGGTTTGTAATCTTCTGATTTGTACTCCGTAATAGGAAGTCAAAGTTTAAATTAGGACAGTATGAGCTTATGAAATAAAGCCTAAGCAGTGTACTGACAACCACCATTGAAGAAAAACTTCCTGGCTTGCATCAAAGAGCACAGTAGAGCAGTTTTATTTTTTATCTCCTTAAAAGTTTTTTTTTTTATAAAGTCTTGCTTCAGTCTCATGCTCTCATTTAAAGTAGCATTGTCCAGAAATTCTGATGGAATACAAACTAACATTTTAAACTAAAAGAGAGGAGATTTAGATTAGATATCAGGAAGAAATTTTTTACTCAGATAGTGGTGAAGGACTGGAGTAGAGTATCCATAGAAGGTATGGATGCCCCATTTCTGGAGCTGCTCAAGGCTGGGTTGGACAGGGCCCTGGGCAGCCTCATCTATGGTGGGTAGCAACATTGCCACAGCACGAGGGTTGGAACTGTGTGGTCTTTAAGGTCCCTTCCAACCCTAGACATTCTATGATTCCATGCTTCTACAATCAAGTGTCTGAATTGTGCCTGTTTATTGATCTACTACACCTGCAACCTGTCTGCCTTTCAGTGTGTTAACCAAACACAGTTCTGTTGAGTTAGTATTTCCTTATGTGAGCTGCTCCTCTTCAAACTTTCACGAGGAGCTAAGGGAAAAAAATTCACAGTGAGAAAAAGCTGAACCAATGTTATTAATAAAACAGATTTATACATTTTTTTCTTTTTTTTGTTACATTCTTATAAGGAAAATAGAATATATTAACAGTCCTATTTGTTTCTTTTTAATATCACCTTTCCTAGACACTTTTTTCCTGCTAAGCTTTTTTTGTTTTTCTTCTCCACTGCTAACACTATTTTCCATCACTATTTTCTAGTCCTTCTTTTCTTCTGTTTACACCAAGATTATTCTGATTGAGATTAAGATAATTTGGTCGCTCAACATGCTTCAAATAGGGAAAGTGACTTCAACGTGGGAGAGCAAGAATTTATGTTAGGGTTACCAAAACATAATAGCTCAAAATAACTTACCTCAATTACTGGGACTCTCTCCATTGTCACATCTCAGGAATTTTGAGACCACATTTAAAGTTCAAATTGCCTGTAAAAATGATCTTGTTATGCCAAGATCACTTGAAATTTTGCTCCCATGCTTCCGTTACCATAGGGATCATAGAATCACCAAGGTTGGAAAAGATCTCCAAGATCATCCAAGTCCAACTGTCCACATATCACCAACAGTTCTAATTAAACCATGTCCCTCACCACAACGTCTAAATGTTCCTTGAACACCTCCAGAGTCGGTGACTCCACCACTTCCCTGAGCAGCCCATTGCAGCACCTGACCACTCTTTCAGAAAAGTAGTATTTCCTAACGTCCAACTATTTGTAGATTCTAGATTCTCCTTCTGTCCCTGCATGCAATAATATGCTGTATTTCACTGCAGCTAACAATTACAGCCAGAATTGTGTGTTTCTTCAAGAAGACTGGGAAGACCAAACTAGGAAAGTTATCACTGAGGAGGATATCCAAGCTGACAATAACAGTCGGTACCGAATGCTAGGAGGTTTCAAGAGGATAATTAAACTGATTTAAAAGCCTCATTTATGCATAGATATTAGAAAGGACTACTGAAATGGTCATTCTGCAGCATGATTTTCAAAATACTGTCAGTTGTATTTTATCATTGCTTGCAAGGCCAAATCCATAGGCAACTTAAAAGAATAAATGTATGCTAAAAATTAAAGTAAAAAGTATTATTTTTTATGTACTTCACAATGTTCAAATTTAATTCAGGCTTTATAAGCTGTAAGGTTGCTGAATATCTATTCAGCCATTAAATAAGCAATTACAACCTTAAACATATACGATATTTTAAAAATCAAAACAGAAAGAATCCATCTCTTTTCTCTGAGCCAGTTAGATCTCATGCATAGAATAGGGGGTGTCCGCTGAGCATACTGAACACAGATGTGATGCAATGATCTTCATATTCCTCTTTCCCAGTTCTTTGAATCTAAAGACCACCTACAAAAGGCAGTGCCAAAAACCTCCTTTAACTGAATAAAAAGGAAGTGTTGAAAAAATAATCTGTAAACTCATTTCATATAGCTTTTGTATTATATCCACTTATCTTTATTCAATGGCTAAAACTCAAAATTGAAGTTATACTTTTTTTTTTCAGAAACAATTGCATTTGGTTGAGCCTCTCAATGGACTTCACAGAAAGACTGTTTATTATTAGAATTAGATATCATAACTGATAAAAATATAAGAAACTAAATACAGCCATTTCAGGTCGGAATAGAAGTTCATTTCATCACCTGTCTTCCACCAGCGCTAAAAAAAACTTCTATGAAAAAATACAGGGGCGTGGC
This sequence comes from Numida meleagris, assembly GCF_002078875.1. Lineage (NCBI taxonomy): Eukaryota > Metazoa > Chordata > Aves > Galliformes > Numididae > Numida > Numida meleagris. The sequence continues at coordinate 61,087,296 of NC_034412.1, read as the reverse complement.
AAACACATAGTGATATTTCCTGAGAGCATTTTCCCAGTCCCTAATACTTCATGATTTATAGATTATTTGAGCCAAACACTCCATTTTACTTTCAACAGTCCTCAGACGATTTTTCTTGGAATGTATCTAGTTGATTTTTGAATCTATACAGGTTCCTGGTCTGCTCAAAATCCTGTTGCAAAAAACATTATACTGATTAACTACAGTGTGAGGAAGTATCCCTTCTTTTCTTCCAAATCTGTGACTTGCTGCTTCATTTGAGGCCCTCTAAGTACCAATTCATTGTTTTCATGACCTTATAGACCTATTCTCCTTCTCCTCTTCCCAGCCTAGTTCTTGCTTTTCCAACCAGAAGAGATTCCCTAATGCAGCAGCTCCTCACATGCAACCATTCCATAATTTTCATCTTCATCTAAGACCTTCTACCTGCCTTTTATCAATCTTACATGATCATACTCCTTTTCCTCATATCAAATCATTAATAACATAGCCTATTACTGCTTCCAGTTGCTGGGTTTAAAAAGCAAAATGTCTACAACCGACATCAAAGAGAGTAAAATGCTGGTTCTCATCACCAGTAGAGCAAATGGTAAACTATGAAGTCAACCTAACTGTGCTCTCCTTCCTCTCTCTTTTAAACCTCATCCACTTCACTCCCTTTGGTCATATGAAAAGGAGCCCTCCAAAAATCACACCAATTGTGTAGTAGAAATTAAAATGACAGAGATGATCAGAAGTTAAATACTATAACTATTACCAGCTACATTTTACATATTGAAGCAGCACAAATGGAGCAGAAATTCACCATATGAGTTACACATTATTGAATTTAATTTCTCAACACTAAAAGGAGTATTTTCATCAGGACATTTAAAGAATACTATTTTCAAGAAGGGAGTAATTTAAGATGAGGTATTTTACTCAGTATCCCTAATTGGCTAACTTAAAATACACACGCGGGTAAGACTTAAAATACTTCACGAGAAGTAATGGGAAGAGGAAGAAAGAAGTTGGTCTGTGTTCTGTGAAGGAACCTAATTTTGCCTAAGTAAATGTAAGAAAAGCAAACCCTCATGGAATGCATCTTTTAATTTCTGTGTTGCAGAGCCACAGTCAGGAGCCAATCACTCCAACAGCAAGGACTGTGAGCATGCCTAATGCTGGACTGTAGGTTCCTATGAAACCATCAAGACTCTAAGAGGTGGCCTGCATCCTGATGCTCAAACAGACGGAGTTTGTGACAGACACTGTGGGTAAGGTCACAGATTTTGGCTGGGTGTTCCAGAATCTCCTTAGCTTGGCTTTCTAAGTGACTGCTTTTTGTGGATGTGGTTCAGTGCATATAATTAAAGAGCTAGCAACAGTTCTCCAAATATTTCACTGCACTGAACTGAAACAAAACTTCCATAGTAGACAATAACTTTGAAATTAAGCTTTACCCATGTTAGTAACCACTGACTAGAGAAGATAAACAAAATTAGGGCTTAAGCATTATGTGTACTTTAAGGTTCAAAAGTTCTGTGAAAGAAGATGAAATGAAAAACACAGAGAAAAAATGAACAGAAAAGCGATAATATGGATGGTTAGGAGCCATCAGAAAGCATGTTACTGTGGCCATTTTTACACCATCCGCAAAAGCAGTTGAAAAGCTGTGAAAGCACATGATAGGAGGCATCCAGGACAGCTTTTAATGGATTTTTGCTTCTTAACTGGAGACCTGGAAACTGCTTTATGAATATTTTTGGCTTAGAGATTCCTACTGTGATGCAAACTGTCCTCATGTTTGATTAATTGTCACTGCAAAAAATTAATTTTCTTCATGTTCTGCTATCTGTACTTTGATGAGCCTTTCCCTCATGATAGCTTCAAATGCCAATTGTTGTAAGAGATTCTTCTTTGAATTGTTTATATCTTTGATGAAGACAGATCACTTCTATCTTTGCTGAAGACCTTCAGAGATTACCACCCTAGATTTCAGCATACGTCTGCTCCCGTAAGGTACATGCAGTATTTTGCTTTTACAGGTAAAAATTAACTTCTTTTTAAAAATTAAACTAAAAGAATGCATTAAATTTTATTTTGAAAATACATTAAGAGTAGAATATATATATAAACATATATATTTATAAAGATATACTTTTGTAGAAAAACTAGCAGATATTTTAATGCTTTGAAGTGGGAATTAAGTTATTGTTCCCTACAGGTAGCCTATGCAAAAGGTTTAGTAGCCAAAATTAATTCATATAGCTCATTGATCTGCAAACTATTCTAAGAATTGTGAGGCTATACATGAATTGCAGGAAAAGTATTTGTTCCAGCAAGCTTGTGGTTCTGTCACATTTATAGCTCATCTTCCTCCTTCCAAATTGAAAAAACAGAGGTAGAAATGCAGCTAAGAGGTAATTCTATGAAAGCACGATTGCAAGTGTGCTCTCTGCAAGCAGTTGCAATGAGAATAACAACTGCATAAACCAAATTCAGATGTTCAGGAAAAATAAATAATATGATGGAGTAAATATTACCAGGTAACAGAAATCTTCCTCTAATTTAATCATTATCTACCCCATCCAAATTCTCAAATTCAGAGATTTCTTAACCATATCCTTAAAACAATACCATAAAGAAATTATGTTTTACTGAATCATATTACATAATCCATAAGGTCCATTTTAATAGATATTTACTTCAGCTACACCATCGTGGAAAAAAAAAGTCCAAGTTAATTTGTGATCTAGCAGTGAGCAATGAAAAATAAAATCTAGTGTTTCATTCATCATATCACGTATCTGGGATTCTGTGAATCCAAATACTCATCAGTTTGGAATTTAAAGTAGTCCAAAATTCACACCCTCTCAAAATTTTTGGAGCTGTACTATTTTCAAATGAGCTTTACTGCCACTTCTACAGTGAGACAAGAAGCAATGTTTTAAATGAATTGGCTCACTCTAATAAAGTAAAACTATTGTAGTGGACAGAAGGAGGACAGGCCTTTAGAGGATATGCCTGAAAAAGGACTTTTAACAGAGTTTTGTATCTACTTAAATCTGCATCTTTTTTACTCCCAAACTTTACTATAATGCATTGCAAACCAACGTAAATCTGTTGAAAACCTCAGAACATTTTTGTAGCCACTAAGCTGAAGCCTCAGTCACTATGATCAAATTCATCTGAGTTAACGAGTGCATCAGATCTTAATGTTCTACCTGTGAAAGATCTATTCTATTTAAAAAGAAAAAAAGAAAAAAAAAACTACACAATATAATGTTAGATTCTGCTAGTCTGAGCAGGATTTACTGGAAAAACCTTATGATTTTTCACATTTCTCTGAGCTATCTACCAATCAGTGGTGCACACAGGATAAGTAACATTCAGGGTTCAAATAAGTTCAGATTCTGCCCTTCCATTCTTTTCCTCTTCCTTTCCTTCATCAGAAAAGTAAGTCTTTAAAAAACAAGTACGTTAGTACCACATTAAGTGGCACTTCCTACTTTTTAGGAGCACATCAGGGAATAAGTAATCTGTTAGGTAACTCAGTAGTAGAAAAAGTCAGATCCATGAAACAAAAATATAATCAATTACTTCATTTGAGAAATACAAGAGGAAGAAACATCGGCTGCTCTACTTTAAAATCATTATTTCTCTTAAGATGAAAACATATGCAGGATTTTCTGGCACAGAATAACAAAATACCTCTGCAGCCCAAGTATCACAACTGAAACTATGCAAACCTATTAGCATTTTCAGACTGCATAACTTCCTCTGTTCTTGTAAGAATACAAGGATAAAACAATAACTACATAAAAATGAATTGATTTTTATTGCCTTTGTTGTACACATCACACGATGTTATTCAATTGCCTTCCATTCAATACAAAAATCAACTAATTTCTCCAAGTAAATCTCATTATTTAAAAACCATCTGTTTGACTATTTATAGATTTATTGTAGAGTTATTGAGAGCATTTTTTTTTCCCCTCATCTGAAGTATCAGGCAAGTTGCTATAAAAGTTCAGAAGAGGTAAAATTATGAAGTAACTAAGTCATTTAGGTCAGTAAGTATAACATCCATTTTCAAGGATGTATTATTTTCTTCCTAACACAACTGAGAAGCATGACTTCTTGACCCATAATAAATATGTAGGATAGTCAAAGTGGAAAGCAGTTCCTTCACTTCCTTTAAACATAACATCATCAATTCTACCTTCTGGATGAGTATGTGCAGCTTTGTTGTTTCCTTGAGAGTAGTTTCAGAATGTTTCTTCTCATTACTAAAAAATTTGACAGTGCTAACACCTTTGCATTTTCTACTTTTAATACTTCTATTTAATACAAGTTCTGAGTATGATTCTTTGGAAAATCATCTCAAGGAAAGGCCAGGGTACAAATAAAATGTGTGAAAAGACAGATGTAATATTTATCTTAATTAACTTAATTGTCCAGCAAAAACAACTGAAGAATATTAACAGAATCAGTAATTTATTTATTTTTTTTAATCTGTGTGAAGCAATTGCTTCCAAATTTGTGGTCATGGCCAAAACCACAGAAGTTAAACTTGCACAGGTAGAGAATCACAACAGTCTTTTTAAAACAGGAGAGCAAAGCTGCTTCTTGAACAGTAGCAAACTGATTTTTATCACATTCAATTCTACATAATTAAGAAGTTTAAGTTATCACACAAAAATCAGACATCCATTTATTACTTAATAATTAATTAAAAGTATTTTCTGTTTTAATTGTAAGCTTCCAATACCATCAGTTCTTACCATCAGGTGACAGTACTGTGTTACTCTTCCAACTCCTTCATTTATTTGGGGGTAGAGGAACACATGTAAGGTTGTATCATTCTAGACTTATAGGTAGTATGAACTTTAACCATCAGAAAAACACTGGTCCTGTTTTGAAGGTAAGGCGGGGATAGTAATGTAGTCACAATGAAAAAGACAGAGCAATTATGAATACCAGTTTAAAAGAACAGTCACCCAGCTCGTTCACTGTATGAATAGCAGAAGGAATTTGGACTAATGGATGAGCTCAGGTTGCTCAAATGTATTATGCTGTTTGCTTTAAAGGAATCAACTTACTGCAGGTTATTTTAAGATGAAGCCTGCAACCAAATTGATTGCAGCCTTTCATAATTTTGAGTATTTATCCCTCCATGTATCAGCTACATATGTGCTCTCCAATCAGTAAAGGTTATTGCTGAATATAACAATGTTATTTTTCTCCATCAGGACTCAACTGTTCAGACTCCTTGTGCCAAAAATAGAAAAACCGAGTCAAGAATCAGAATCCCTGTCCTTTTGATAAAGGCACAGAACCACTGAGGCAGTGGATTATTTTAGGTATCCGTGACACTTGTATCATCCAAAATAGTACCTGGCAAAACAGTGGTGTGCAGGGATAGTCAAGCTACTTAGTTTGATGGTAGAAGCACTACAATTACATTAGCACAATATTCTGTCTGTGTCAGTATGCCCTGCTTGGATCAGAAATAGCTCAGTCTCTGTGCAATAATGCTTTACGACGCCATTTGTATTCTCTTTATCTTCCTTTAGAGGTTTTCATTGAATCAGCTAATTCATTCCCACGATCACAACTACATTCTTTTCTCTGGTGACTCATAGACATACAACCAGTTCTGACACATTTTCTTATATTCAATTCAGTATATCAACATCTTTTTCTGACATCTCCCCAGGGACATGTCTATCATCCAGAATTTGAAAGGGGTCTAGACACTCACTGAATTCAAATGGAAAATTGGTACCTCACTGCATCAACATTAAAGACGCAGAAATCAAAACAGTTCTGATTCTTCTTTTTGTCTGAAAATCATCACCCACTAATTCTCTATTTGCGAGAAAACAGTGAAAGGTTGCACTGGACTTAGGAAATTAATCCTTAAATAAATCCTTGTTAAGTGCTAAGCAGTCATGGAGCTGACTCCGAAAGAGCACTAATTAGACTATTTGACCTGATTTGACCAAATTAACTACATTTTCCAGTTCGGGTCAAAGGCTATGTTTCAATTTAAAAGAAACAAGAAAAAAATGGGAAAAAATCATTGACTTCAATCTATGTCGTTCCTTTTGGGCGAGTATCCACTTAAAATCTGGCAGTATCACACTGAAACGTAGAAATAATCTTCCATTTTTTGCCTTCGTTTGTGCCTTCAATTCCTATTGATTATTTACCACCATCAGTTGATAACATACTATACTACAACGCACAAGTTTGCTATCCAGGTTACTGAAACACACAAGTTCATAGGGTCAGAATCTTAATTTGGAAGAATGTAACAGGGAAGTCTTAGCATAGAGGGTCTGCATTCATATACCCACAATGCTTAAAATGGACAGGACAAAATTGTTCTAAATTTTTAATCCCATGTGAATATTTTTTCACATAGGATTAAGTTTCAGATTACATATGTTGTTAGTGCTATTCATGGAAAATACACAAGTAAATAATAAGGGCCACCATATGTTAAAATGTACCACGCTTGTGCAGAGGCACAGGAGAAATATTTGCTAACAATTATACCTTTTCTCTATAAAACATCATTTTATAGAGAACGAAGAAAACAACTTAAACCAGAACATTACAGATATTAATACTTATCATGGAAGTTTTTCCAGTTGAAGTGATGAAGGTGATCTCAATCAAGTTCTAGCTTTTCGTGGGATTAAGCCTTTGCATAAATATTAATCCTTTTGTCTACAGCTGTAGTGAACTTCAGAACATGAGCCATTTTCTATTTTACATTTTAGGAACTCAAAGTGCTTATTGTAGATTTCTATAAAGAAATGTGCACTGGGCCCATTAATGTGATTTTTTTTGTATATCACTAGAATATAAGATTCAATTTTTGAGCTACTTCTTAAAATCTTCTTTCAGTGAGAAAAATGCTCACTAGTGGTATCTATTCTCATAGAAATAACAGTGAACTTTAAATAGGAGGTATACTTTACTACATTGATGAAAACTGAATGATTGTGCATTATGTAGTATGTATTTTTTTATTCTATTTCATTAGATGACTATATACTGATTGGTTTTTTGTGGGTTTGTTTTGGGTTTTTTTCTTTTTTTAAAGCAAATACTATACAGAAGAAATTAAGAGCTTTCCCAAATTGTTTGAATCATTTAATTGTCCAGAAAACCTCCAAAATTACCCTGAACTACATCAAAAGACCTATCTGTCGGTAGTCATGTCAGCAAAACAGCTAATGGTTAATTAACTGCATCATTTCATTTTTTCAGGACTACAGTAAATATTCATTAACCAAGGAAAGGCACTCTCACAGTACGGGTGCCATCTCTAAGGACTGAGATCTTCTGCTCAGTTTCTTTTTTTTCTAACCTCTTATTACGCATAGAGCCCTCACAGTATATAGTAAGCAATTTGCAAGAGGTATACTAGACAAAAAAGAAATAGAACTTGGGAATTAATCTGATTGCCATTCAGGAAAACAACTGATAATGAGCTGGCTACAGGAGACATGAATCTTAAAAACAATGTTTCTCACTGCAGTGAAAACCTTTAAAATCTAAACATTTCTTTTACACTAACTACACTATCCATGTCTCTTCTGTGTCACGTAATAACTAGTTTCTGCTGTATAGTAACTGAAGGAATGACTATCATAATTTCATATAAACGCACTGATTGCTATGGGGCTGTACATCTGTTGGGAGTCAAAAGTTTTCTTGCTGCAGAGAACAGTAAATACCAGCTGTGCTTCCAATTATATGTGCCTGTTCAGGGAAAGTGGGATTTTTCTCTTCCTTAAAGACTAATCCTTTAGGAGAAATAGCAAGAAGAAAATTACAACTACAACTACCAAAATTAAAACTGTGACTACAAGTAAGCCTACCAAAGTGGAATGTATTCAATGTAAGGACTAGTACTTAAATAGTAATTTCTTTTCTTCCTCCCTGCTCACTTCTCTCCAAAAGGATTGTGGTCGGACAACCTTGCCTAGTTGACAGATGCTCACCCAGCCAATCTCCTGCCCTCTCTCCTCAAAAGGATAGGGGAGATAATACAATGAATAAGCTGATGGGTCAAGATAAAGACAAGAAGATCAATCATCCATTACCAGCAAAATCAAATCAGAACTGACTTGGGGATTGTGAGAAACAAAGAGAAAAACTGTAACACCTTTCCCACCTCAACCCATTGTGCCAGGCTCAATTTCACTACATCATCCACAACTCCCCAACTCCTTTACCTGCTCCCACTACGTAACTGGATGCAGGAGAGTTGGGGTGATCAGTACATAAGTGTTCCTCTCTTCCACTCCTTCTTCCTTTTTCCTGCTCCAGTATAGATTCATCCCAGGCTGCGTTTCTGGTTAGGAGCACCTGATCCTCCATGGTCACTTCCATACGTTGCAGATCCAGAAGGTATTATCTACCTGCTTTGGGATGGGGTTCTCCATGGGCTGCAGTGCAGACATCTGATCCAGTACAGTCCTCACTACAAAGGCTTTAAAAGGAAACATTTCTTAAAGTGTATCCTGAGATTCCAGTACGATGCCTGTACATACCCTTTGAATCACCTGAAAGGTAGTTAAGGTGTAAAGGTAGATCTGAGATTTAATTTTAATGTAAGGTTTAGAATGTTTTTGAGTTTTTATGTAACTTTTCTGGAATCTAAAGATATCTGTAGTGTATTTCTGGATGCCATTGCCCCCCACCTGATCCAAAGATCTATGCATCTAGAACTTTGAAGAGTGGGAAGAAATGATTTTTGTATCACCTCAAAATAACTTCTTGTGGACACAGAACCTCGCCTTTTCTCAAATCACTGGACAGCAGCAATCATGTCAGGATGAAGAAGCTGTCTGCAGTTCTGGAAGGCGACTGATTTGACAGATGATCAGACAAGGTGAAGTCAATGGGCTTTTCACCTTCATTACATCAGTGAAACAGAAGCTATTTAGTGGGGATGTTGTTTAAGTCTTCTCTTAGCTTCATAGAATCATAGAATGGCCTGGGTTGAAAAGCACCATAATGATCATCTAGTTCCAATCCCTATGCTGTGGGCAGGATCGCCAACCACTAGACCAGGCTGCTCAGAGCCACGTCCAGCCTGGCCTTGAATGCCTCCAGGGATGGGGCATCCACAGCCTCCTTGGGAAACCTGTTCCATCGTGTCACCACCCTTCGTGTTATTGTCACGGTATTATCTAAGGGTCTGCATCCGTGACAAGGGGGACAGGCCCGAAAGAAAAAAGAAGAAGAGAAGAGGAAAGAAAAAAAAAAAAAAATTATCGGCGGGTAGGGGCCGCACCCTGGGGAAACAAAGGGAAGAGGGGAAAGGCAGGGGACTTGTAGGCGGATCTAAAACAAGACAGCGGCACCAATCTGAGGAGGAACAACTAATTTTACTAACTATATCAAAAATGAGGCTAGTAGAATTGTAACAGAGAGTTTACAAGCTGAAAATCTTACACAGTAAACTGCAGGAGGACCACGTGCTTCTCCGCCGGGCAGGAAGGAACAGACCCCGCATCTCCCAGGTGGCTTCATTCCCCCCCCCCAGATGATCTTTAATGTCCTTTTCAACCCAGGCCATTCTATGATTCTATTTGTATATCTCACTCTTGAAACTGTATGCAAGCTTAAGCTCAAGTTCAGTTCCTCAAATCTGCAAGACAGAGACAGTACTGGATTGGCAGCAGAAATAAAATACTAATTACTTAGGCACATACTTCCCAAAAGACACTTCTGCAAAGTAACTCATTGTCTTGAAAACTGTCCAAAAATTCAGCAATCCAGACGATATTAAAATAAAGCTATGAAGCAGTCAATTTCTGTCAATTACTTTAAGTAGTCTACTTCAAAGCAAGATTTATGGTAAAACCTCTAGATAAATTAGAGAGGAAAAAATTGTGATGTGACAAAAGTGTCATTGCTCCATTCCTGTCTATCTCAATATTTTCCCTGCAAGTTCTTACCTGTCTGTGTAATTAAATTACTCCCAATTTTACAGGCTCTGAACCCAACTACTCAGGTGTCAATCACTTTTCAAAGAACTCCATTCACAGCTGAAAAAGCCACAAATTGGATGATGACGTACCCTTGAGAGTGCTGGCAATGACAGCAGCTCTTTTACAGCCTTTTACAGAGAACAACAGAAACATGTTTTCTCCACTTAAAAATAAACAATACACAGCAGCAATGTGAGTCTGGGTTGTGCTTATCTCAATAGGTTGCCTGATACAATTATATGGTCCCCAGGAAAGGTAGCTGCAATTTTGCTAACACAGTGCACATCACAGTTACAATACAGGCTATATATATATATATACACACACAATACAGGCTATATATATATATATATATAAATAATATATAATATATAAAAAATATATAAATATATTACTCTGCATATATATATCTGCATATATATATATATATATATACACCTATATATACATGCAGAGTAAAATATTTTTGTTGAAAGCATAAAACTAGCACTTTACTACTAGTTCTGGAACTACCTGATATTATTTGAACTTGAAGACAGCCACCTTGTCTAGGGGTACTTCTTTCAAACAAGACACTTCAGGATAAAAATCAATGATATCACTTTAAAAAAGCTACAAATTAATATTCTTCAAGTGATGAGTTGTACGAGAAAAAATTAGATTAACTTATCTTCCTTGAGTTTGCAAGATGATATTGAGGGAGAGTAAGAGTTTACTGAATGCGTAGCTGTGAACAAATCAGGATTACTACAAAGCACAAAATAAAGGAAGGAATTCTCTTATGTGTTGAATTAGAAACAACCTTGTCAAAACTAAACATGGCTTGAAAAAATCTCTAGCCATCATAGAATTATTTTGGACAGTTCTCTGCAAGGAGTAACATGGGGCATTAAAAAAAAAAAAAGCAGTGTGTTAATCTGATATTCCTTCAAGAATTCTACATTGTAAATTACACACACTAAATTCATCTAAAAAAAACCTGTGGCAATAACATCACTTGAAAGGGGAAAAACATAAGAACTGTATGCAGATGGATAAAAAGAGTCAAGAAACTGTGAATCTATACCTTTGTGCTTATGTGCAGAATGCTACTATCTTAGAGCCACACTATGTTAAAAAGAAATAAATAAATGAGAAAATTTTGCAGGGATTTTTTAAAGATGTGTACGTGATAATAACTTTCTTTTGCCTTTAGCTATTACAATTATTCATGTTTTAGATTCAGAAAAGAAAGGAAATACAGAAGAATGAATGTTCAAACAAGTATAAAATTAAAAGTCAAAGAAGACTAGCTGCTGTCACTCTTTTTTCCATATTTGTATAATTATTCATGCCTATGTATAATATTTTCCCCACACACAATATTACTTTATGTTTTTGAAATGTATTATGGTCAACACATTTTAGACCATTATTTTTTAATAGAAGAAAAGCAGCTTAATATAAATTTTAGGGGAATAACCTCTACTATTTCCAGTAATTAAAGTCAAGTCAGCAACAATAACTTCATAATTCTAGATATCATGTAATAATACTAACACAACACATTCAGTTACAGAAACATTAACATATGAAGTGCTTTCAGTGACTTATCTTCAACGGTGCTGCCACTTCTTCACCCTCCCTAATACTACATCCCCATATAAGAGACAAGCAACAAATTGCAACAGACCAGTTTCGCACAGACACCAGAAAAATTGTTTCCCAAGTAACACCAACATTCTGTGAAAGATCTCTCACCTATCACTTCAAGAGACTTTTAAAATGGTATTCTATTATGTACATTGTCAAATTTCTCAGCAGTGCATACTGGCTGTATTCTTAACTTCAGAAAAATAGGTATAGCAATTGCATACAAATGGCTGCACTGCTGAGAGCCTGCTCTGCATGACAATCTGCAGCCATATTCATTAGAGATTTTCATTACTCTCTGACTGCTGGTCATATTGTCTTATCTTCCTAAAACTAAGTACAAAACAACAGAACACATTTGTGTTTCATACATATAAACTAATAATTTTAGCAATCGGTTGCTCTGGTTGAAAAGAATACTTTTATCTTTTAGCTTCGTTAAGCTCTCAGCTTCGTGCATCTCAGTATTTAATATGCAGTCTTCATATAGTTTTGCATTACAATGTCAGAAATCGTAATTAGAATCTGCTTGAAAACAGTGATAACTTTTCTGTTTCTTTTATGAAGTGACACAATCCTACATGCAGATTTCACCTTTGTGCGTAGAGATGAAAGTTACTGAAAGTATTTTATTTTAAACATTTTTGCACATTTCTGCATTTCTTAGTCTTTAACTGTAACATTAAATAATAATCGTGCTTGAAAATTATATTCCCCCCAAATATAAATGCTGAATATTCAAGGAATACAAAGATATAAAGTGCATTTTTTAATTCAACTTAGTTACTCTTCATAAACATATCACCACGCTGTTATATCATTTAAAGCATTTTCTTGGAAAAGAAAATGTATAAGTATTTCATGTTATTTTTCCACACAATATAATATAAACCTATGTTAAAATTTCAGCAAACATTCAGAATCAGTATGCATCTATAATGTAACATGGTAGAAGGAAACCACTGAGAAGACTCAGCTTTCCATTCTGGTCAAGTGAGAATTTCGCTTGCTGTTCCTTGGCTTACTAGAGGATGACAGAAACCTTGTTATGTTGGTAGTCTACAGTTCAACAGTTCTCACTGCCACCTTTTTTGCACTTCAAAATCCTTGTCAAGAAGCAGGGCCTCATAACTTCAGCAACAGGAAAAAACAATTCTTTCTACATAGGTGAAAAGTTACTCAGAAGAAATGGGACTACAATTTTAGCTTTTAAACTTCAAATAAATTTATGCTGAAGGTTCCTACAGTTAAGGCATCAGAATAACAAGAATTTTCATTGCTTTATAGTACAAATATAGCATGCTATAGAACCACACAGAAGTATTTAAAGCAATTCCTGATGAACCAGTAAATTTATATTTATATCAGAGCGCATAAACTCAGAAAGTACCATAACCATTTTAGTCTAATGCAGTAGCTACATTCCACCCGCCATACACTACTTCTTGTCTAGCAATATCACTGCGTTTGATTTTATGTCATGGACGTATCTCAGTGTCACTAACGTACTTCCAGAATTAAAATCTCCACGGCACCACATATCTGCTGTTGAACATACCTTAAACCACTCTGTTCCAGACAAGACAGAGGTCCTGTCAGCCACACCCATAAAAAAAAAAAAAATCACCAAAATCCTTCTGTATCTCTCATTGATTGTTCTGAGTGTTAAGAGCAGCAAACAAAAGACATAAGAATGTGCTTTCCACCTTCCTTATCACCACCTAAAACATATTCCTTAAATTTCAGAGACTCAAAATTTTCTTTCAAAACCTTGTAAAAACAATTATCAAAACAGATCAAACATTTCTCAAGACAGCTCTTGATATCCATGCATTGATTTCTTTCACTCCAGCTCTTTTTAAATACAGTTAGTATTCACTGGTGCTGAAAGTCTGCCAGCTACAGACAAAACACTATAGAACGGTGTATGGGAACTGCTGAGTCATGGCCTGAACCACTGATTGAGCACATGGAGGAAAGACCCAGTCAGCCCTGGGAGCACAGGTGAACACCCGTTCACCTGTGCAACCAGAAGGGGTGGAGCCAGGCTCTTAGGCCTCATTTAAGAGCTGACTGCCCCTGAGGAAGGATCTCTTCCTGGAGATTCCTCCTTGGTGGGAGCCTTTCCCTGCGAGCCCAAAATCTTCCAATCCGGGTGAGTGCTGTATTTTCCTTCCACCTTTTTGTAACACTATTTCCATCGCGTTAGTCCTTCTGATCGCTACAAACGGCCTCACTAACTCACTCAATCTTCAAGCATTTAGTATAAACTGAACAGAAATTACTGGATCAGTAGAAATACTACAAATACACATGAAATTCTGCAATTGTTTAAACTGGGCTCAAATAATCAGAATTCTCTAACTCAGTGTGACAAATATAAAAGTCATCAGCATTGATATTCAGGTTCAGAGTTCTCTTCCGTCACGATTGTCCAGAATTAAAATCAGTTATCAGCATACTAGACTGCTTGTAAGAGAATCACACTATTTCTAGTACTCTAAAGACTGAAGCACTGAGAACTAAATTATTTTGCTTACATATATAAATTTTCAAAATTAACCTTTTTTTGTCCATCCTTTTAATTACAAGCAATATATCAGCATATTATAAAGGTAAACAGGAAAAAAAAAACAAAATGAAGATAGCTGTGATGCTTCTTTAAGGTAATTTGCTTTAAGGTTAGATGTCACGTTACATAATCTAATGTCAGGAATTGACTTGCTCTGGAGTGTATTTCAAAACCTTTTCACTTTCTGACAAATGGAATAATTACAAAATGTCCGTGAGACATGACTTAACTGCAATTTCCATACTCGTTTCTTTGCTTTTATCCTAGTCCGTGTTTCTTTGCAGACACCACTGAGCACAATTCTTTCACAGTCTGAAAACTCAGAAATCTACAATTGCAGGTTTTTCAAGGCTCAGTAGGCTCAAAGTGCAGGATAATTTCTCTTGGTGAGGCATTCTTTCAAGGTAATGTTCTCTAAAACAGGCCCAGAGGCACCAGCTAGCTCTAAAGGCAAAATTCATCTAGTCTGGGACTTCTACTGGTAGGATAAAAAAAGAGGTTACAAATCACACAAGTGGACAAAAAAGGAATTTTTTTTTAATGTATAGAGTAGTCATGATTAAAAAATTACATTTTACCATTACTTAAAGATGGGTTATGAAATATAAACTATGAGACTTACCTGAGCAACCACAAACTGCAAAAAAAAAGAAAAAAGTGAATTCCTTCTAGTCTTCTTATTATCAAGATTTTTTAGGTTATTGCCTTTTACAATTCTTTTATGTTCTAAGAAAAGATGGGTTAGATTCCAGTCGTACTCTTAGTGCTGATCTACTGACAGGCAAAGGGGCAAGACTGAGAAACCTGTCAAATTTGCAAGGAAAAGCAAATAAATTTTTTTCCATACATTTATTTCAGTCTGGAAAACTACATAACTCACACAGCTAAAAAAAAGGTAGAATATTCATAATACACTATTAGGTAGCAATTAATTTACATGGGTAAATTACTGATTAATTATGGAGCCTCATAAATATTTAAATATGAGACATTACGTGTTACTGAATATTTTACCAGCCAGATCTGATAGAAAACAGTTCTAATTAGTAACAGTTATCTTCTTACAAAGATGATAACTATTGGAAAAGATAAAACCTCAGAAGTGCACTGTACATGAAAAAGAGAAGAGTTCAGTCTCTAGGGAAATGTATATACATCAGGACTATTTCTGATAAAACTCATACACTAATGTGGCAAGCATGTCTAAAGCTTTGAATTTTTCGTTGCAACAACCATGCAAAGTAAGAAGAACTCTGAAGAATTACATCATACAATTTTTTTGTAATATTTGAAATAAAGAATGACTTTTACACCATGAGAAGCATAAATCAATGCTAGCCCTCAGTTTAACTCCAGGCTTTCTCTACACAGAAACCCTTCAGTACTCTATGCTTCTACTAAACACATTTTTTGCCCTCTTGTTGCTGAGACACATGGCAGATGCCTCCGTAGGAAAGTTCTAGAATTTCATCTGAAGATATTTTGTTTACACCCTATATGAACCTGTGTAAAGCGGACACTTTACATTCTTCCGCAATTACCAATGCAGAGCAATAGAGGAAAAAAAACAACAACTAGTTGGAAGTTGACTACTTCTAAACAGAAAAATAATATTTATCTCCCTTTCATGAGAGATTAACAGAGCATTTTCTTTTTTATTTCCAGAGTACCTTTAATCCTTCATCCTCTACTGAATATAAAACAAGGAATCATGACATAGATTAGGAACAGGAAACTCTGAAACTCACAAAGAAGATGCTAGAGTTGATACTCCTTCATTTGTGAAATCAACCGCTAATATAAATATCATCATTGTGCCATTTTCGTGATATACAGCATTCTTTTGGTGAGCAGCATCTGAAGAGAATAACTTAAGAAGAATTCAAAATTTTACCAGGAGCTTTTACAGGCAGTTTCATCTTTGCTCTTATGAAGGTAACTCATATCTCTACAGTTCTCAAAATAACTCTAAAAAGAAAATAATTATTTTAAGCCTTTTCTTCATCCATGCCATAAGATGTTGGGCTTATTGTCCAGTTCCTTGGATCAATCTGATCCCATTTTCCATTCTTACTACAGATAAACTACACATTGCAACTGGAAAATTTGCCACTGGTTCTCTAAGAGCATTTTCTTCAACGTACTCTATTTGATCTGGAAAGCGTTTGCAGCAGCAAATGAATACCCCCAAAAAATCACTTCCCCAGTACAGGTTCTCACTGTATACCTGAATAAACTCAGTATCTTTCACAGAGACAGAGTTCCTCTGCCAGCTCCTTTGATTCATGACCCTTCAGCTTCTTGACACGTATATATGTACAATGAAATAACACTGACAAAGTTTTATTGAAAGCATCTTCAAAAATGTCCTGTCTGCTTTGTTTCAACTCCAACACCTGATTAAGCAGGATGCATTGGTTTTCTGCCAGCCTTTCTTCTGGAGTCTGGCATAAGGCCAGAAGGCAAGCATTGGCTCTTCTGCTATTGCTAACCTCTATCTCCACAACATATTTGCATTAAAAAACAAATCACTGCCACCATCAATAAATACGCTCTGCAACAGTTTTGAGTATCCTCATTATCTTCATGTTTTCCTAAAAGTTAATTTCTTGCACCATAGCAAATGATCACCGCTCATTTTCTTTGGTAAAAATTCTCATTTTCTTCAGTAAAAGCCACTGCAGAATCTATTACACTCTCTAGAGGGTATGTTCTTTCTATTTTAATCCTTAGTGGAGAAGATACTCCTGACTAGCTGAATGAAACAACTCAATGAAATATAAAAGATTCACAATTTGACCCTAAGTAAGTTTTTTTTTAGGATCAAAAATATCCTTGTCGCAGAAAAGTTTTGCTAATGCATCATAAAGAAAACCAAAAGAATACAAGTACACATAGATTAAAATAGCATTAACTATTTTTTCCCTGAGATAGCCTTATAACTCACTGAATTATAAGAAAAAGAATAACATCATTAGATCAAAGAGATTAAACATAACCAACCAAACACTAATGGAAAATAATAGTCTACAAGGCTCAGAGTAAAAGGATTTAAGCCGCAGATGACATCAGAAAGTAGATCTTGTGATTTAAGCAGCATTTCTTCAGATTCCACAGCAAACAACAAGTATAATTTTAAGTATAACTGGGAATAAAAAGTCTTCAGAATCTTCTGCCATGAAGAAACCAGGAGAGATACTTCATAGTGCAGCTTAAACATAGCATTTAAACTCCCAAACTCCTTTGAAAATACAGACTGTATATTCTCTCTCTGTATTTAATTCAAATAAACATCACCACTTTCCATTATTTTCAAAGTAATAGTCACTAAGATTAAGTTCAATAATATATATGAAGCACCAATTCCCTTCTGGCAAATTCCCTTCACTATGCAACTTCTTTTCAGGGTAAGAAAGGATAAGTATCTTGCTTCTCTGATAATGAAATTAATCTTTAAAAAAGGTGCATCCATGCAAGAGTGGTTGACTGCGGTTAGTAATAAAATACATACATAAACTCCATGAAAATGCTTCTCAACTACCATTTCTAAAGTACTTTTTGAATATATAGGATGCCACTGATGGAAGAATCTCCATGCAAAAAAAATTGAACATCAAGTCATGAAAAGGAAGTGAATGCATGTCTAAAAAGGAAAAAAGGATTTATTACTTTGTACTGTACTGGTGATGATTTATTTTGGTTTAGTAACCTGACAATTATATCCAAAAGGCAATGAGATGACATCTGAAGTCCGTAAAAAGTGAATATGCTTTTAGGAACAGGAAGGAAGAGTCAATTCTGTAAAAAAACTTAAATCTGTCAAAATACCTCAGACCTGAAATATATTTATCTGCAAATGCTAACATACACGAGAAGGCTAAAAATTCTCTCATGAACGTAACCGACCATGCAGGAAGATTTAAGCCTTAAGGGGAGCTGACAGTAAAGAGGCTAGAGTAGGTTTGAGGGAAATTAAATATATGCAATAAAGAGGAAACTGTTTCCAGCTTTAACTTCTTAACCCAAGCACTTTCTAGGAATTTTTGTTCCTACATCAACTATTCTAGAGGTTTTCATAAATACTACTCATTTACATTTAATTCATTTAAAAGTAATTACAACTGGCCATCTAACAATGTGTTTGTTAAGGATAATGTAGCAAAATTATGAATGAAACTGAGCTACAGATGCCAGTACATTTTCGGGAAGTATTGTAAAGGTAAAAAGGAGTACCCTCAGAGATGCCATTTAGACCACTGTGACTCACTAGAAATAAATATCTGAAGTTCTAAATGAATCAGTTTTAAATGATTTTAACATCCAAAACTGATGTGGGTTTTTTTCCTGCCAGAAACACGTAATATAAAAACACAGTTTCAGCTCTTAAGTTCTACACTAGAAGCTCTAGTAACTATGAGTCAGCAGTTTTAACCTTTTTCCCCGGTTGTCTGAAAAACGCATCTCAAATCTTCTGGCACAAGTTCTAAAATTACTACATTTGTTGTGGGGCTTCATTTTTGTTTGCTTTGGGATGTTTGATTCTTTTTCTTTCTCATTTTCATGTTGAGAGATCAAAATAAGCAGAAATCTTGTGGTAACCCTGGCCTGAAAACACAAAGACTTTTTCACTTTTTCACATATAACATCTACAGATTTCTTAAGTATATACAGATTTTCAGTGAAAGACTGAAAGCCAAATTCTCTTCACAGTGTAATTGGTAGAAATATGACATTTGGTTGCAAAACTATGTGTGTACTTTTTCAAAGAACATTCTATGCCACTGAAAGTTTTAAGAATACTACAATACTCACTGCTAAAGATAATAATGCAGCAGGTACTGCAAAGAATTTAGGAGCACTGAAGTTGCATCAGAATAATTGTGAGGGAGAAAAAAAATGCAAACAAGAATGAACACATAGCTAGGTCATACATCTTTGGCAGATAGAATCATAGAATTGTTTGGGTTGGAAGGGACCTCTAAGATCATCTAGTTCCAACCCCCCTGCTGTAGGCAGGGACACCCCCCCTCTGGAACAGGTTGCTCACAGCCCCATCCAGCCTGGCCTTGAATGCCTCCAGTGTGGGGGCATACACAACCTCCCTGGACAACCTGTTTCTGTGTCTCATGACCTTCACAGTAAAGAGTTTCCTCCTGATATCTAGTCTAAATCTACCCTCTTCCAGTTTAAAACCGTTTCCCCTCATCTTGTCTCTACATGCCCTTATGAAAACCCTCCCCAGCTTTTCTGTAGCCCTCCTTCGGGTATTGGAAGGCTGCTATAGGGTTTCCCCAGAGTCTTCTCTTCTCCAGGCTGAAGAAGCCCAACTCTCTCAGCCCTCTGATCATCTTCATGGCCTTCCTCTGGACCTGCTCAAACAAATCCATGTTCATCTTGTTTTGGTGGGCCCCAGAACTGGATGTGGTATAGTGTGGTCTCATGAAAACAGAGTAGAGGAGCAGAATCATCTCCCTCAACCTACTGATCACGCTTCTCTTAATGCAACCCAGGATATGGTTTGCCTTCTAGGCTGCAGACGCACGTTGCCTGATCATGTTGAGTCTTTCATCAACAGATACCCCCAAATCATTTTTCCTCAGGGCTGCTCTCAGGTCATTCTCCATCCAGACTGTATTTATGCCTGGGATTGCCCTGGCCCAGGTGCAGGACCTTGCACTTGGCCTTGTTAAACTTCACGAGGCTGACATAGGCCCACCTCTCAAGCCTGCCCAGGTCCCTCTGGATGGCATTCCTTCCCTCTAGCATGTCAACTGCGCCACTCAGTTTGGTGTCATCTGCAAACTTATTGAGGGTGCACTCAATCCCACTGTCCAAGTCATATACAAAGAAGTTAAAATGCACTAGTCCCAGCACCGATCCTCAAGGAATGCCACTCATCACCAGTCTCCACTTGGATATTGAGCTGTTGACTACAACTCTGAGTGCAACCACCCAGCTATTTCCTTATCCAGAGTGTGGTACATCCATGACATTCATTTTTCTTTAATTTGGCAACCACGTTGCCATACAGGACATTGCTGAACACTTTGCACAAGTTCAGGTAGATGACATCAATTGCTCTTCCTTTATCCCCTAACACTGTAACTCCCTCATAAAAGGCCACCAAGTTTGTCAGGTATGACTTGTCCTTGGTGAAGCCATGTTGGTTACCACCAATCACCTAATCTTTACTTTCCTTACGCTTTGGTAACGTTTTCAGAAGGATCTGCTCCATGATCTTCCCAGGCACAGAGTTGAGACTGACTGGCCTGCATTTCTCTGGATCTTCTTTTTTTCATTTTTTGAAAATGGGAGTTATGTTTCCTCTTTTCCAGTCAGCGGGAGCTTCACCATACTGCCATGACCTTTCAAATACAATGGATAGCATCTGGGTAAATTCATCTGCCTGTTCCCTCAGAATCCATGGATTGATCTCGCTGAGTCCCACAGACTTGTACACATTCATGTTCTTTAGACTGTCTTGAACCCGATGTTCACTTACAGCAGACAGATGTTCCTTCTCACAATTCTTACCTTTGATTTCTGCAACTCAAGCAGCGCTGCTAAAGCCCTCACTGGTGAGGGCTGAGGCAAAGAAGTCATTGAGTACCTCAGATTCTCTATATTCCTCATGACCAGGTCTCTAGTTTCCTTCTGGAAGGGGCTCACATCTTCCCCAGCCCTCCTGTTACCACTAATATACCTGTAGAATTTTTTTTTGTTATGTCCCTAGCTAGATTTAAATCTATCTGGGTTCCTCCTTTCCTAACCTGATCCCTTGCTGCTCAGACAACTTCTCTGTATAGTCCTCCGAGGTAACACATTCCTGCTTCCACTCTCATAAGGTGTGGTCTACAGACTTTCTTTTTGTGCTGAATGAAGTCCAGGAGCTCTTTGTTGATCCACAGAGACCTCCTGGTCTTGATTGCCTTCCTCTTTCTCAGGATGCACTGCCTCTGGGCTTGGAGGAGATGGATCTTGAATACTGACAAGCTTTCTTGAGCCCCTTTTTCCTCCAAGGCTTTATCCCATATCACCCTCCCAAGCAGTTCCCCAAGGAGCTCAAAGTCTGCACTCCTGAAGTCCAGAGTAGCAAGCTTGCTGTGCTCTTTGACATCCTAAGGATCTTGAACACCATTTCATTATCACCGTAGCCTTGGCTGCCCTTGAGCTTCGCATTACTCACTAGCCCCTCCACACTGGTGAGGATAAGGTCCAGCATAGCACCTTTACTTGTGGGTTCCTGTACCACTTGGAAGACGAAGTTATCAACGCATTCCAGAAACCTCTTTGATTGCTGATGTCCTGTTACGTTGTCCGTCCAACAGATATCAGGGTGTTCGAAGCCCCCCACGAGAACTATGTTTTGTGAACATGAAACTGTTCTTATCTGCTTATAGAGGGCCTCCTCCACTCAGTTTTCCTAGTCAATCAGCCTATAGCAGACTCCCACTACAATGTCTCCTTTCCCTGCCTTCCCTTTAACCCTAACCCATAAGCTCTCTGTCAGCTCCTCATCCATTCCCAGGTGGAACTCCATGGACTTCAACTGGTCATTAACGTAGGGGGCAACATCTCCTCCCCTTCTCCCCTGCCTGTCTTTCCTAAAGAGTTTATACCCATCTACTCCTGCATTCCAGTTCTGAGAGCCATCCCATCATATCTCAGTGATGACAATAACATCATAGCTCTGTAGGTACACACATGCCTGTAATTCTTCTTGCTTGATCCTCATACTCTCTGTGTTAGCGTACAGGCATTTGAGCTGGGCTCCCATTGACGTTGATTTATCAGTTGATCCCTTACCCTGCACTTTAGGTGCTGTTTTCCTAGCCTGTGATCCAACTCCAGGCCCAGGGTATCAGCCTCAAAGCACCTCCATCAGATCTCAAAGAGGAGTTTGGATTATAATTTGGTAAGTATTCCCCTGATGCATTTGTCTGTTCTGTAGAAGAAACACTGCATAACTTCTTTGTTCTCTTTGGAATTACAAGCTTTCAAGAGTGAAAAGATCTAATGTATAAGTAATTTATGACAATGAGTAGGAATTATGGTCCTTAACATGATATACCAAGGCAGATAATTCAATATTTAGCCTTGTGGAAGTGTCCTGGGTAAACCTAACCTGCCCAAGAAGCTGTGTGCATAAGCATCAATTTGGCAGCATGTGTGCCATTTGCCTCCTAGAGATCTAATTCAAACAAATTCTCACTTTTTACCCTTTCAGCATATTTCTTACCTCACTTTTGTAGCAACTGCATTTACACAGAAGACTCAAGATCATTATGACCTGAAGAAAAAGGTATATGTATTCAACAACAACATTTGTCCAACATCTACACAAGGAATGGTGTTTCTGTAAAAGATATGCATGACTAATTCCCAGTGAAGTGAGTTCCCTGGCTAGAGACAGTACAACACACACACAAAAATCAGGTTATTTTCCTTACATCTGAAAATTCAAGTATAAATATCTGCCCACAGAAGTCAAAATCAGAGGGAAATCTTTAAAGGGCTCTTCTATACATTCTATTGCTGATTTAAAAAAAAATGTTATTTGTAACAAAGTGAATATATATAAAGTATATACTGTAACTAATAATGTCAATGGTTTACAGGCTGGTTCATCCTGGTTCCATGACTAATGGGGCGGGGAACCCACAGACCCATGCCCCTGGAAAGGGAAAAGGGAAAAAAGGGTAGGGAGATGGGCCTAAGAACAAAACAGCGGCAACAATCTGAGGAGAAACAAACTAATTTACTAAATAAGATACCGGAACACAAAATAACACACTATAATACAATATAATTAAAATTTAAGCTAATAAACCCAATAAAATGAGAGAGTGTCCAAAATTAAAGAAGGCCTTACTGTAATACCAACAGTGAGATGGCTTAGGGAGCGAGATGCTGCTGGGACGAGAGACAGGCAGAGAAGAGGGAACATCCCATGATCTGCAAACACTTATCTTTCCCTCTGACAGGAAAACGGTAACAGGGGAGCAAAGTCCTCTGTGGAATGTAGTAGTTCTTCTCTTCTAAGAACCAGGTACATACACTACATGATGTTATGATTTGGAATACCAATAACCAAAAGTCATAAAACCATGACATCTAACTAAATGAACAACACTATACCTGCAAGTAAACAAAGACAGCACATTTTGTGCAGCAAAGAAACTTACAGAAACTGTCACTTTAATTGGTTTGGATAGTTTAAGCAACTGTTACTTGACTACGTCAAAAAAATTTCAGTAAGTTTGGTGGAAGATTGGTTTTGTGTTTTACTTCTGCAAATGTACTATTTCATGCAACTGGAGAAAGTTCCATTCCTAATAGCGCTGATGAAGACTGAGTAAATTGCAAGACAAGTTCTTACAGTATTCTAAAAATAAAGTGAAGGTTTTCATTCTGTTCATCTGCTGACTTAAAAACAAGAGCCAGAAGCAGAAACTCTCTTGGTGTAAAAGTACATACACAAATCATTAAAAATGTTGATAGATGTCTAAAATCAGTATTACAAGAATCAGGCTATAAGTATTCCATTCATACTAAACATGAGACTCTGACATTTCTTCAGCTACATCTGTTCAAAGCATTAAAAATCAATCTCAATCCCTACAATATAAAACTACACCTGAGTTCTGTAATTAAATTCACATAAATAACCAAAACCACAGTAATTTTAGCAGTAAATACCAGAAATTGCAACTATCATTTCAACTAAGATTAGCAAAAGAAAAAAATATTGAGTCTGAACTAGTCTAAATGTCATGAAGTTGTTGACAAAAATCAACATTGTTTAAAACTACACTGTCTCTTTTCAGATTGGCTTCAAAACTAGCCATATCTTTCATCCAATCTGGAGGAAATTCATGTTGAGAGCCATGATTTGGCTCAGCAGGACAATTGTGCATTTCAACAGTTTGCTAAAACCATCAGTGGCTATTTGTAAAGTGCAAGTTTCATAAGTGTACAATAATGATACGTAAAGTAACACACATCACAAATCAATCTGAAGCAACTGATAAAATTTGCTGCTATGCTTATCAAAGAGTAATTAGGACTGCACCACAAAGAACACACTTATAAATCAGAACCTTACAAAAGATGTATAGTGTAGTGTGTTTTCACACCTTGCAGGTGAAGAACAAAAACAACTCTCAATAACATTTTTTCAAAGCAGAAGCATGACAATTTAAATGCAAAATGGAGAGCTGAGGAAGATACTTTTGATTATGACATTATTTTATTAATATTAGGAACCAGCACAAGGAGAACTCACATTCTTCAGTGTGAGCTTCAGAAGAGTCGACAGATCACTGAACATTTGTTCACGAAATGAAAAGCAGAGATGTATGCTACTGTAGTGGTGATTTAGTGAAAAAGAGACTTAAATCACTAAAAATCACATATGAATGTTTATAATTTTCCCTCCCTCCTCAAATATTTCACTAAATCTTTATAGCAAAATTACAGTCTTTTACGTAGTACAAGGAACAGATGAATTCATATATGAATGACAGTAGCAAGCACAAATACTTGATTTTATTTTATAAAAATGAATAAATGCAGGAAACAAATTCTACAGACAAATAAGTATTTGTTGCTGAAAGCAACTAATTTAAATATGCATGTTGGAAAATTCAGCAGCCTACCACTTGATAAAAAGGTAGTCTGCCACAAGTTAAGAGGAACATATAACAAACATTTTCATTTGTTGGGCCTTTCCTATCAAGCAATTTTAGAATCAATCCAAATGAAATCAGCAGTTTAAGCTGATTTCTACTTCTTCAGCTACTGCAGTTCTTCAGGATTCAGGGAAGCAAATAATATGAAAAAAAAACAACAAGAGAAGACAGTTCATGATGTGAATGTATGATTCTGAAGAGCGAACAGCTGTGGTTTTAGCATCCTAAAAACTAATTCCACATTTTAACTATAATTCCAAATCATTAATGCAACATAAAAGTTTCCAGATGTCTCAATTCCTACTTTTGATATGATAATGAAGCAAAATATTGTTTAACATCAAGCACAACTATATTCAGCCACCCTTATTTTCCATGAACAAGCTGCTGGTATTAAAGGGAAAATCCAAATGAGTTCCTCTTTAAATGAACGTATTCCTTCCACAGGGCAAAGTGCCTGGTCATGCAGAGCTCACTACAGGATTATTGCCTAAAATGACAGATTTTTTTTTTTTGCTAGTTAAATTCTATAGAAGCTTTTAGCACTTTTTGTTTTGGTGAAGAATCTGTGGCTGACAGTCATTGATATCTGAGGGAGCGCAAATGTATCGACATGGTTTTATCACACTGAAGGACATCAATTAAAGTATTTCTTGGCTTCTTTACAACTCACTAACAGACAAACTAATTAGTACCAATTAAAGCAGCAGTTCTGCAACATAAATCTTTCAAACAGACACTCCCCTGACCTTGCTGGTATTTCTCAGGCTGGTATCCCTACAACAGCAACTGAATATTATAGCAAAATCTCAGCTTTTCCTGATGTTTTACGAACACACACAAAAAGATCTATTCCTCTGTCAACATTTATATGTGTGTGTGTGTGTGTGTGTGTGTAAGATTAGCTGCACAACAGTCATGCTAGTCATAAGTAGTGAGTAAAAGAAAATATAAAGTGGAATACAGTTCTTTAACTCAGTTTAAAGGATAATCTTTCATACCATATCAAAACCAAATTTTAACCTTGTTTTTCAGTAGTTTTAAATCACTTCTAAACATTTCAAGTCTTGTATTTCTTATACTGTTTATATATGTTGGGGACACTGAACCTCTCTATTGTATATTTACAGTCTTAACTCAGACCTCTCAGTTAACTCTTGTAACAAACAACAGCTTCATACCATTCTGATATGCTCTCTCCTGATATAAGACTGTTTAAACTGCAGGAAATTATTTGTACTACTGTGATGAGAACTACACATGAGCATAGATATACATGTAAGCATCATAAAGAGTACAATCTCCAGTTTACTTGATACAGCATCCCAAAGAAACTGAGAAATTGACAAACAAGTGCATCAAGACAGTATGGACAAGGGAACTGACTGACACTAATACCTCAGAGATTTTTGCATCAACCACTGATTTGTTATCACTGGGAACATCAATACAAGTCAAAGCTGAGAAGCACCAGTTTGCAGCTCGGAAGCTTGTCATTTTTGGTGCTGCTTCATACACACAACCACCTGTAACTCTACCAGGTTGCACTGCACTGAAATTGGACAGCAAGTATAGCTCATTTTATTTCTTTCCTTTCCCTCACTCTGATTTTCGTGAGAAGATTTTCTTCTTCTATTCTTGGGCCCCTAAACCTGGGAACATATTTTTGTATTGATAATTGGAAAAAAATCGCAAGACACAGACTGTTAGTCTGACCTGTGTATCAAAAAATTCTCTCCAAGATGCAGATGTTTAGACAGCAACTTCAGGCCAGGTCATCTGAAGAAGTATTTTATCCCTGGATAGAAAGCAGCATTTTTCTCTCTTGTTCTATAGAAACTAAGTGAACAATTCCCAAAATGGGGTTAGAGAATAGATTTGTCATCTTCATAGATATTTATTGCATGCTACTGAGTCTCTCTCATTCCAAGGCAGCTCATCATTTTACTAACATCCACATTTGTGCAGGCACTAGACTTTTGGCATGTTATGACAGAATTAAAACTTAATACTCAACTGCTGAAGGTCAGTTCATAATATTCCTCTCCTCTACCCAGAAGATGAGGTACTAAAGAAGGGGATTTGTGACAAACACTACAAAGTGACATGCCACAGCCAATCGACAGGAAAAAACAGAAAAGTGAGGAACAGCAACTCAGGAATATAGTCATTCTCATGGATAGGCAAATAGCGATTGTCTTCCTTCTTTTGTT
Source organism: Numida meleagris (assembly GCF_002078875.1). NCBI lineage: Eukaryota > Metazoa > Chordata > Aves > Galliformes > Numididae > Numida > Numida meleagris. The sequence continues at coordinate 61,060,190 of NC_034412.1, read as the reverse complement.
TAATTCAAGCAATTCGTTTAGTTTATGCATAGCTCTTTTGGGCCTCCACCAGAGAACGTAAACTCAGGCTGATCTCTCTCTCTCTCTGCCTTCCCCAGGTGAGACTGCATCTGCAACTATGCAAGCAGCAACTCTTCAGCTACACGTAAAGAAGAATTTAGGAGTTGTAGATCTGGGAGAATAAAAGAGCAGATGCAAATTTCTGTTCAGCAAAATGGTGACTCACTTGGTCAAAGGGAGTTCAGTGTTGTATTTGCCATAGGGTGAATCTGTATGTTTTACACCACAACATCACTAGATAAATACATCCAGACCATCAGGAGTAGGAACTTGAATTCAGTCTTTCCCACAGAAGGACCTTCAACACCTTCTTCAATGCCTTCAACCCCTTTAGCCCTCAGAATTGTAAGCTACCAAGAAATATCCATCTTAGCAAGAAGCTTTCAAATTTCTATGTACTTACAAGCCACTAGGTTTGTATTCCTGAAAGTCCTGATCAGGAGTTTTAAGGGCCACAGAGTACGTTTTGTTGCATCTCCTGCTTTTCAGCAGATGATTATAAAGCAGTGGCTGCAGATAAAGCCAGTAGAAGAAAGTGTATTTTCAACAATGATTTTTTAACCACTTTTTTCTTGAATCAGTTTATTATGCGAAGTCATGATGTCTACCTCCAGTAAGTGTGATCAGTACACACCACTGCAGGTAAGAAAAGTCTAGAAGGTAACAAAAAGAGCAAGCAAAGCATTAGGCAACTATGTGTGCTGGTAAGAGTCATCAGAAGAATACAGAAGTGAAACATTAATGGCTACTCACTACAACAGGTACATGTTAGCATTAACCTCAGATAGGAGGCTATTAAAATTTCACAAAAATTCTGTTTTAAAGATTCTGTATTGTACAAGAAAACCAAGCAATTTATTTATTTTTTTTAATGAAGACCTTTTTCCTGTGGTTCTACTGGAGAAACTATCATCTGTCTAATCAAAAAGGGATTTTGTTACCCAACTAAAACGTTCATTCACACTCAGTAATAAACGGACATGTGAGATCCAAGTAAGGACAGGAGCTGTTTTTTTCTCATATAAGAAATCCTTGTCACTTAGGAAGTCTATCATATTTTAATATTTCTACCAGTTTGAACTTGGATTTTGACTATTGATCTATAACATTAACATCAGGTAACAGCCACTCATTCGGTTATTTTACTCACTTGCACTGAAAAGATTAAGTGCTTATTTAAAAACACAACAGTAATAGTAATGATGAATAACAACGATAAAGTACTGTCAAATTTGTCATACTGTTCTTAATACTATTTCAACTTTTTGACACTAGCGTTCCTCAGTCTGAATAATACTGTGTGGAGTTAATATCTGAATATTAATGTTTGCAGCCATATACAGGATATATAATCACAAGCTTGCTACACAGAGTAAGAGAACAAGCATTTAAAAAGATAAAACCAGCAGAAAGAACAAATCTTACATTAAGTTACAACAAGCACACAGGAGTATTAAAATAAAAAGCTTTTATTTTAAAGACTGTTTTATTTTACATTTTCAGTAGCCACCAGTCTCAATGGTTTCTTTCCAGCATTCTTAATCAGCGTCTCTCAAGACACAAAGCATTCTGAATAGTTGCCAACAGTTATCTATGTTCTAGCAAAAAAAACAAAGGAATTTTCTCCTCTGACTTATTCTTTGCCTCCATTAATACAGTACTCTATCTGCAAGAAAATACATCTAACAATAGGATACATGCCAAACTCAATTTCATAGTCATCACGTACACTACTGTCCTCAGATTTTATTTTATGTTTAAACAGAAAACTGAACAGTGATGCACTTTTCATGTATGTTAATCTTAAATACATTATAGTATCCTTATTTCAGGCATACCAAGACTCTAATGCAGTTTTGAAGTAAATTACAAGGGAGCAGAATAGGAAGAGAAGGGACTAAAAATGACTATCTGCATCCTTATAAGCTATTGCTCAACAGAAAAAAAGTGTGATAAACCATCAGATATGAGTTAGGACAAACAAAACTTTTCTGTGTCAGTCAGGATAACTAACACACAACATGAGATAGATATTTGGTATGTTTTCATACCAAAAATAGATAACAGCTATACATACAGATCATATGTTGTCAGCAAACATTTACACTTTCAGCTTTACAGTGTGGATTCTGGATTTTTTACAAAACACATACCTGAAAGAAACATTTGCCTTCAGAAAATGAGTTAAAATAGACTTTGTGTTCTTTTCAACAATGCAGACTTTTTCTCTTGGAATGAAAAAAGTAATCTCAGAGTACATTCCACTACAGGGGAAATCCCGAAGTAGGTGATTAATGCAGTAAACAGTTGAATAAACTACATAATCCATTTGTTTGGACTAAAAAGTCAGGGAAGGTAATGAGAGAAATTCAGTGTAGGAATGTAATTGAAAGATATGGGAGGGAAGGTGGAAAAAAAAAGAAGTCCGTCAAAGGAAAAGCACTCATCAGTAGGCTGCTGTGACCACAAATAAAGAACTGAGAGACTGGGACTAAAGACTGCAGGTTAGAAGTAGAAACTAGACATTGCCAATGTAAGCCCAGAAGTGGGGGGAAATGCTGCACAGATGGCTTAGCTTCTAGATTCGGGAGAAAATGCAATTTTATTCCATAAACTAGGAAATCAAGTAGTGCCCATAAGAAGCAAAGATTACATCCAGCTGTTTAATTATGCCTGTGCTGAACTATGCCAGCTTCATTGCAGAGCAAAATATCCTCTCTAGGCTCCATCACCACTGTTTGTGGGCCTAATTAGAAATCCCCAAAACAGCATGAAAGCCAGAGAAATATTTTTGTCAAGATGTGAGAAATCTACAGGGAACTTTATAAAGAAGAGAAATCATGCCTTCAGTCAGGGAGAGTACACATTTATAGTATGTCAGTCAATGCAGTTCCTCAATAACAAAAAAAAAGGTACTGCAAAAATGCTGTAGATCAAGGAGTCTAAGATGGCAAAACATGAAACCATCGGGGAAAAAAAGGCACAGAGCAGATGTTGACAGGTAACTTAAGCTGTTGAAATCCCTGAAGCACAACTCAGATGTCCCAAGACATTTTACATGTGAATAGTTACAGCTCATAGCTTCAAGAAGAAAACTGTCAGTTGCAGTGTACAGTTACAAATAAAAGATTTAGTAGAGACTTCTCAGTTTAGGAAATGGAGCTTGAAACAAAGTCTGTACTCTCACTGGATGATTTAAATTCCTTGTTTGAAGCATGAACTGTATTCTGATGGGCTTTTAAAACAGACTTTAACAGACTGTCCAGTAAAATCCCACTGAACCAGTATGATGCCTTCACATTTTGTGCTTTGTATACCCAATAAAAATAACTAGATGATAGATCTGACAGATGGCCACTAACTCCACCAACTGGTAACAGAACATACCCAGGCAGAAACCTTAGTCTAACCTTCCTTTCATCCTTGTAGAAGAGCCCTTTGCATCACCTAGAGAGAGTGTAATACATGTAATAGGACTCCAAAGTAGAACTATTTACAATTTGAGAGTCAAGCAATAATATAAAACAAAAGTGAAATAAAAATTAATCTAGAATTAAATCTAAATTAATCTAAATTTAAATCTAGAATAAATTTTACTTGATACACGACAACAACTTTTTAAAAGTGTCTTTTTAAAAATCATTTGCTTTAGAAAAAAGACACGAGTAATCCCTGAGTATGCTTAAACTCAAGTAAAACAGAAAATAATGAAACTACTCTTGAGAACTTACTATGAACCCTTAAATATTCTGATGCATGTTCAGCCTTTGGACTAAAGAACTGATCAACAACATCCATCCATACTTATCCTCTTCTACTGCCTTTACCCCTTTTTCTCCAGTGCACAATTCCATCACCAGTGGGCATTAAAGACATGGACTTGCTCTTTCACTTTTTCTTTTTTAAACATTTTGGAAGTTCTTCTACATATTCTCAGCTCCCCTTCTGCCATGTGGTCTCTCTGCTTATTGGATTATCAAGGCATATTCCCTCACTGAAACTGTAGAATAAATGACATAATGCACTACTAATTTCTACTCACTATTATTCTGCTCTATGTCCTATTCTCACCTCAATGCCTTTCATGGTCTCATTACCTTCTCCAAGGTATCCAAGCCTCCCTGGAACTCCAAGCATGTCTAACACTCAGGTGTAATACATTCTGTCCAGGTACTCCCAATTCATTCTCTGTATCACCCCATAAATCACACAGAGTTCTTCCCATTATTATCAGCTAAAGACTTGTTTTGTAGTCTTGACCATATCAGTACTGAAAAAAGACACTCAGCAATGGAAAAATGATAGAGAAGAATGACACCATGAGGTAGGGAGGACTTCTCTAAAAAGGGCAAGAGAAAAAAAAAAGCACATTTTTAAGAAAAGGTATGTTGAGCCACACAGAAAAAAAATGCCACTCTCTCTCCTAAAGTAAAATAAATCAGTTACTTTAAATGATATTTGCTTAAATAATAGACTACTGAACTATTAAAGAGGATGATTAGTGGATTTTAAAAAGCACAATAATTAACAACATGAACACTAGGAACAGTTATAATCACTGTTTTATGGCATATGATACTAGTGCCACAACTCTAAAAATGAGAACAGCTCAATCAAATAATTTCAAGACGCACTCAATTCTTCAGTCTACTCATTGATTGTATTTCTGTCAAGATTTAAAATAATAGACACTGTATAGGAACTGTTTGGTCATGGCCTGAACCAGTAATTGAGCACCTGGCATAGCCAGCCCTGGGAGCACAGGTGGAAGCAATTCACCTGTGAGACCCTGGGTCCACCTCTCTCTAACTTCATTTAAGGGCTGGCAGCCACATGAGAAGCATCTCTATTTAGAGACTGCCTCCTTTCGAGTGTTTAGGGAGCCCTGATTCTCAGAATGGGGTAAATAGTTCCTTCTTTATTATCAGATCATGACTGCTACTTTTCTTGAGTGATCTTAAACTAGTTTAAGGCAACTATATCTGCTGCCACCTATCCTTACAGATACTTCTGTTTTTCGATTTGTTTATAGTTTACTGAAACTAAATCAGCTCATATAAGAAGAGACTTTTCACTAACTCTAGAATACATCTTTAAAAGCTTCAACTCCCATATTGATGACAGAGAAATTACTACAGCTTCAAGAGACAGTGGTAGGATAATACTGAAAAAATGCATTTAATATTTATTCAAATTATTGATGAAGTCAAAATACAAATAATAAATGACAAATTGTTATTTTTTGTATTTATTCAATCAGCCTTGATACAGTCAATCAGTAGAACAAATTTTTCATGATTTCAGAAGAATTAGAGTTCAGTCTTAATAGTATATTACATAACTTTTAATACATGCAGCGAAGCAGAAACAGAAGAAATCTTTCAAAAAATTTAAAAACTGAAGAAAGCAGCAAACTAACTGTGTAACCTTGCAAGGAGTTTCGAAAGCAATCACTCTACGTTTTAGCCTGCACAATGAATTCAGAAATAAAAAAAATCATACTAACTCACACACTCTTCTCTGCCTTACTTCCAACTGCATTCTTACCTATTCTCTGGATTTCCAATAGAATCCTCTGGTATTTTCAGGTGCCATGCTTTTGTCTGAATCATGAGTTTGCCTGTCCCTCTCTGAGATCCATGATCAGTATCAACCCAGACTTATCACACAATTAAATGACCATGTTAAGTTGCCTTTACGTAATCACTCACTGAACACAAAAATCATAACAAATCTCTCTTCCTTTCTTTTAAATGCTAACCCTTAGAACATCTCTTTCTCCTTGCAGAGAAAGCTGACACTATTCACAAGGTAGTGTAAGTGAAAAGAAGGAAATTTCTTTCAGAAAACTAAAGGACAGAATACTACATCTTTAACAGCAACCTTCAAAGATTTGTAATGGTTTAACTCAAGTTCACATTCATATATGTACTTTGGGCTTTAGACTATTAAGCTGTCAGAGGTGGTGTAAGAATTCACAATAAACCCTACAGATGTTCAAGGAAAGCTCAAAGTAGAACTAAGTTGTGTTCCATAATTTAATACATGCCTTGGATTACAAGGAAGTATAAATACAATCAAGATCAGATATGAGAACAGGATTAAATTTTTCTGAAAACTGCCAAAACAGACAGGGAGTCTATGATAACTTCACACCACTTTTATGACAGTTGTAGGAGGACAAGTGATGCATGATCCAGAATAGAGTAGGAAAGGGTTGGACAGATGCTACCTTAACGAACATAAACCTTGTCAGCAAAAACTTAGTGCATCAAAAATATTTCAGCATTTTGTATCTAACTTTGTGAGTTTATTTTGAATTCACGTTTTGCATCAGATGAGAATTGGTTTTGTTTTAAGTTCTCTGAATCCTAAAGCTAATTTCACTGTATGATTTACTCAAGACTCTTACGCACAGCCCTTACTTCAAAACAAATGTGTAAAAATCCAAGTCTATTTCCAATCTCTCCGAATTAGTGACTTCAGTGTTAGTATTGCTGAGAAATTTAGCATACAGATTTTTATTTTTTTTTTAATCACAGGCTCATTCAATTCAGGAGAAAGGGTAACTCTGAAAGCCAGTTAGTTCAATTTCAATACTCAAAACAGTACCAGCTATATCAGCATGCTCAGGGCTTGTCCAGCTCAACAATAAATGTTTCTCCAAATACTGAGGCTCCAAGTCAGCACCTGTGCCAATCTTCACCCTCCCTAAGATAAGAGAAGTTCTTCCTCATACTTACAATCCCTCCTGTTAAAAATTTGGGTTCACTGCCACTCATCCTGTCACTACACACTGCAGCACATTTGTGCTGGTTGTATTCTACATATACAGCGGCTGAACCACTAACATAACCAGTAAGCTTCAGTAACGGGTAAGGAACTTACTTCAAACGAAATGTGTCCTAATCATCACTCAACTGCTCACTTCAGCCCAAATTTGCAATGGAACTGCCTTCCAGACAGCTTTGTTATTCGTCGCTTGTCCAGACACATCTGCTAACATGGGTATTTCAGGAGAAAAATACCTTATTAACCATAGTTACTGTTGTGCACCATCTGCTTGGGTGATAACTCACATTATTTTCAATCTCTGTTATACCTTTGATAAGTTGTTGCTGTCATCTAAATAGGAATGCATCACTTGGAAGAATACAGACATGCAAGTCAACACATGAACACCTAAGCCTTACGTTCACACTGAAATGCTTCATCAAACAATGTAAGAAATTTATTTTGGTTTGCACAACAATAGTAAGCTTCTGTTTCCAGTCATGTAACTTAAGAGCAAACAGCATGAAATTAAAGTAAAAAAATTAATAATGATCCAACTGTTCCTATTCCTGAGCCTCTGCATGTAATTTAGTGAGTAAGAAGATAGCTGTCATTTGTCCTCTATAATTAGGAGAAAGCCACAGGAAAAAAAAAATCTAGTATTTTACTAGCACCTTTGCTTACCCGAACACTGAGAAAACAGAACAGTAAGGGGTCAGTATTATTCATAGTAAACACACCAAGAGAATCTAGCCTTTCCTCTGCAACAGCCACTCTTTTACATTCATAAACAGGCATCCATGCTTCTCAGCAAACAAATCACAAGAATTAGAAGTCGCATCAAAATACATTAATAAGGAATGCAGTAAACAGAACATGCAAGAGAGCAATACATGCCAGATTCTTGCACAGCTATGGAGGACATGCATTGGTAACATTGTCTATGTGATGAAAGGAAGAGTAAGTCCAGTACCAGGTTCAAAGTATTCATTTCAGTAAGCTTCATTTTCAACAGATTGATCCTGCAAAATTTCTAAAACAAACTGTAGTGATCAGAAGGACAAACGTGATGGAAAAGGCATTACAAAAGAGATGGAAGAACCAGCACAACAAGGTGCTACAAAGGAAGAGAAGTAGATCACTCACCCAGATCAGAAGATTCTGGGTTCACAGGGAAAAGCTTCCACCAAGGAGGAATCTCCAGAAAGAGATCCTTCCCTAGTGGCAGTCAACCCTTAAATGAGGCCTAAGAGGGATGGAGCCAGGCTTCTGGTCACACAGTGAATTGCCTTCACCTGTGCTCCCAGGGCTGACTGGGTCTTTCCTCCATGTGCTCAATCAGTGGTTCAGGCCATGACTCAGCAGTTCCCATAAGTTCTACTTGCTACTAGCAAAACATGTAAAATACCTCTCTCATGAGTTTGATTCACTCCTACAGAATCTATTAAACTCAACATATGACACAAAACTCATTAAGATCAAGAAAAACATTTCCATTAATTGCAGCAGTCACTGGTTAGTGATCAGCCTTTGTGAAGTGCTGAACAGGACAAAGTTTAAATTGTTTACTTGTTTACGTGTAAAGGAAACCTCTGAATTCATTTCCTAATTTAATTCTGCTATGCAGGTCCTACCTGTCCTGCCTTTCAATTAATAGACTACTACTCATGCATTATATCACTAAGTGATTTATTATCTACTCCTGTTACAGGACTTAACTATTGTATTTGAAATCTCCAACAAAACAATATGGAATTTCTACTTTTTTTTTATACAAATAAAAGCAATAAGATGATTTAATTCAATATTGGATATAATCCATTTCAGAAACTTGTTGAGAATTTGTTCTGTTTTTCTAAGGACAGAGAATCAGACCAATGGCTTTTGTATAATTTAATATGCATTGTCATATATGTGTAAATAAACATATACATTTCTTTCCAAAACCTATAATTACATAGTATTTTATTACATATTTATTTTCATTTGATTTGGTCTTAGAAGTTGGAGAACAGTTAAAGACTGCATTTAATTATGAAACAATGTACAATACCATTTAAAGATGGCTCATGAGTACATACAAGTAGATAAAAACGAGGAAAGGATTACTATCAAAGGAAGAAATCCCATCCTCTGAGTTCCAGTTATAATTGCATACTTTTGTAATTTAAACAAAGAGTAAGGAATGCTGTCCAACCTCTATTAAAAGAAAGTGACTTTCGAATCCAACCGTAACAGTTAGGATGAATACTACATATGTACTTGAAAAAATAGCGTACATAACTTTTGAATGCAACAAGTTGTGATTATAAGAACGTAGAAATAATGTGAAGTTATTTTTTTTTATTTGAATTCACAGATCTCCATGAACCTCTTAAAAGACTTCTGCAATAAGTGGTATAGAAAGATTTGAGTTCCTGAATATAACAAGTGGTCAGAGAAAACTTTTAGAAAAATATATATAAATACATTGTTCTGCTTACAGAGAAGCAAAATTGCATTTGACAGGTTCTTGGAAATACCAGGCAAAGTATTCACTGGTAAGCCAATAGTCAGATACAGAAAGAATAGGACTCACCCAATTGCTAAAGATTTATGGCTATGCAGCATTCCTTCTCGGGAAGCAGCTTAGGTCCAAGAAGATGTTCTCCCTTCTGTGGCTGGCCCACATGTGAGCCCACAGTGGTTCTACCCTGGGTCCACCTTTTCTAATTCAGGTGGGGAACACAGGTGCAATCAATGTGCCCATACTCCCTGGGCCAGCCACACCCCTTCACCAGGTGCTCAATCACCAGTTCAAGCCATGACCTAACAGTTCCCCTACATATATCAAGTTTAACAGTCTTCCATCTCCACATCTGCCAAAAAAATGTTTCAACAGCTGCTTAAATGTAGCTGTCAATGGCAAATATTTCAAGTTTTAAAAGAGCCCCTACTTCACCATCATGGTATTCACACAGTTCACACAAGGAAATTATGAATCTGTGATCATTTGAGGACCTAAAGTGTTAAACACAAGAAAACAATTAAAATAACTTGACTCGAAAACAAGTTAGAGTAGTTCATATATGAAATCTTGATACATCCTACATTATTCATCAAATGGTCTTCATTTTTATGCCTTGAAGTTGAACTGTTATATCTGATTAAAACTTATCAGAAGATTGATTAGGGAGGATTCTCATGCAACATACTTCCTTACCTTCATTTCTCTTAAATGTATCTACTTAGTTATTTAGAATCAAAGTGCTTAAAGTTGGAAGGGTCCTCAGAACATCGTGTAGTCCAACCTCCCCCTGCCCAAACAGGGCAACCCAGAGCTTGTTGCCCAGGACAATGTCCAGATACCTTTTTATTCAAATTAACTGTTCAATCACAATCAGTAATTCCAAAAAAAAAAAAAAAAAAAGAGACAAGAAAAGAAAAGAAAATAAGAAACTCCACCACACCCAGCAAAAAAAAAAGAACTTACTCTTACAACGGTAAGTATCTTGTCATGCTAATTTGCAAACAATATACAAATGTGCACACCTATCTTTGGAACAGGCAGCTACAGAACATAATTCCGATAAATACAAGAACAGTGAAAAACCCTATAGTGCTTATTCAACTTGTAACAGCAAGTAGAAAACATAGAGATGTCAGAGAATGAACAGAAGGAAGGTAAAAATACAGACTTTTTTTTTCCCCCCATGGCAGAAATCCTATTTTAATATTGCTGTTTCCTTGAACAACTCTTCTCCCAGTGACAGTCACACACATAACCCTCTTGCAGCTAATAAACAACAGTGAAACATACATGTGGAGTTTTAGGGCACACACTTTTTCCAGCTTCCTTTGAAACACTTGAGCAAACAAGCAGGGAGTAATTGGCACCCTGTACTCAGCTCATTTTCAGACCATATGCAAGCATTCAGAAACTTTTGTAGAACCTGAAAACTTTTCAAAATGCCTTTCATTTCCCCTCAGTACAGAAGGAAATAAAAAGTATTAGTGTTTTTGTTACACTGTAAGAAGTATATTTCTAATTCCTAACAAATTAAAGCAAAAGTAGACCTAACAGTCTAATAATTCCAAGAAGAAATGCACCACAAGGTAAGAAATTAGGTTACAACTAATTCTGGGTTCTGAAATTTGCTCTAGTGTCCCTGATATAACCTTTACTTTTATAACATACTGCACACTATTTGACTTGAATATCAAAAGTGTTGAGAGTGCATATTTCTATGAAAGTGTGTTATATATACATTTTCCATTCCCTAAAGTTTTCTCTTAATATAGTTATTGGAAACACATTTTAACATAAAGAACTGTGGGTTTTTTTTGTTGTTTTTTTTTTAATATAAATTAGAAAAAACAGTGAGTTTCTTATGTAGAAGAATCACTATCTCCTGAAAAGCTCTCACAATAATTAGAAGATATTGAAATAAAAATACTTAGAATGTTTCTAAATTTTCAAAACAAAATAAGACATAGAATACTAACAACTATGGATTTTAATTATGAAGTTATATTCAATGCCCTTTACCCACCCTTACCCGTATTATTTTACATTTTTCAGGAGACTTGTTCTTTGACTGAATTAACCAGATTATCATGAGTCCATTGCCAACGGTTTACGGGCGTTCCGCCCGGTTCCGTGACGAAGGGGACGGGGGACCCACAGACCCACGAAAAGGGAAAAGGGGAAAAGGGTAAGGAGATGGCCCTGAGAGCAATGAATAGCGGCAATAATCTGAGGAGAAAACGAACTAATTTACTAAATAAAATATCAGAATGCAAAACAACACACTATAATACAATAGAATTACAATTTAAGCTGTTAAATCCAATAGAGAGAGAGAGAGAATGTCCCAAAATCAAGGTAGGCCTTACTCTACTACCGACGATAAGATGGCTGGAGAGCGAGGTGCTGCCAAGACGAGAGACGGCAGAAAAAGGGCCAAGGTCTCGTGATCTGCAAGTTTTTATACTGCGAGCTTTTATCTTTTCCCTCCGGCTGGAAAATGGTAACAGAGGAGCAAAGTACCATGGGGACTGTAGTAGTCCTTCTCTTCTGAGAACCAGGTACATTCACTACATGATGTTATGATGTGGAGTACCAATAACCGAAAATCATAAAACCATGACATTCCACCCCTTATTCCATATCACTACATCATGTCAATATACATATGCAAACAAACAATAATTAACATGCATTACACACACAGAAAATGTATACCTATATATACATAGACTTACTAACTGCACTCCCCCAGCATCAAATTCCCTTGTGGTACACACTGAACATCCCCATTCTTCTGCATCACCCACCAAGTGGACCAGGTGACTTCTGCCAAATGCTTCTCCCAATGCTTAAATGTTCCGCCACCCATTGCTTTCAACATGGTTTTTAACAATCCATTGTATCGTTCAATTTTACCAGAAGCTGGTGCATGATAGGGGATATGATAATCCACTCAATGCCATGATTTTTGGCCCAAGTAGTTACAAGAGAATTTTTGAAATGAGTCCCATTATCTGACTCAATTCTTTCAGGAGTGCCATGTCGCCACAGGACTTGCTTCTCGAGGCCTAATATGGTGTTTCGGGCGGTAGCATGGGGTACTGCATATGTCTCGAGCCACCCAGTGGTTGCCTCCACCATGGTGAGCACATAACGCTTACTACTGCGGCTTCATGGCAAGGTGATATAATCCACCTGCCACGCCTCCCCATATTTATACTTTTGCCATCGCCCTTCCTCCCGAAGAGTTTTCATCCTCTTGGCCTGTTTAATTGTGGCACATGTTTCACAGTCATGAATAACCTGTGCAATAGTGTCCACAGTTAAGTCCACCCCTCGGTCTGTAGCCCACTTGTATGTTGCATCTCTTCCTTGATGGCCCGAGGTCTCATGGGCCCAGCGAGCTAGAAATAACTCACTCTTGTGTTGCCAGTCCAAGTCCATTTGAGCCACCTTAATTTTGGAGGCTCGATCTACCTGATGGTTATTTTGTTGTTCTTCAGTAGCCAGACTCTTGGGCATGTGAGCATCTACATGACACACCTTTACAACCATATTCTTAATTTGGGCAGCAATGTCTTTCCACAGTTCAGCAGCCCAAATAGGTTTACCCCTTCGTTGCCAGTTATTTTGTTCCCACTGCTGTAACTACCCCCATAAGGCATTTGCCACCATCCATGAGTCAGTGTAGAGATAAAGCACTGGCCACCTCTCCCATTCAGCAACATCTAAGGCCAGCTGGACAGCCTTTACCTCTGCAAATTGGCTTGATACTCCTTTTCCTACCGTGGCCTCTGCAACTTGTCGTGTAGGGCTCCACACAGCAGATTTCCATCTGCGATGCTTCCCTACAATACGACATGATCCATCTGTGAACAGGGCATATTTCTTTTCATTTTCTGGTAATTCACTGTATGGTGGGGTCTCTTTGGCACGTGATACCTCCTCTGCTGGTGATGTTCCAAACTTTTTACCTTCAGGCCAGTCCATGATCACCTCTAAGATTCCTGGACGACTGAGGTTCCCCATCCGGGCTCATTGCATAATCAACGCAACCCACTTACTCCAAGTGGCATCAGTAGCATGATGGGTGGAGGGAACCTTTCCCTTAAACATCCAGTTGAGCACCGGCAGTCGAGGTGCTAGGAGGAGCTGCGTCTCAGTTCCGATTACTTCGGAAGCAGCTCAAACCCCCTCATACACGGCTAAGATCTCCTTTTCAGTTGGAGTGTAGTGCTCCTCAGACCCCTTGTAGGCTCGACTCCAGAATCCCAGGGGTCAGCCTCGGGTCTCTCCTGAGGCTCTTTGCCACAAACTGCAAGTGGGACCTTTCTCTCCAGCAGCAGTGTAGAGGATGTTCTTAACATCCTGTCCCGTCCGTACTGGCCCCAGGGCCACGGCACGGGCTATCCCCTGTTTAATCTGCTCAAAAGCCTGCTGCTGTTCAGGACCCCACGTAAAGTGATTCCTCTTCTGCGTCACCTGATAAAGGGGGCTCACAATGAGGCTATAGTTTGGAACATGCATTCTCCAAAAGCCCACTACGCCCAGAAAAGATTGTGTCTCTTTCTTATTAGTGGGCAGAGACATGGCAGTGATTTTGTCGACCACACCCGTTGGGATGTGGCAACGTCCATCCTGTCACTTAATACCTAGGAACTGTGTCGGCGCTTGGTCCCTTACAGAATTCCTCCAGTCAGTGTGGCATCAGAATAGCAAGTTCTCAGAATAGCAAGTTAGCAAGTTCTTAGAATAGCAAGATCTCTTAATAGCAAGTTCTCTTCATTGTGTTTTACACACACCTTATATATCCTTCACTCGTAAGCAGTAAATCCACTCACGGTTAATTATCCTTAAGTTCTTCACAACAACGTAGATAACAAACAAAGGGTTGCTTAACTGTCCCAGAAGTGACCACATTAGCTGTGCATACTAAAGAGTACTCTGTTTAGGCCTTTCACTTTGCTTTGCTTGATAGCGAAACCAGCTCGCAGGAGGATCTGGATTATTTGCTCTCCTTTCTTGAAAACTTCCTTTGCTGTATCACCCCACACAACAATGTCATCAATGTACTGTAGGTGCTCAGGAGCACCGTCCTGTTCCAGTGCAGTTTGGATCAGCCCATGGCAAATGGTTGGGCTGTGTTTCCACCCCTGGGGCAAACGGTTCCAGGGGTACTGAACGCCCCTCCAGGTGAAAGCAAACTGTGGTCTGCATTCTGTGGCCAACGGAATGGAAAAGAAAGCATTAGCAATGTCAGTGGTGGCATACCACTTGGCTGCTTTGGACTCCAGTTCATACTGGAGTTCTAGCATGTCCGGCACAGCAGCACTCAGTGGGGGTGTGACTTCCTTCAGGCCACGGTAGTCTACTGTCAGCCTCCATTCTCCACTGGCTTTACGCACTGGCCATATGGGGCTGTTAAAAAGTGAGTGAGTTTTGCTGATCACTCCCTGGCTCTCTAGTTGACGAATCAACTTATGAATGGGGAGCAAGGAATCCCTGTTGGTGCGGTACTGCCGTCTGTGCACCGTTTTTGTGGCAATCGTTACCTGTTGCTCTTTTACCTGTAGCAACCCCACCACAGAGGGATCTTCTGACAGGCCAGGCAAAACCAACAGCTGCTTAACATTGTCTGTGTCTACAGCAGCTATTCCAAAGGCCCATCGATACCCTTTGGGATCCCTGAAATGTCCCCTTCTGAGGTAATCAATACCGAGTATACACGGAGCCCCTGGACCAGTTACAATAGGATGTTTTTGCCAGTCTTTACCAGTGAGGCTTATTTCGGCCTCCAACACAGTCAACTCTTGGGAACCCCCAGTCACCCCAGAAATGTAAACTGAGTCTGTCCCTTGGTGACTCGAGGGCATTAGAGTGCACTGTGCACCAGTGTCCACCAGTGCCTCATATTGCTGTGGTTCTGATTTGCCAGGCCATCGAATCCACACAGTCCAATACACTCTATTATCCCTTTCCCCCCCCGGCTGAGGGCAGGGCCCCTCTACTTGTTACCTCCCTTGTTCTTCTGATCAGGGCCCTTACGGCTTTTACCACGTTCCGCAGCGACAGGAGCGGAGGATTTCGCCTTGGTGATTGATTTGGCTAGCAGTTCTGTTGCCCGTGCTTGTAGTGCAGGAGTGGGTTTTTTGTGCCACTTCTTCATGTCTTCTCCATGGTCACGTAGGAAACGCCACAAGGCAATGCGCGACATAGTCTTACTGTCGTCACTTGCTCGAGCAGGAGGATGTTTTCTTCTTCTAATAGCTGAGATGTTGGATGATGCGAGTTGGGAGGACAACAAATTGCTCAGCCCCTTCTGTAGGCTGTCTCGACAATCCTGATTGTCATCAGGTTTATCGTCATGATTCAAAGAAGTCAGTTCCTCTATTATATCATCGTGATCACTCTCAAGTCTATCCAGTCTTTCAGTTACCTTTACAATGGCTGAAGCATAAACTTGCAGAGGGGTTAAATGTAGCTCAAAGTCATGGAGCCTGGAAATCAGTTCACCCATAGGGGTTCTTCTTTCCCCTCTGTCATACATGGCTGCTAATGTACCGGAGTACTTTTCTGGTGCAGTTCTTGTGAATGTACGCCACATGTCTGGTGTACACCTGATTCTCTCAGGATCATGCTCCTGGTTTGGATCATCAGGAATGAACCCAGGGTCATGTAACATTTCCACCACAGCGCATTCTCTCAAATAATGGATGCCTTTTTCCATAGCAGTCCATTTCTTTGCCTCAGGCATCAGATCATTTTTGAAGGGGTATTTTTCCTTCACAGCTAATAGCATCCGCTTCCAAAGGGTGAAGGACTCATCCTGGCATCTACTGATATCTCTGTCAATCGCTGAGTCTCTGGCAATACTTCCCAGCTGGCAGGCTTCTGTACTGTCTAGCAGTGCACTGTTGGCCCCACTGTCCCAGCATCGAAGTAACCAGGTGACAATGCGTTCACCTGGGTGCCGTGTAAAGTCTTTTCTCAAGACTCGAAGTTCAGTCATTTTCAGAGGACATGTAGTAAGGGTTTCAATGTCTCTTTCAGTTGTTGTTGCCCTGGGCGTTGGTGACCGGAATCTCATTGAGGGCCCTTCCCCTGGACTTTGGGGTGGCTCCCCTGGACCTTCTCGCTTTGCTGTCTCCTGTTCCGGAGGAAGCGATATTCGTTTCACCTTCCGTCCTCTTACAGGGGCAACTGAAATCAGTTGTAGTGCCTCTTGTGGTCGATCAGGCTGGTTGTTTTCCATGCTCTGTCTCTCAAGCTCGGCTTGGACCAACTTTTCTAATATGGCATGAAAGTTGGATTGGAGGGCGTGTAGTTCAGATTGAAGACTGTGTAGTTTGGATTGGAGAGAGTCTTGCTGAGTTTGAAGGTCGTCTCATTCCGTTTGGAGACTGCCAAGCTTGGATTGTAGAGTGTCCCGCTCATTTTGGAAGGTGTCTCGCTCAGATTGGAGACAGTCAAGCTTGGATTGCAGAGTGTCCCGCTCGGATTGGAGACAGTCAAGCTTGGATTGCAATTATACTGTATTATAGTGTGTTGTTTTGCATTCTGATATTTTATTTAGTAAATTAGTTCGTTTTCTCCTCAGATTATTGCCGCTATTCTTTGCTCTCAGGGCCATCTCCTTACCCTTTTCCCCTTTTCCTGGGTCGTGGGTCTGTGGGTCCCCCGTCCCCTTCATCACGGAACCGGGCTGAACGCCCGTAAACCATTGACAGTCCATCTGAAGTTTTTTCACAGAAAGAGTGTTAAGTTTTCATAACTTTCAGATCATATACAAGAATACATGTGACAACTACATACAGTCTGAGACTTCCAAGAGTTCTCATACTCTCACAGAATCTCTGCCTAACAGTGTAAACTATGAACAAGTACTGAAATTTCTCAAAACATTTTTGAGAAGACCCATCTATAAGCCAAATGACATTAGCATTTTGCAACACAGGTGAGAATGAGGAAAAAATGCATTTCCATACTACCAAAAAACATCTGGTTTCCCAAAAGAAGATTCCTTTCTCATCAGTTCTACAGTCTTTTGAATTAAAACTTTAAAGAGATTGCAAAATACTCTGATTTCCTGGTACATGTCTGCTTGTTAGCTAAGAATGAAGTTCCTGAGAATGAGTCAGATAAACTGCTTGCCAACCAACAATCACAAAATTCTACAGAGATGGATATATTAGCCATGTTTTCTTGTTTGGATTAGAAACTTCATAAGTAACGCAGGTAGAAACGATGACATCCATCAGAACTGCATAATCCAGGAAGAATTACCATAATTATCTGACCAAAGCTTCAAATAATACCCCATTCATGATTCTACAAATCAACAAGAAGATCTACAATTTACTATTGTATGGGCATGCATTTTAAATAACTTAAATACATACAAAGAAAAAGGGATGTTTAAGAAATGAAAACACACCATATGACTTTAGTCTGTAACTCTTTCCTTATTAATTAGGCATTTTCTGGCTGTTCAAACTTTTGGATTTAACTACCAGCTCACATTTTGCTGAAATTATCCAGTAGTTTCAAGTCAGTTGACTGAATAAACCGACGGGTCAAAATGGTGGGATCTCACAAACTGAATTTCTGAAGGAAACCAACATTAAAAAATACATATATACTAACGGAAAACGCTAACCATTGCTTTCTTCTCCCTCAGCAAACACACAATCTTATTAAGACTAGTGACATGGTAACTTACCAAAATAAACTGCAGAAGATATTTCCACAAGGTGCCAATTTTGTTTCTACTACAGATGCAAGATATACTACCATCTGGCTCTGAAAAATGTTATGCCTCTCTATAGGCTGCTGTGAGTGAACCAAGACATTAAGGATTGAATATTACTTGTTAAGAGCTTAAAAGCAAGCAGGAAAAACTTCATAAGAAGTAGGCTAGTTCTCTTCCAACAAAGAACTATCATAGAATCTGTTCAGATTACCTAATAAAATCAGTGATATTTTTAAATCAGGAGAAAATAACATGTAAAAAATGCATGTACTCAAGGATAAACAATCATAGAATCAGCTAGGTTGGAAAAGACCTATAAGATCATCCAGTCCAACCATCACCAATAACCCCACTAGACCAGGTCTCTCAACGCTATTTCTAAATGTTTCTTGAACACCTCCAGGGACGGTGACTCCACCACCTCCCTGGGCAGCCCGTTCCAGCACCTGACCACTCTTTCAGAAAAGTAGTATTTCCTATGTCCAGCTTAAATCTCCCCTGGTGCAACTTGAGGCCGTTCCCTCTTGTCCTGTCACTAGTTACAAGAGAGAAGAGGCCGATCCCCAGCTCACTACAACCTCCCTTCAGGTAGCTATAGAGAGCAATAAGGTCTCCCCTGAGCCTCCTCTTCTCCAGACTGAACAATCCCAGCTCCTTCAGCCGCTCCTCATAAGGCCTGTGCTCCAGACCCCTCACCAGCTTCATTGGCCTCCTCTGAACACGCTCCATTGATCAAAACTGTTCTATTTAATTATCTGATCACTCACTACAGAGTTAATTCTTGATAAAAAAATACAGAGGCAGATTTTCAGCTTATGTAAATGGTCCTAGATCCATAAGAGCACGTAACACATTCTTTTGAATCATGTCTTGCCAATAACTTATAATGGTGTGGATGTGTACATGTACAAGGATAAAAACATGCAAGGTTTATTTGAGTAGCTCAACATGACATCTTGAATCGAACAGTCTTGTTTTCATTATCTAAGCTATTTTCAAAACAATGAGAATTTTATCATTATCCCTTTGAATTGAGTTCCTAAATGGAAAGTTAGGTCTGTGCTAGATTACAGCTCTCGGCAATACTGACAAGTAACTTTTTTTTTTTTTAAATAGACAACTAGCTACTATGTTATCTTGTTTGAAAAATTATAACAATTCTTCCTCCCCCTTTTCAACAATCTGCATCAATTCAATATAACCAACACAATGTAGGGACAGTTTTGTAACACACTAGGTATGAGATGTGGCAACAAATAACATCTCTCAAGAGAGGCAAAGATCTGGTCAGCTGCAAAAGCTAGGGTGAAAATTCAACACATTCTCCAAACTGATTCAAGACATATTGTGAATTTCTGATATTTGAAGTTTTCCTAATCAAATTGTAGAAAACAATGAAAAACAAAATAAATACCTTCACAGACTTAGGATCATGTTTTCTTGCCTCAGCTGTACTTCATGCCACAATGATGAGAGTATGCTAGGCTACTTTCGAAATCCAACTTGCTGATTTTGTTTTACTGACTGTATTACAGCTACTTGACTGAGGTTCCTCTTAGAATACTGGGAGGGTCTAGTTTGCAAAGTACATGGCTTTAGAAATTGAATATATATATGCACTGTAAATTTGGTTGGAAAATAAACGATATGTGATGTAGCCTTATCAAAAGCAGTAATTTTCTCATCGTATCTGTTAATCTCCTAAAGAAGTATTTTAGAAACTAGTAAAAAAAATTTGTGCAAGCAGCAAAATGCAAAGGATAATTTGGACAGAAAAACATCCAGACAGATAAAAGCTGACAAAGTTAGTTACCAGAAGCCTAATATGGCAATATAAAACTCTGAAAATACAGTATCTCTGAATTTAATTATATCTGGTCCTTAAGATGCAAGCGAGGACAAACATACTTAATCTGTGGTAAATCAGTTTAGCTTGAAAAATCTGAATAAATGCCTCAGCTCAAACAAAACAAAGAGGTAAAACAAACCATTTCAAAGATACAACTATATCAGAAGTCAACTTCAGTACTGCTGCAGCAAACACAGACAGGGCAGGATTGAAATAACACACTGCCCAAATTCACAATTGCCCTGACACAAACATAGCACTCACACTGATGAACACCCCAATCTGTAAATACTGTGTTCATTTTCCTGACCAAATTAGATTGAACCGTATATACTTGGGAGAGATTAAGAATTACATTCATAATAACGAAAAAAAAATCTTGCTATTTTTTGCTTGGAGACCCAGCAATCCTTGGGCTTCATATAATAAGGTACCCAAAGGACTGATACGTTCGAATATCAAAAACAGCAGGTGACTGTTAGTGAGAAAAAGAAAAGCAACAGACAAATACTAAACAATCAAAAGTATCTGCCTTATCATGCATCACCAAGAGCCGGGATTCTGTGAACTCCCTCTTCCCCAAAACCTGAGTTCATGCCACAAAACGAGGAAGCAAACTGACTAACACACAAACTGCTACAAGGCTTGTGGTTGGTTATTTATTTTTGTTTCTTTCTGTTTTGTTCTGGGGAGGTGCGACAGGGTAGGAATATGGCTGGTTTGTTCTCTTTTGCCTATTTCCTTTTAAACACAGTACCTTACAGGGCCTTTATCTATACAATTCTCTATTTTTTTCCTCTTTTGTACTCAACAAATAACTAGAAGAAAAACATTGTGTCCTGTACTATTTGTTATACCTGGAGATTGCCAAGGGAAAATTTTGAAAACAAAAGATTTTGTTGATCTGAATGTTCCACAAGAGCAACTTTGATCACATTATAAGTCATAAACTGCACTTAATTATATCTCTTCAGATAATATTTTTTATACCTGTGTATGTATAGGTGGGGTGTTTGCTTGCTTTCTCCCAAAATGCCATAAAGATTGAACCATGGCAGGACATGGTCTTGACTGATCTTGCCAACAGTTGACTGCAGGTGTTTAAGCCTGTTTTGAAATCACCACTGGCAATACTTCAAAAAGTACCAGATGCACCATTTGCATAAGTAGGGCAATATATGAGAGCTATTTTTCCTGTTTTTTTCCCCCCTTTTTGATAAATACAGACTGACAATACTAAATGATTTTGTTTACAGATTAACAGAAAAAAATCCTGAGAATTTTCTAGGTGTCATTGAGCAGCTCACTAAATGTCTAACACATTTGTGGAAGCATCGTGGTTCATTTAATGGCCTTGGGATGAAATTTATGCAACTTAGCTAATTACATTTGAGCAAAATAATATAACGATGCTTGCAATAATTCTTCCCAGATAGTCACCTGCACGCACATGCTGATACTAGCCTCTCATGTCATTCTAGAAGTGATCTTTGGTTGGCCAGAACTGGGGAGGGATGAGGTCTGCGGTCTGCATGGATATACTGCTCTAGAACTCTCCTCAGAACATGAGTAGGGCTTTATGCCAAAAAGGAGGATATCTTCAGCATGGCTTATGCCCTGTAGCTTCAGGGATATAGAAGACATAAAATAAGGCACCATTAGAGCCTATAAACACACTACAAAAATATCATGCCATACAGAATTCTTGAATCTTGATTGAAAATTTTGATGTCCAAGAAAAGCTAAGTTTTAATGCATCTTACCTGGAAGAGCACTAAAGATCTTTTGAGGCAGGGTACATATCCAACACCTAAAAAAACAGAAAAAAATTGCACTGTTTGTGAAAACCATGAAAATCTCAGACTCTGCAAGATTCTATTGACTATAGTAGACAGTTTACTTATCCTCAGAAACCATATCTTCCACAGGAAAATCTCTTAAGAACGGAATCACCTGCTATGAGCAAAATCATACCCATTTTTTCTTTGCTACTGTGAAAGAACAGTTAAGGCTTTCCAAGCATCTACCTATCTGAATGCCTTGTCAAGACAACATTTTTCATAAAGTATTCGTTTTTGATTAATTTTTCTCATATTTTTAGTGCTGACAGCAAATATGGAATCTGTATGAAGAATAACATTTCATTCCTCTTACAGTTCTAAAAAGTTAAAAACAATTTCTGACAAATTCATCATAAATTTCCATTACAGAGTCAAATCATGGGACTTAGAACATAACCAGGAAGATCTAATCAGAAATGTATTTAGTATACAGTACAGAAATGAATTAATATTTCCTCTTATGTTCTTATAATGTTTCAGATAATTCAAGGAGATAGCAAACATTCTTCTTGTCATTAACCATGCCTACCATATTGTAAGGAGTAAAAAAAAAAAGAAATATAATAATTTCTTCCCAAATCCTCAGAGAAGAGCAGGTATCAACAAATTTTCAAAAAAAAAAAAATTAATTCTGGTCAAAGGCCAACAGTTCTAGAAGATTTAGAAGGTAACAATAAGCAAACTACAGCTACTGAGTAAAAGGAAACAGCTTGCCCACACCTTTTGGATGTGCCCTGATAACTTTCTGTTGAAATATTCTAATTGGTGACACTGCTAAAACAGAGAATGTAGACTTACAACAGCTAAGCAGAAGCTAGATACGTTAGAACCATCTCTCACTCCCCCTTCCCCCCCCCCCAAAAAAAAAAAAAAAGAAAAAACACTTCTTCCCATCTCTTGTCCAACGAACTGTGAGAAAATACTATTGCAGGTTACCTAAGAAAAACAGCTAGTGCAAAAAGCCACGTCAAAAAGAAATTGTCAGTGCTAACAATTTAGGGAAGATTCTGTATTTATTTTAAAGCTGGTATATACCATAGGAGTGGAAACAGTTGTTCAGAGTACACAGAAAAGTAAAACACACAGGAGATGCAAACATTAGAACCTAGCCTGTGCTCCATACAACGGATAACTTAGGACATTCACCCTAACCTAAGAGAAGTTGATGAGTTACAAATGTTATCAACACACAGTGCTCTTCCAAGAAAACAATTTGAAAAAAAAACAGTAAAAGAGATATTAATACTAAATTACGTTTATAATCATAAATATTTGATATCAAGAACTGATATCAACAAACATTTTTGTATGTATTCCCCAGGGTGGCAAAGTAAATCAGAGGGATTCTGTTTGTGTATAATTGAAGAGATGAGGAAAAAGCTAGACAAAGGAAGAATCAGAAGGAAAAAGCAAGCCTTCCAGCAGAAGTCTTACTTGGGAGGAGTTTAAAGGTGATGCCTAACTGGAGGTGAGAAAATAGTAGAAATCATAGAAGCAGTGATCAGAGTAGAGAATGAATAATGTCAGAGGACTGATGTAATTACTGCAAGCAACCAGGATGCTGGAGAAGATAATGCCCAGTCATCCCAAGAAGAGGACTTAGACCACAGTTCAGGGAAGCCTGATGGAACAGGGACTCTCCCCCTCTCATTTCCCTAATGGAGGAGGGCTCTCATAATCGTGACTGAACTATATAAAAGCTTTGTAAATCTGCCCATGGGCCATCCAGATTAAGGTTTGACTAATTCCTCCAATCCCCAGAATGACTAAAATAACTGAAGATAACTTCACAAAGATTTTCCTTTCCATTATGAGCTCAAAAAGCTGCTAAAACTCTCTTTTGAATTCCTAAATAAATTTATCTTGGAATAGATTACTAAGGACTATCTCTTATGTATTTCAGAAAATTAATCAGTAACTATCAATAAAATCAAAAAGTATACTTTAAGGGACTAATACATCCTAGATATAAAACTCAAGAAAAAAAACACTAAATCCTTTCTGAAATAGTTTACATTAATAGGAAGCACAAGCTGTAACTACGCTGTGTAGTTGAGAAACGCTGTAATTAAAGGAGAATTTGCTTTCTATTGGGCTCATTAAAAGCGTAAGTATAAAGATGAAAATTACATTTCAGTTTCTAGTAATTGCATTTTGTTGACATCTGATTAGTCATGCTGGTCTTAAATGCTGACAAGGCCATTAATAAGCTGGGAATTAGTGAATGAGGTAATCTAGAACATTTGTGAGTAAATAAATCTTTAAGGTAATTATCCTCTACAATGTCATTTTAAGACAATGAAGATGCCGTATTTTAGTGATAATGCTTTTTTTCGTACAGTAAATAGAATGAGTTTTCTTTGATTCAAAGAAACATGCTTAAAAATCACTAAAAAGCCAGCTACGTTATACTGTTTATAGCAAAATACTGACATGTATTAATAAGTAAGCTAAATCAAATAGCTCTTACGTCCTTACACTGTGCCGAAATAATCACTGACTAAATGTTACTTTTTTCTACAAATTGACAGCTTAAAAAAAAAAACAGAAAGGGGAGGAGGAGGCAAACGGAAAATTCTTTGTGACTTAGTGAAATATAAACACATTTAAATGTTTTATTAAGAGTTATAATAAAGCCAATTATTGCTTATTCATGCCTAAAAAAATCCAGTAATATTTTCCAAGTAGAATATCACACCTCAGGCAAAGTACTCTCCACAGCAGGTAGATGAAGAAACATCAGACAGCAGTAAACTGAGAAAAGTTTTAATAATGTTGCAGAGTGTCAGGACTATGCAAAAAGGAAATAAACAAGGTTGGTTTGTTGCTTTTTTTCCCCCAAATTCTAATAAAAGCATGTCTCAAAATGTTACCTTTGTGTGGAGTCCTGAAAAGGAGCATATTGACTTAAACGTAATGATTACTGTAGGCTGTAGTTATCACTACATCTAATTTCAATACCTGTTCAGAGAAACACAATTTCTATCTTTGAGAGATAGACTGTCTTTCTAAGGGTAGAGCAAAATTGCATGAACAGTGCCTTAATACTTCCAGTGAAATAACAGCAAAACCATCACTTGATTAGAATTACAATAAGAGAAGACCAATTCCTTTTTTAGTAATCAGAATAGGTAATTATAGAGCTAATACTATTTCAAAGTCATCTAAGTCAATGAAGAACTCACAGCAAGAAAAGGAACATTTTAAATATCTGGAATGACTAACCCTAACATCAAAAACCTTAGTCTTAGACTATTTCTGCCACCACTTCATTCCCACAGATTTCAAACAGATTTATTGTCCATTTTTAATGAAGATTCTTAGTATTCTGACTATAACAACCTCTGCAGTTTCACAAAGATTCTGACTTCTGGTGGTACTCTGTTTTGAGCTGCCTGCCAGTAGCAGAGTATGCAGTAATTTGTTTTTGCGTTAGCTCTCCTCCGAAATATGGACAAAATAATACACCTTTACCCTTTCACTTTGATTTGACAGACTGCAATTTCTTTTACCACATTACATTTTATCAACTATTGCGAGTTAACACCAAAGACTATGAAACTAGTATTGATGAAGTTAAAACAGATTAGCAGGCTTGTAGACTGGATGGCCTCAGGATTGTGAAAAAAATCTTCAATTATTAACTGTTAGTTCCATGGAAGGAGTTTTGTATGTTCAAGTCTAGCATTTGTCAAGCTTTGGTTATTTATAGGGTCAGGATTTCATTTCAAATATAAACAGGCAATTTTTGCCTCAGGCTTTGATAGACCAAGATTTCTCACTTGGACTTAAAAGCAAAAGGCTCATGTAATGTTAATCACAACAACCTGAATGAGAAAGCAGTCTGAAAATAAGACTTCTAAAATGCAACTTCCCATGGGGTTTCCTGACAAAATGATTAATATTTCTCTACTCATATGGAAAATCACTACTCAAAACCACCTGTTCCTGGCTTAAGTAGGAAAAAGTTAACTGAAATCAAAGCATATTAGCAACTATAAAATATTAATACTCTGGATTTCTTTAGCAAACTTTTTCAACTTTGCATTATTGATGACAACTAATTGTAGTTGAAATTGCCGCAGGACAAGCTACTTTTACTTTCTCTACAGACTTTATATTTTTAACTATAAATGTTTTCTTGTAAAATCCAATGGACCCCTGGCAAGATTTCATTATGTCTTCTCACATTCACATGTCTTGACTGAAAACCGATAAGCAGCACCAATTCCTTGGGAAAAAAATCTAGGCATGCCTTATTATTTTTGTGTAAAATCGAAGAATTTATTTTTAAAATATTCTTGCATAGGCCACATTCAAGGAGCATTAAAGCTAGTTTTAGTGTTTTTCAATACCAAGAAATGTCTCACAGTAGCCACTGGCAGCATTAAGGCACACAAGATCGCAAGAATTCTGCAGCAGTTTAAAAAAGTTGTATTCTTTCTACAGAAGCACTATATCAACAGAAAATGCAAACCCATGCATCTGAGACATGTAGCTAACAAATCATATTCTTCATTGTCAAGTATGCATGTTTTCAAAAAGAACCTCCCCAAAGTGACTCTGCACTGAGTTATTTGTATGGAAGGCTCAGAACATCTTAAAAATTTTAATTCGTTGACATCACTACAGGAGAAACAGCAGTACACTGCTTGTATACAATAAAGTATACTACAGAAATACACTGTTTTAAGGCCACAGCAAGTCTGAATCATAGAATCATAGAACGGCTTGGGTTGAAAAGGACCTCAAAGATCATTGAGTCTCAGCTCCCCTGCCAAGTGCAGGGTCACCAACCACTAGACCAGGCTATCCAGAGCCATGTCCAGTCTGGCCTTGAATGCCTCCAGGGACAGGGCATCCACAACCTCCCTGGGCAACCTGTTCCAGTGCATCACCACCCTCCGTGTGAAAAACTTCCTCCTAATATCTAACCTAAACCTCCCCTGTCTCAGCTTAAAACCATTCCCCCTTGTCCTATCGCTATCCACCCTCACAAACAATTGACCCCCCCTCCTGTTTATACGCTCCCTTCAAGTACTGGAAGTAAACAATGAGGTCTTCCCGGAGCCTTCTCTTCTCCAAACTAAACAAGCCCAGTTCTCTCAACCTTTCCTCATAGGAGAGGTGCTCCAGCCCTCTGATCATCTTGGTGGCCCTCCTCTGCACTCGTTCCAAGAGCTCCACGTCCTTCTTGTGCTGGGGGCCCCAGGCCTGGACACAACACTCCAGATGGGGCCTCACAAGAGCCGAGTAGAGGGGGACCACCACCTCCCTCTCCCTGCTGACCACTCCTCTTTTAATGCAGCCCAGAACATAGTTGGCCCTCCGGGCTGCCAGCGCACTCTGCTGGCTCATGTCCAGCTTCTTGTCCACCAGGACCCACAAGTCCCTCTCCGCAGGGCTGCTCTCAAGGAGTTCTTCCCCCAGTCTGTATAAATACCTGGGATTGCCCTGGCTCAAGTGCAGCACCCTGCACTTGGCCTTGTTGAACCTCATTAGGTTCTCGTGGGCCCACTACTCCAGCCTGTCCAGGTCCCTCTGGATGGCTTCCCTTCCTTCCAATGTATCGACTGCACCACTCAGCTTGGTGTCATCTGCAAACTTGCTGAGGGTACACTCAATTCCATCATCTATGTCATTGATAAAGATGCTGAAGAGCACCGGTCCCAGGACTGAGCCTTGGGGGACACCACTCGTGACCGGCCTCCACCCTGACATAGAACCATTAATCACAACCCTTTGGCTGCGATCAGCCAACCAGTTCTTAACCCACCGAACAGTCCATCCTTCAAATCCATACCTCTCAAATTTAGAGAGAAGGATGTGATGAGGGACCCTGTCAAAGGCTTTGGAGAAGTCCAAGTAGATGACATCCATCTCCCTCCTCCCATCCACCGATGCCATCACTTCATCGTAGAAGGCCACCAGATTGGTCAGGCAAGATCTACCCTTGGTGAAGCCATGCTGGCTGTCTCGGATCACCTCCTTGTCACGTATGTGCCTTGACATGTCTTCTAGGAGGATCTGCTCCATGATCTTCCCAGGCACAGAGGTGAGGCTCAAAAAGGCTCAAGAGGCTGAAGAAATATGTAAACTACAGGAACGGAGTTAGGGACTTATCTGCCCAGGGAATACAGCTTAAGGAGGTCAAGAGTGACATTACAGTGAGCTACCCACCCTCTACACACTTTCAGGTTGATGATAGCACTAAAGCTTCAGGATAAAACAGCTTATTCTGTCCAGGAAGACTGTCAACATCACCAGTTTATTCACGCAATCACGCAATCCAGTTGGTCATGTATTACTCATGAACAAATCCTTAAGTATCTATCTCAAACGTGTTAAGCCCTGGCTATCCTAGCTTGGCTATGTTGGCCAGCAACTTCCGCAGAAGAGTCCAAGATCCATAACTTACTGACCCATTATCTTCCGCACAGGAAACTGAGCAGCGATTTGTCAAGGTTTTATGATTTTTGATAGGTATTCAATATCATAACATCATGTAGTGTACTGGGAGTTAAAAAGTTAAGACTCCTAGTTCCATGGATTGTCGATATTTCTGGTCTCTTGGTCTCAGAAGAGAAGAATGAACTACAACTCGCAGAAGACGTCATTGTTCCGTTTCCATTTTCTGTTCGGAGAGAAAGATAAAACTGACTGGGAGTCACAAGACTGCTCTTTGCTCTCTGGGGTCATGTCACATACAGCATTAGAGTAAGGACTTACGTTTCAGAAACTCTCATTTTATTTATTAGCTTCAATTCCAACCATATTGTATTACATTGTATTATCTCATATTCTGCTATTATATTTAGTAAATTAAGTTTTTTTTCCTTAGCTTATTGATGCTGTTTTCCTCATCTAGACCCATCTCCCTAGCTTTTCCCTTCCCCCCTTCCTTTTCCTGGGGAATGGGTCTGTGGGTCCCTTTGCTCTCTTTGTCACAAAACTAGGCTGAACCAGGCCAAACCATGACACGATTACATAAACATCTCCTTTTCACATTCAACCATAAAATGCAGATGACCACCAGAGGAAATATAACAGTGGGATAGGGAGGTCAAGGCGTGCTCTGTCATGATACCACCTTCCTCTTTATTCTTGTTCTTGACTTCTTAAAAACTTGCAGGGAGAGATAATAGAAGCCTTATTCTAATTTCTTCCCAAAGTAGCGATTCTGAAAAGCTTTCAGAGCTACAAACATTAGTCCACAAATAAGAGAATGTTATTCTTTTTTGTTTGGTATCCATATTGAAAGTGCATTTCCACTTACATATTTATGCCTAAGAGACTTTAATTCAGAAATTATATTATGAAGATACATACAGCTTTTATTCCCAGATGCAGAAAGGAAAGTCCTCACACTCTTTAAAACTAAATCCTTTATCATAAGATGCTGTTCTGCAACCTTGAAAGCAAGAGGGTTGAGCGTATCGTTGCAGGACTATCCATTGTCTACTAAATAAGTACAGGAAAATGGCCTAATTCAAATTCAAAGTATTTGGAAAAATTCTATATTTAGCACTGAAAAGTAACTTAAGATTCCAAGCTGCAATTGCATCTGCCTCAAAGAGCTCTTTATTTGTCATACTGAATTCTGAAGGATGTGTAGATATACACATTCATTTATACAACAATTTAAATGAGGCCTATAGAAATCTAGAATGGAGCAACTCCAAGTCTGTCAAACTTGAACTTCATACCAACTTCAGCAAATGGTTGAAACTGTTAATTCAGTATGAATCAACAAAATCATTACAAATAGAAAGAACCAGTCAAGTCCTTAAGCTAGGTACACAGAAAAAACTTAGGAGTAAAACTTCATCTTTTGGCTCCTGAGGAGATCAGATTCTTGAAATATAATATCTGTCTGCCCTGCGTAAAGGGAAGCAAAAAATTCATCATGTCAGAATAGGACAAATTAAATCACTTGATTAAGGAGTTGCCTTTCTTGCTGCATATAATCACCTCCCAACAGCCTAACATCCAATACCTCAAAATGTTAAAATCCTTTACAATTTCACCTTCATCCACTCCAGATACGTGGACTGGAACCTCCCAGATCAATTTTTATCTTCTGCCATTAAAAGACCCTAACATTTTCACATCTCTAAGAGCAAAGGCAGAAGTTTACAGTTGCCTTAGATGGTAACTTCCATTATCTGTCTCATCAGATCATCAGTTTTTAAGTCTGTTTCTACAAATGAGTTGATAAGACCTATAATCCTTGCATTTGAATTCTTTCTTTAAAGAATCCTAATCCTGGACCTCCCAAGAATTTCTTTCAATTGCATTGTGTGGTATTCACCACTTTTACTGAACACTGTATTTTTGAATTAGTCTTTTTAGCCCTGTGGCTTTAATATTTGCTATAATCTTAAATCAACTGAGACTGATCACTGCTGTTCATTTCTCTCCCTCATCATTCTAACTTCAATTACAATTAGTTCATATTGCTGAATATTCAAAATTACTGCTCCCAGTCTACTCTCCAATAGTTCACAATGCTAGTGTCGTTTAATTTAATCTGTTTATAACTCAAGATGTAGAATTCTTTAATTTTACAGTTTACTTGAACTTCAATTTACTTCACTATCACCTGTTCTGCAGTCTATTTTTATTACAGTTTTGATGGTCACCTTTGTATGCACTTCTTACACGATCACACAAATCACAGTATACTCTTCACATCCAGACTTGATGGCTTTTTACAATCACTATTACAGAAATTTGCTATAACTACCTTTAAAACAAATCCTTAAGAATGCAATAAAGTGCTTTCTACTTAAGTTTTTGTAAGTTTTCATGCTGTACATCATGAAGTATCGTGTGGGCTGCTACATTAACATTTAACAGAAAAATTATCTATAATTATCTATAATGTGAAAGTACTTTGCTAGAAGTAGGTTGAGATAAAAACTATTTACTAAGACAAAAGATGAAAATTGAAAGAGAAATGCAATAACAATATATATATATAAGGTAATTAGCTATCACGTGCTGACTGACACCCAGCTAACAATACAACTGTCCTCCACCAGTGTAAGGTACCACTGCCAACTGACACCCAGCAACCACTGGGCAACAGCCACTCCTCAGCCAAGACCCCGCAGCTTTCTAGCCTTCTGCGTGATGACGCAGTGGTATGGAACAGCCCGTTGCCTAACTCAGACCACCTGTCCTGACTCCGCTGCGCCCCCTGCTGCCACACCCCAAGGACAGCAGCTCTTCCCTGCTGAGCGAGCTGTCCTAGCATCATTCAGCAACGTCCAAAACATCAGTACGCTATTAAAACTGTCCCAGCTGAAACCAGGACGACATGAAGCAACATGTTATTTTAATTAAACAACATTGCAGTGGTGAAAAATATTCAGCTGAAACTTTAGACAATGAGAAGCTAAAACCTTCTACCCTACTTGGTGTTTTTGATGCACAGACACAACACATACTCTGTCAGCTAGTTGGTTGATATCAAAAGATATAGAGAACACTACTTAAGTCTTGGAAAGCTTATAGCCACATTTAAGTACTGTTGATGTAATAAGGCATGTCCATTGTTTCCTGTAATAGAAGATCATCTATCCTCTCTGACAAATTATTACACATACTTTGTAGTTGCATTTTGCCGTGTGCTATATTTCATTGTTCATATACAACAGCCCACCAGAACAAGTCAAATTAAAACATACATGCATACAAGACTGGCAAATAATAGACAAGGTGCCTATCTTACACCTTCTTCCTTTTAGAGTTACTACATTCGATTTACGTCACCACCACCAACTGTTCTAGCACTAATTACAGAAGTTGTATTTGAAGTCCATTTTGTATTTAAATATAAATTCTGTCACTGCTTTTGTTTTTAATTAAGAGTGCTAAGACAGTTCTGGATAGAGTTAAAATAAAACAAGAGTTAGTTTTCAAAAAACTGGAAGATTCAAGAGACAAACATGTTGACATATTATTAGTTAATTTCTAGTACATTTTAGAATGCATATAGAAGGAAATAACCTGATCCAAAGAACAATAGAGCCAACTGAAAGACTTGGTAATATTACGAAGCTCCATCTTAAGCTTCTGATTTCAAACTTTTTTTCCCCACAAGGACTGGGCTTATACATACTGTATGTTTTGATGGTGAAGCTTGTTCTAAATAAAGGGACAAAAAAAGGGTCCCATGCACTTCTTTAGTTCACTCAAGTCCTTGAAATAGGGTTTAGACTAGATTTAGAGAAAGGAAAGGTAGCATGGCAGAAAGGCAATTTTATATTCAGTGAGATGCATTGGTCTTTAATGAGAAATAAAAATGAAATACATGCTTCTATTCAGTAGATATTAAGTCTTCTGAGACATTTCAACAGAAATTACTGATAAGTCAGTAAATTGTGGTGGTCCTTATTACAGACTTCGTGCCAGTGGTTTTGCTGATGTGTCAAGAAATAAGCTCAATAATTTTAGCCATTTGATTGAGCTTAACAGTGCTCGGGGGAAAATAACGGAGCAAACACCCTTGCAAAACCAGGGAAATATTTTACTCAATTTTCATTACCATGTTAGCATCTCAGATGCGACAAACAATTAGAAACAGTAGGGAAAGAATGTTAAATTTCAAGAGAAACACAAACTTGTTCAACAGAACCTGACTCGTTTCATTACACAGGTTAATAGATGCTTTGTGCAATGTGTCTACACGGGAATTTTATTGAACAATTCTGTTTGTTTCACATTGTTCTAAGAAAAAGCACAAATTCATCGAATCTATTTTTAACCTATTGACTTTACTACAGACAGCTTAGTCTGCTGCTAACTGCTTTTCTCTCTCCATAATTTCTCTCTTCTTAATTAAGGTGCATTTATTTGTAGAACAGAAGTTTTAGTTGTCCTTAATTTCAAATTTGACATATTCGAACAGAATTACATTTTCTTTCTCACTGTAAATGGAAAGAATGGATGTAATCTGGTAACGATGCTGGATGGTTAATGAAAAAATAAAATTAAAGGAAATGTAACCAAAGAGAGGTACCCAAGGAAACCTAAGGCTAGCTATGAAAATTCCTTTTAGATTCCAAAAAAGAACGTAATAGCAAAATGTCTTGCCAGCTTAGCAGAAAATACGAACACAGAATATAAACAATATATCAGGAAACAAAGATTTTCCACTTCCATTCTCAGGCTTCTCTTTAACTCATTAGGTCATTGTCACATTGCGCTATAACAGCAAAGGAAAGAATCCCTGTATATTTCACATTACAAAATGTAATGACCAGTGAATGATCTTGCCACAATTTTTGAAGTTAGTTTTAATTCCCTTCCTGTACATCTACCATTCCTGCAGTATATTCTTTCCCTTCCAGTACATGTTCATATGTTCAAAACTTGAATCAAAGAAAAATGCTAAATTGTATACTAGAGTTCATTATACAGTAAGCAGTATATTCTTAACAATATGAATAACTATCTCCAATAAATAACATAGAAGTACAAAGATAAGTGAAGCACATGTCACTAGGTCTAAGCTAGAACCGTGTGTTGTACTTCCACAATTTGAAGTACTATTCCTTCTTAATAAGAAATTCCAGGAAAAAAAACTACATATTACCCTTGTAATTTGTTCATAAATATTCCCATTACAACTAACAAGTTAATTAGCAAAGAAATCATGTATGTTTATCTTATTGCACTCTGCACCTAATGTAAAGATATATTCCAGGCTTAATAATGAGCAGCAGTAGTAAGAGGGGACAAATGAAGAGTACAAAATTGAAAAAAAAAAAAAAAGGATTCTTTGTGGGAAAATCAGTGCCAATTAAACTCAAAGACAACTGTGTAAACAATGGTCCATGAGATATATTTCTAACTTGCCTACTGATCCTAAAAGGAAATACTTAAACCCTGTCAGAATTCAAAATAGGACTAGGACCATGTAAAATTTTCTTCCAACCTTCTTTTAAACTGTGAAAAAGCTTTATTGTATGGGCATTCTAGAATCATTAGCTCTGTTGAAGAAATATATCTAATAGCAATAAGCAATTATGCAGATGCATTTGTAATGGAGAAGTTGAAGTTTTATTATGCTTTCAGATGAATAAAATAATGTCCTGTATTGAACCAGCCAAATCTTTTAGAAGTTTACATTTTGTATTTAATCTATTCCTATAATTTAATCGTGATAGTCTTATGCATTATACTAGGGTTGAATAAGTGTGTAATTATCTGAATGCAAGATTTTTATGCACGAGATAATTACAGTGCTACAGGCTATCCTCACAATATAGACAAGGATAGATGAACCGATTAATTTTTTTTATAGTTTTTATTTCATGTAACTCTTCCATATTCTTGGATGAATATAAAAGGCTTATAAAAAAACATTTATAAAAAAAACATGTATATGAATTTAGCCTGCAAATACTTGCTATTTATCAAGGGAGTACATCTTAGACATAACAGAAATCCGTGTATGCTTTATTAGTTACTCAACAAAAAATGAAGTTAACGTCTCCAAAGGAACAAAAGTTTCAGTTAAGAAATTGAAATAGAACAGTAAAGTTTACTGATCTCAAGATAGCTTATCATGCAAATTATCAGTGAACCATGAAGGCACCTTTTCTATAATTTGACGTTAAACTCCTTTCTCCTGACATTCTTCCACTATTCTTATGAAACACTAGAACTTAAATGCACACAGAGAGTGAAAGGCAGAACACTTCAGGGACTTGCACAACATTCACATCAAGATGCGCAGGCTCCCTTAAGCGAAGGACTTCACCCAAGTATTACCACTGCTCAACCACTTTTAGATAGGCTTACTGGAGAGCAAAATAAACCACATCTTCTATCAAACACAACATTTTTAATACCTAATGGAAGCAGAAGAGGTATCGCACTTTAGCATTCTAGTTTATCCCATTTTTAGTATTACTAATAATGACATGCATTTGTTAAAAAAGTAGGTTGCAACAGACAAAGAGAAAAATTGAAGGATACTGATCTATCACATAAGCTAAAAAGCTAGGAAACATTCATTCAGATTTGTGCAAAAAGTTTGATCTGATCATAGCAAAGTATCAGTATAATAAAACACCAGCAAATTGGCTATGTCTGAAAGGGAGCATAATAACATAAAATCAATCTAATTCAAGTTTTAACATTGAGGCTCTTATAGTTGATGCCACAAGTGTTAATTACATGAGCATGACCAGTAGATGAGACTTTCCTTTATGAAGACTAACAGTATTTTATGACAGATCACTACTTGTCACATTAAGGGCACAGTTATTTGCCCTACAAACCATTTGATGCTTGTTTATACATGTCCTGGTTTCAGCCAAAACAGTGTTAATAGCAAACCAGTATCTCAGTACTTACTGAATGATTGGAGAGCACCTGGGAACAGTTGCCACCTTCATAGCTCTGCAGCAGGATTATTCCATACCACCTGACATCAAGCAGAAGGTCACAAAGCTGTGAGCAGCCACTGCTTTGGGGTGGCCAGAGTGAGATCTTGTGCTATTGGTGGGCCCTTGTATTGTTGCTGTGTGGTAATTAACTGCATTGAGGTTATATATATACATTGTTATCATTATATTCTTGTTTTCATTTTTCTATTCTTAATAAATAGTTTCTATCTCAATCCACAGGTTCTATTTTGTTTCCTGTTCTCTCCCTCTTTCCATTTTGGTGGGAGGAGTGAGCAAACAAATGGCTGTGTGGTGTTTAGTTGCCTGCTGGGTTAGATCTTACTAAACAATTTATGAAGTACCCATGAAAGTTTCCCTGACACTTGGGTCATGGTTTTTGTTTGTATCTTACAAATTCTGAGCTAGAATTTTTCTAATTTCATGTCAGTTTTTTTTTTTTTTTTAAAGTTAAAAACAGAGAATGAGTTGGGACTTCAATAACTCAATTCCTTGGTCCATGGCATGCAAACCAGGGACACAAACCCCATTTTCAACTTTCCAGCATTTGTCCTATCCTTACTTTCTCCCTTTAACAAAAGATTTCTTTATTCAATAGAAATAAAGATGAGAATATAACATATTTGCACCACACAATTCACAATCAATTTTGGTGAAACTGAAAGGAGATACTCTCCCTACTCCTTGTTTAGCTTGTGCTACCACTTGTATCTAATTACAATACCAGCTCTGTGAGGTTCAAGGGCTACTAGAGGCTGTCACCTCCAACAGCCTGCCAGTCAGTTATCTATAGGCAATGATTGACTTGGCATTTCAGTTCCCTTAAAGGCACTATTACCAACCTCTGCTAAATATGGATTTAGCATCAGTCAAACAAACAAAAAAAAGCTGGCTTATTACAGTCCTGATATTACATGATCACGGGGCATAGATTTTCAGCATGTATACCAAAACCTCACACGTGGACTTTAGGACACAGTTTCAGGAATAAGCATCTGCCACATCACAGTCTTTTTTTTGTTGTTGTTCTTACCTTTTAAAATTAGGCACAACTGCTAACAGTTAAAACAACAACAAAAGGGAAAACAACCAACCAAAACTACTCTTTGGCTGATCACCAGATGTACTACGGTCCTGGAGATTTCCATTCCACACAGTCATAAGTTTTAAGAACTTCCAGTGCTTTCATTTTACAGCACTTCAGGAAGACAATTCTGAAAATTGGCAGGAGAACCTGCAATGATAATTGTCCACCTGTTGTTCAAGATGTATAATACAAGCATGACTCTTATCAATACACACAGAAAAAAAAAAAAAAAAAAGACTAGAAGAAGAAAGCCACCTTACACCCTGAATCTTCTCATCTTTTCCTATCGTTAGTTAACAAAGACTGCCTTGCTGGAGACTCGAGTGACTTGCGTAGCAATCATGCTAACACTACCAGTATTTCTTTTGTCTCTTTGCACATTTCTGCAGAAATCCTAAAAGCAGGCAGGAAGTACCAGAATATTGCACACAGTCACCTAATGACACCTAACATAACACATCACTAAGAGTTTGATTGAGAAGCCTTTGGAATGAAAAAGTGAGAAAACAATGAGCATTCCTCAAGTTCCCCAGTTGCGCAGTGTGAAACTTTTTATATATATTTTTGTATACATATTTTGAAAACAATGTGGCACTATTTTGTGACAGTCATTTCCTTTCATGTTACAGAAAAAACAAGTATTTACTAACTGAGAAGATCAGGGTTTTTTTTACTTTGCAGCAACCTGCATTTGTTGTTCATATATTAAGTAACCAGTTGGAGTTTTTTTTGTTTCATAGCTGCCAGAAATATTACAATATCTTCAATAAAGAAGGACGTAGAACTCAAGTAGTGACCCAAAACAGCATTATTTCACTGCAATGCTTTTGTTAAGCAACTTCACTGCTGCTTTTTTAATCAAATTTCATTTCACAGCAATAATTTTAATAGCTCCCTTAAAACCCATCCCACTCCCTTAAGGGATTTTGGGCTCCAATAAAAACAGAATCATGAATTTGTTTTCTTATACGACAGAAACAAGCATTAGTAGTAGCAATTTGTTTCCTTAGCACCCTGCTGCGCAATTTATTAAACTGAAGGAGACTAAGGAGAACAGTTACGCCTCGACACACCAGGACAAGCAACAAAACTAACCCTCCCCTACCAGCCCAGGGCGGCCGGGTGAGCACCGGCCGGTCAGGGACACACAGGGAGCAAAGCAACCTTAGCTAGCAGGGGGAGATGCTCACAGCACTACCAACTTACAACAACAAAAACAAGGCAAAAAAAAAAACAAAACAAAACAAAAAAAAAAACCACCTATAGTTAATCTCTGGGAAGGGTACGCCGTCACTTGAGGGCTGAAGCCCGCTGACCTGAGAGCAAGCTCCGACCCGTGCCGCCGGCTGGGCGGGAAGCGCGAAAGCACCGCCTCACACTCAGCCCCGCACGCACCGGCGACCGTCAGAAGCACCGCCGCGCAGGGAAACATCCTGAAGGGAAGGGTCTCCCGCCTTGAGCCTTGCCTCAGCTGAGCGCCATGTGAGGCGCTGCGGCGATAATTGCGCTTAAAGGCTGCTGGTGCTTGTCGGCCGTGTTTGGTGAGTTACTCCTGGGTCTTCCTTCTTTTACAGGAGCTTTAAGGCTTTGGAGTGGACCTGCTGGAGTAAAGGTCTTTAAGGTCCCTTCCAACACAAGCAGTTCTATGAAATGCACCATCAGAGCCCTGTGGGCAGCCACTCAGACAGGGCTGCAGAGTTAGAACTGCCTTTGGGGGGTAGGGGGAGGAAGCTGTCTCTCTGCCACTCCCCAAAGAAAAGTGAGCAGAACACAATCAGGTTGCCCCATTTGATACAAGTGCCAGATGGACTTCCTCAAGCCTTTTCACACATCATTTTAGAAGAATATTTTTCGATGTTCCTCAAATGATGGTAGCAAGTGAGTCAGTAAGGTGAGGGGTACGGCCGCATTCCTCACCAAGGACTGCACTACAAGAGCTGAGCTGTGCTGTCAGCAACCCCCACTGCCCATGTCCAAGGGTTTAATAGAATCGTAGAATCATAGAATTGCTCAAGTTGGAAAGGACCTTCAAGATCATCAAGTCCAACCACAACCTAACCATACTGCTCTAACTCTAACAACCCACCACTAAATCATGTCCCCGAGCACCACATCCAAATGGTTTTTAAACACATTCAGGGACAGTGACTCAACCACCTCCCTGGGGAGCTTATTCCAGTGCTTCACAACCCTTTCTGTAAAGAAGTTTTTCCTGATATCCAACCTAAACCTCCCCTGGCACAACTTGAGGCCGTTTCCTCCTATCACCTGTCACCACTGAGAAGAGACCAGCCCTGCTCTCACTGCAATCACCTTCCAGGTATTTGAAGAGAGCGATAAGGTCTCCCCTCAGCCTCCTCTTCCCCAGACTAAACAGCCCCAGTTCCTTTAGTCTCTCCTCATAGGGCATATTCTCCCAGACCTTCACAAGCCGCCTTGTCCTTCTTTGGACCTGCTACAGCACCTCAATGTCCTTTCTGTACTGAGGCACCCAAAACTGAACACAGTACTCAAGGTGAGGCTTCACCAATGCCGAGTACAGGGACAGGATGACTTCCCTAGTCCTGCTCCACGTCATTCCTGATACAAGCCAGGATGCCATTGGCCTTCTTGGCCACCTGGGCACACTGCTGGCTCATATTCAGCTGACCGTCCATCAGCACACCGAGGTCCCTTTCCGTCAGGCAGCGTTCCAGACACTCCTCCCCAAGCCTGTAGGGTTGCCTGGCGTTTAGCTCAACTTCAGCATGAAGTACAATACTGTAGACTCAATGGGAGATGCCTAAGTTAAATCACATTTTGTAACTGCAGCAGGCTATCATTAAGCAAGTGAATAATCATGATGGTTCAGCTTTTGTGATCACACATAATGACAGGCCTGTATGACTACATGCTCTGTCCAACTATGTTGGGGGATAATAGACACGCTGAAAACACAAACCTGCATGTGCTCTGCAAGGAGGCTGTCTGATGGAAAAATGCAGTGTCTGATTGTTTGATTGTAAATATTGAAAACATCCAAATAATTTATCAGGATGGTATCTCTGATAAAAGCGGATTTTATTCGCAATTGCAAAGGTGGGCATCCTGCAAGCAGGAGCATGCCTGCAGAGACAGTGTTCCATCTTTTATGCCCTATTACCCGACACTTATCTTCTCTTCCCCTGGTTCCTCTTCGGCTGAGTACTTCAGGTTCACAAATCTTCCCAACGCTCAACTAAACATATGAATACTGGCTAAATATAAATTGTTGCTAGCTAAGCATGTACATTCCTAATTATTTAACTTCTAACCTTTCCTCACTCGACACTCAGCCATTATTTCTGGACATCTGCTCATCCTTGGATAGAGATATGTTTGGAAGGAGGATACAGGGGAGTATCTTGATGCCTGCCTGTTGCATCCCAACCTGCTCACAGAGTGAGAAAATCTGGCCTTGTGTGTAGGCCCTGGCTTCTTTGATGTTTGATAAGTCTGTTTTTCTTTTGCTGATGGTCTCTTACCCAAACAGAATAGCCTTACAACATGCTGTCTTGTCCATAATACTGTACCCATACTATCCACAACTATTACAGTTTTACAGGTGAGAATTAATCACATAATTCAACAACTATATTTCTAAAATATGTTACTGAAATATATGGTATTTCTACTTTTTCAAATGAGCTCTTTCTAAGGGCAAGTTACAAAATACATTGTGCTCTACTTCTTTAGATCAATTCCCCCTTTTTTGATATCTAATGCAGAAACACCATTCCATTCCTATGTAAGTATGGTGAAATATAAGAGCAGTGTTGGTACAAAACTTACCAAAGATTAATTGAGAAAGGAGTGGGTGTGACTTCACTCTGAGTATTGTGGTTTGGTTTTTTTTTATACACAATTTATGTTTTTAAAACAACATGTTGTTGGAAAATCTGAAGAAACTAACATCAGAACATGAAAATTCCCCACAACTGATACAGTATCTCTAAAATTGAATGCTAGTTAATACAATGTGTGCTTTTAGGAGTAATTTCAAGAATTATTTTTTCATGTCTACTAATCATCTACGTATCTAACTACTGTTTTATAGTCAGAAGTCTGAATGATTCTATACGGCTTACAAATCCTTTTACATAAAGAAAACATAGCTGATCCCTTATTTAACCTGAACCTATAACAATCTGTGGAAGCCTAATAGACATAGCGATGCTTTGTTGCAGAATCTCATGGTATTTCATCTTTAGAGAAAGACAAGGAATTCTTGTGCTTGTCTCCTTTTTCTCTTACAGTTTTGCATTTCAAGCTGACTGAATTTCATGTATATACATTTCTGTTCTTTTGATTTCTTCTTTAATTTCTCTGTTTACATTTCATCTGTTATGTCCTGTATTTGTGATATTCTTCAGATTCAGACATACACGGTTTTACTCTTCAAAAATGAATATTCCATTTTATGATTATCACCAGCCAGATGTTATTTTCTGACCTGTTAAATTTCCCAGATATTAGTAAAAGTAGTATCACTAAATGTGATTAAGGTTCATTGCTAGTAGTCAGTTTCCATGTTAGCTAAGGTAACAGCAGTATTGTTGTGTGGATTACCCTAGTTACTTGCTTTACATCTAAATAAATTTAAGCTGTTCTTTATACTGTCTCTTCATCTTTGTGCTGAGTTCCTGCTCTGGATTCAACAAACTGACACAACTACAGTTAAGTTAAGGAATTTGAAAATACCATAAAGTGTTCCATCTAGTTAATACCAAACATAGTACTAGAAAGTTTTTGTAAATAAATAGTTTTAGATTGTAGCCAGCATTGTTTAGAATTGAACAATACCCTTCAGAGTCAGCAGTGAAGTTAGTGCTCAACTCCAGGCAATGGTTTAGGTATAACAGTCAAGTATTCCCAGCCTTTCCTTTCAGAACATTGCCTCAGCATTTGCAGTGTTCCTGATATGGGGAATGACTCAGAAAGCATCCACAGAGGCCAGGTGTCTAAGCAAATGAATAACTTTAAAGGTATATTTAACATCTAGATTTGATTTGAAAATGACTGCTGTGGGTATTGCAGCCTTAAGCTAACGTATCATTGTATTTAATAGCAGATACAGGTAAGTATTTAGGAGTTGTAAAGTTTTCGTGATATCTAAGGTATAATTTTTCCTTATTTATGTCATGAACATGGGAAACACTGCTGGAAATATTGTTGTACAAGCATGGGAAGCTTTTACCTAGTCATTTAAACAGTTTAATCTTACTATGTGCTGATGTAGCTGTGAAATGTGTTCTCTTTTCATTCTTAATTAGTGTAGAACAGATGGTAAGGTTTCTAGTCTAAAGCCACGAGCCTATTTAAAAAATCTGTGGTGACTCTTCACTGTTAAAGATGTTTACTGTAATGTATGTGTGGAAAGAAAATGAAGCCTTTTCCTTGATTTCATGTTGCTAACATGTCACTTTAAATAACTTTGGTATATTTTCAAAGATTCTCACTAGTGTTGAACAGTTCCCAGAGAAGCTACCTGGCCAGGAGTATGATTTGCATCTAATTATATGGGAGGGATCTCGACATTTGTAGTACAGAATACTGTTGAGCATCTTACAGAATATGAGCACAAGATAAACAAATGTGTATTTCTGGTATATTACATTGTTGGTGCTGTTGTTGTTTGCTTGCTTTTACATTATACATAGAAGGAAGAGAATTTATAAAATACATCATCTGAATATTTAGTCTTCAGCTGCTATTTCTGAATCCCAAATTTGATTTCGAGTTCTAAATAACCTTTAGAACAGCCCTACACTTACAACTGACTTCAATATTCTGCTTTTCATTCATGAAAACACACAAAAAAAGCATAAATGTGAGGGGGAAAAAATGGAAAAACTCTTTAGTGGTGCAAAATGAATATATTGCAAAGTAAATCTCTCTCTGCTTATCAGTCATCGAAAGCCTTATCAGTTTTTAATATTCTTTCAAAATTTTATCTAAAAAATATATGTTAAGTGTTCTTAGATGGAGCCAGAAAAGGCTTTTGGGGAAACTGCATGATACTTTTGTAAGAAGAATTAACTTGTAACAGTTTTATCATGATATTGCTGTTTATGCAGATTTACAGTAGTACTGCATCTGAAGTCTGCAGAATACCTTATCTAATATAACAAGGTAAATTCAGATTTCCCACTGATAATTTCTCCTCACTAGAGGCTTTGCCTACGTTTTTTTCTCATGTTTCCTCTCAGTAGTGACCCAGTGATTATTTCGTTGTCATTCATTTTTTTCAGTGTAGCACATTTTGTTTTTATGTTAGATCAGTTAAACACGAGACCCAGCACAATGTAAATGACAACACTGTCAGAACTTACCTTTTCTTCATTTACTCAGGTTTTGCCTATGCACTGCAGTTGGTGACCCAAATTGTTTCTGTGTCGTTGCTTCACAGCTGGACTAAGAGTACAGAAATTAGCTCTGCAGGAATAGCATTACAGAATTAATTGGTTTTGATCTCTAGAACTACTTAAGGTATTTGGCTCTGCAAACATGGAATTCCCATATTTTTTGACATATCTAAATTCTTTGCTACAACTCTATCTCAGTGACTTTCAGATGTAAAGAAGTGCTATTAGCATTTTCCAGATCTCATGTAAGTCGTACTCATCATGGCTCGTACAAATCTACATATCAGGAATTCAAGTGTTTGCAAGGGATAACTAGCAGACTTTCCTTTTCATATGCAAAGACAAGGGAAGATTGCTCATTATCTAATTTTTAGTCCCACAGTATTTGTCATATTAGCATCATAGTTCAAATCAGCTCTGATTTTACCATTCAGCATACCATGCAGGGAGATATTAATGATGGAACTTAGCCAGTTCTGTTCACCAGCAGCCAGAGTTGTCTTTTTGCTGTAGCTAAATTAGCTTTGGCTCTAAGCACAGACTTAGTGCACTCTGGCTCCAATTCCATACTAGAAAGGTTCATAGAAGTTCATCCGAGTGATGATGGATACAATAGTACTTGAAAAAGAAAGGAAGGAGATGATAGAAGAGAGAAAAACTAAAATAAATAAATAAAATAGAGGCAGCAAGGTCACCACTAAAGCTATATCAAAACTTTTAATTCTTAGTTTTGTCTTACTGGTCCTGTTCTGTAGGTATGCAACTCGTTTAAAACAGTTTAGAGCAAAATATGATGTGTAAAACCTAATTCTGGAGTGAAAATACAGGGTGAGTCCAGTGGAACT
Organism: Numida meleagris; assembly: GCF_002078875.1. NCBI lineage: Eukaryota > Metazoa > Chordata > Aves > Galliformes > Numididae > Numida > Numida meleagris. Next base: position 61,016,672 of record NC_034412.1, on the reverse strand, counting down.
GATAAACTAGGTGAATTTTTTTTGTTTTTTTCCTTTCTTTCAAGAGGTGAAGGTTATATAATTACCTTGTACTTTTTAATATATTTTGGCTCTTCATTCTTTCAGGATTTTTGGCTGTCAAGGTGGCTCCATGAGCCAGTTACTATCGTAATTGAAAGCTTGCATGGTGTGAGAATATTCATAGTATTACTTTCCGAGTAGGACTAAATAGGTTGTTATGCATCATCTGTAAAAAAAAATTTTTTACAAATAAATATTAACTAAGAATTATCTTTTGTTAACATAAAAATGCATGTATGTACTTTTTGAATACAGATTCTGTTCTGTATATTTAAAGTCAGGCTGATTCCTTTAACTGACTTGTTAGCATATGACTGGGTACCAACAGCTGTACACTTATAATGGATATTTCAGAGATGACTGCTGACTGTTAGTTCATGAACATTACATTGGACATTACAGTTAAGCTGCTGTGAAATCCTCTGAAAAATGAGCAATTGTCTTTTAGCAGAATGCCTCATTTAAATGAGTGATCTGCTTCTGTAGAGTGCATTTGGTCTCTCTGACTCCCTTTATTTTGGATAATCAATAAATATTTAGGAATCATGTTCCTGCTGCTTTGTATTTTTTATTATTGCATCCAGTGGGAGAGTAGGAACTTTTACACAAGATTGCTTTCACTGGAGATTACAACCATGGACAGATGGATTTTTCATTACCTGCTGTAATAGACTACACATTTACAAGAGCAGCAGTAATACATTCTATCTGAAAAATTAAGAGCCAATCCACCTGTAAGAAAGTTGTTTTTCATCCAGATGTTCTCCCAAACTGAGGCTGAAAAAAAGCTCCTTTCAGATAGGTGAAGAATGTATCATGTGCAAAATTTAATACTATTGAGCTATTTGTAATTCACTGATATGAGCTAAAAAAAACATATAGCAGCTTCCTTCCCATGTGGGAGCAAATCCTACAAATGGTATCATCGGTAGGACCTTCCTCTCCTCAATCTTGAGGGCTAGACCTCTTGGCATGGCAATTTGGTATGTACACCAGTACATACACCCTTGCAAACTGTGATATACACAGTTTATATCAGAAAACTGAGTTTGGACAAGACAGGAGGGAAAACTGTGTTATGGCTTTCTATCAGCAAAGTGCAATCAATCAATGGAGGCTGGAATGAAGAATTATCACAGTGTGACTAGCCAAGACAGCGTAATCCAGTAGCAAGTGCTTTGAGGATGTTTGGCATTTTGAGGTTAGTACATATCCCATGAACAAAACCTGAAAGTGCAAAGAAATTTCGGTTTACGCTTTTTATTGGAGTTCAGCAGCAGACTTCCTAAAAATGAAATAGGAAGAAATTTAGATTTAACTGGTGGGGAAAATGGGCTCATAGTTGTAAGAGTTTCAAAACACACACAGGATGTCTAATTCACTTTGGTATTTATATGACATGATTTTTCACTCAATACATTTGTGTTTGTTTCTTCAGTGTAAAACAATGCTTTATGATAAGTTCAGTCTGAGCAAACTAAGAATTGGAGTAGCACTTAGGATGTTTTAATTCTATTCTTGGTTATTTTTACTGTCCACATGGTTCTCTTGGTTATCCCTATAGAAAAAATAGTTTCAAGGATTGCAAAACTCATTGTATCTTCACTTCTTCTCATAAATATAATTAAGACACTATAGTACAGAAGTATAGTACAGTACAGTGTGATTATGCACATGCAAAATTGCTTGATTGATTGGCTTGGAAGTGACAGCTCATGGAGAGATTTGACCACCATCTAGAAGAGAAAACTGGAGACAAAAAACTAACCACACAAATATAATTCCCAATTCATTAGAGATTGTATATTAAAGAAGAATTATAAAATACTGCTGACTGTGATGCTTGTTTAGGCATCAAACTCTTACTCTCTCATTAGCACTTCCAAAAGTCATGCCAGTATACTTCTTACACTGACGTTCTATTTGAGCGCTCATCTTCTGTATTACTGTAGTGGAAAGGATAATTTCCACACATCCTCTTGTCATTTAATTAAGAGCCTGAAAACATCAGTTCAAGGAATATTCTTTTCAAAAATATTGTTTTTTTCTCCACTTGCTGTCTATCTGCCTTTAACCCTTACTTCAATGCATTTTTAACAAAGCTCTAAATGTCAAGTAACTGCAGGGCTTGAGTCTTCTGGCTGCCTCTCAACAGCTTGCTAGGTTTCATTTCCATTATTTCTATTCCATCAGAACTAAATGAAATAAATTTTTGCCTGTATATCAGAGTATTTAGGTAAAAATATAATCTAGACCAGAAAAAGCGTTTTCTGAAGACTTCTTGCTCTCTGGGAAATGTTACAAATTGTATACTGTTCTGTTCCCTCCCTTCCTCTAAGTTTTAGTATAAGCTGACCTGTTGCAAATATGATCTTCTTAGCTGAATATGAAAAACTAAATATGACTACCTTAGCATTAAATGAAAGATGATCTTTCATATGATAATATGTTCCACACAAGATCTGCCATTCTAAGCAGAACAATGGTAACCAGAGAAGTCTCCTGCCGTTTCTAACATGACTGATTCTAGTTCTTGGGTCCATTATTCTCTAAGTTGATTTAGTCCATCCATGATTACTACAAATCAATTTTGTTATGTCCATATATCATGGCTTGTGAAGTATGCTCAGTTTAGGTAATTAGACAAGGAAGGATTAGTACTAACGTAGGGGGTTTCCGTCATTTCATCTTGAGATGCCTAACAGATCTGCTGATTCAGACAGAAAACAAAATTTTTGCCTTTATGCAACACAATCCTTGAAACAGCTTAACAACCAGTTCCAACTTGCTCATGTCAGATACCATAAAGAATCATTTTCCTTTCATAGGCATACTTAGTATTAGAGGTTAAAAAATTTTTCCATTTGAAAGAGTGTAGTGAGTTGGCACTGACCAGCAACTAAAGCATCCACCCAGCTGTTTTCACCTGCCTCTCAGAAGGGTAGAGAAAAAACTAGAAGAGCAAAAGTGAAAAAATTCACGGTTCAGGATGAAGACAGTTTAATTTATGAAGAAAAGATGCATGCAGACACAGAGCAAGATAAGGAATTTATTCACTACTTTACCACAGACAGGCAGATGCTTAGCCACTGTCTGGAAAACCAGGCCTCAGTACACATAGTGGTTACTTCGGAAGACGAACACTGTAACAATGACACTGACTCTTTTCCCTGAGCTTTTTGTGTATTACATCACAATTAAGTCAGTTCAGGTTAGATGCATCAACAGTGTTTCCTCCCAGTTCCCTGCACAGCCCCAGCCTACTCACTGAGTGGGTTAGAGTGGGAGAAAGAGAAAACCCTGATGCTGTGCAGGCACTGCTCAGCACCGGCAAAAACACTGGTGTGTTAACAACACTGTTTTAGATACAAATTGAAAACAATGCCATAGAGGCTTACAGTGAGAAAATTATTCCAGCCAGACCCAGTACAAATAGCTATAGAAAATAATCTAAACTGAAAAACAGCATTCAATCTCTGAGATTTTTCTGTACTATGTTATCAATGTATGCCTACCTATGCATGCCTATAGTTCTCCCTCGGGAATGGTGTCACCAAAGCATTTGGAAATAAGAGTCTTCCTTCTGGGTCTCTCACTATTTGCTGGTAATCACCAGTAATCAATAAGTACCATCAGTAAGAATTTTAAACATGTTCCAGTTTTTCTCACATTTAAAGGGACCTTGTGTTTTCTTTCTATTTTGAATTTTTACAGACTGCAGTTCAGGACATTTCTTCATTTATTTTATATACAGAGTAGTAATGATTAATACTGGCATAAAACTGAAGGGTTAAAAAAGTAAAAGAAAGAAAGAGAGAGAGATTTACAGAGTGCTTGAATTCTAGCTGATAAGAATTGTTCATGAGTATCTGCGTCACCTGCTGTAAGTACCACTTGGCAGAGCTCTTCCGGCCGTTAGCTCAAACTACATTTTTTCCTTTTCTAGCTTCCATATGTATCAGCATTTCTCTGAGGTCATCATCTCATACATGTTCCCTGTTTTGTTTGTTTGTTTGTTTTTTTAAATAGAAAAGGACTTCTTCCATACCATGGCATCGTGACAGCCTACAGTTAAAAAAAAAAACACTTAGTAAATTTGAGCTTTGAGAATTTATTTGTCTATTATTATTGAACTAGACTAGATGAGCCTGGTGCTGACTTCTTTGAAGAGGCTGTCTAATTGACATTCATTTTTACCTGAGCAATCTTGTCATCTTACAGAGAGAAGGAAAGTGCAACATTAACAAATTTTAACACTTTGTTACAGAGTATTTGTTAGGAAATGACACATGAAGCCTTCTTCATTTCAGCAAATTATCACTTAGAATGCATTTTGCTTTTGAATTCAGGGGATGATGTTGAATTTAGTATTAGTTCAGAAGCACTCAATGCAATTTACAATGACAATCAAAAATAATGAATAATATATCATCCATTAATAACCATCCATCCATTTAAAAGTTTCATCCTAATGCATTCTGGAAATCTGCGAATTAATTATGCAAAACCCTGAATGAATATAAAATTGAAATGCTTAAGAATTTAAATGATGCAATTAAAAGCTATTGCATCTAGCTCAAAGTTATTTTGTGCTAATACCTATTCATCAATCTTAATTTCAGTACAAACATTTAGAAACAGAATCAGCTCTTATATCTTGTCAAAATATTGGGAGTTTGAACAAATACTATTCTTCCACTTGAATTCTATTATTTTCGCTCAGGAATTTAAAATCTTTATTTAAAAAGAAGTGTCCTTTTAAGGATAGATTACAATGTTCATCAGAATTAGGAGGATGAGGTGTGTGGTGTTTCTTAAAAAAAATTTTAAAATCCAACAACAAGAACTGGTCTAAAACAATAACTGTTGTAGCTACTATTCCTATGTAATAACCAGGCCAAAACTAACTGACAATAAGCCTACTTTTAAATTCTGAATACTCAAATGCTAAATTAAACTGTGCATTAGTATGAGGAGTTTTGGTGTGTATAATGTATCCATATGTTATATTATATTATTCTTACTGGGCAAAGTCTAGTATTTAATCAAGGTTCTAACCATAATACTGTAGATTGCTGTTACTGAATTTTGTGCTTCAAGTTATTTAGCCTGGTGTTTGCATCCATTTGTTTATATTACTTCAGTGAGAAGAGTTTGGTTTTATTGTTATTCTCCTTCTATTTTGAAAGTAGAATAGAGAGTTCAGCAACATATAAAGAGCAATGTGCTTGATGATTTAAAATGGTGTTTTGCTTTCTCATTCTCTTTGGTGACCAACACACTTGAGTGCTGAAACATTAAGGAAAAGGAAGACCCTTTCTAATGTATGGATGCAGACTGAACATTGTAAAATGTCATCGGACTCCACTAGAAAGGTAATCAATGTCCTAAATTCAGTCACAAAAGGAAGAGGAAAAAGTTCTGCAATCTCATCAGAAATACCGGAATAAATATTTAGCTTCCTTCCCCTTATCCCCTGACACCAAGACTTTTTGAATGTAAGGCATTAGCCTTTGCATTAGTTTATTGATCTTTTAATGTTAAGATCTAACTTGCTTCAGGGACACTATAAATACAACATTGCAAAAGTCTTACAATATCAATATTAATTTATTTTTATTGATTAGTTGCCTAAATTCTGGGCATTGAATTAATGTACGCTGAATAACTACTTCAATTAATGAAGTTAAAATTGGCTCTAACAATCTACAGAAATGTTTTCTACTACAAAAAAATAATTGTTTATTTTCTTTTTTCTTGAATTACTTTCTTAATTTGCTTTAGCCTTGGAACTTCACTAGAGGAGGCTCAGTAAAAAAATAAATAGTATTTATAAACTTCCATTATTTACAAAGCATCCTTCTCCTATGTCCCTTACCTAAGCACTGTAATTACTAAATGAATTTGACTGATTCAGTAGATTTCAGAAAGTTAAATTTTAGAAGATGAATTTCAGATCTTGCTTTTTTCTGAATGTTTCACTCCACAAAAGACATCTATTTATTTCCATATGTGTCTGCTATTCACGGTTATGCTGTTAGAATACCTTTGTACGTATTTGTTCAGAAACATGGTAAAGGTGTTACGAGTCTTTTTCACTCTTTGTTCACGGTGTCTTTTTCTTCACAGCCCTTGTTTCTTAGGTAACATTTCATCTCTATGTATTTGACATAGCAGCCAGTAAACCACTATTACTCAAAGATAGGCTGAGGGATCTGGGCTTATTCAGCCTGGAGAATAGAAGGCTATGAGGAGACCTCATTGCAACCTTCCAGTATTTAAAAGGGGATTATAAAAAGAAGGAGGGAATCAACTTTTTACAAGGGTAGACAGTGATGGGGCAAAAGGGAATGGTTTAAAGCTCAAGGAGGGAAGGTTTAGATTGGATGATGGGGGAAGTTCTGTACAGAGAAAGTGGTGAGGTTCTGGAACAGGCTGCCCAGAGAGGCTGTGGATGCTCCGTCCCTAGAGGTGTTCAAGACCAGATTGGATGAGGCCCTGGGCAACCTGGTTTAGAAGCAGATCTGGAGATTGGTGGCCCTGCCTGGGGCAGGGGGGTTGGAACTTGATGATCCTTGGGGTTCCTTCAAACCCAAGCCATTCTTTAATTCTATGATTACTCAGTAAAGATTTGCTCAAATACTCAGACTAAATTATCTATATTCCAATAAGATTATTTCACTCTTATCCTCTACTACTTGAATTCTTAGTTCAGCAAAGTTCTACACTAACATCCAGAGGTGCACTTAATATATATATTTTTTGATATTTTTCTATCAAAAACGTCCCATGTAGTAAAAGAATGAAACAATTCTGGATACAAATACACCCTTTTATCCATTCTAGATAAGAAATATCAAAAATCTGCATATTTTAGATATATTTTAGATATTTTTGTTCCTCTTTTCTATTCTAGATGAGAAATTTCAAAAATGTGTGTGTTTTATGAACTAGATCCTTTCCAAATGATTTCCCTTTCATTCTTTCCAGCTGTTTCAGGAATTTTTTGTAGGTTTTTTTTTTTTTTTCCTGGGAATTCTTCTCCAAACCCTTCTGTTAAAGTTCTTCTCATAAAAATATGTGTCAAACTCAAAAATTATAATTACTAATTCAGAAAGAAGCAAAAGAAATATAGCCATGGATTCCCCAACATACAAAATCCCCAGTGGGAGAAAGTAATGCCTCCTATTTGATTCTGCATCCTCAGCAAGTTTGCAGATGACACCAAGCTGAGCAGTGCAGTCAATACATTGGAGGGAAGGGAAGCCATCCAGAGGGACCTGGACAGGCTGGAGTAGTGGGCCCATGTGAACCTAATGAGATTCAACAAGGCCAAGTACAAGGTGCTGCACTTGGGCCAGGGCAATCCCAGGTATTTATACAGACTGGGGGAAGAACTCCTTGAGAGCAGCCCTGCGGAGAGGGACTTGAGAGTCCTGGTGGATGAGAAGTTGGACATGAGCTAGCAGCGTGCACTTGCAGAGCAGAAGGCCAACCATATCCTGGGCTGCATTAAAAGAGGAGTGGTCAGTAGGGAGAGGGAGGTGATTGTTCCCCTCTACTCAGCTCTTGTGAGGCCCCATCTGAAGTACTGTATCCAGGCCTGGGGCCCCCAGCAAAAGAAAGACGCAGGGGTCTTGGAATGGGTCCAGAGGAGGGCCACCAAGATGATCAGAGGGCTGGAGCACCTCTCCTGTGAATAAAGGTTGAGGAAACTGGACTTCTTCAGCTTGGAGGAGAGAAGGCTCCAGGGAGACCTCATTGTGGCCTTCCAGTACTTGAAGGGAACATGTAAACAGGAGGGGGAAGGACTATTTACATGGGTGGATAGTGATAGGACAAGGGGGAATGGTTTTAAACTAGGACAGGGAGATTTAAGTTAGATATTAGGAACAAGTTTTTCACTCAGAGGGTGGTGATGCACTGGAACAGGTTGCCCAAGGAGGTTGTGGATGCCCCATCCCTGGAGGCATTCAAGGCAAGGCTGGATGTGGGTCTGGGTAGCAGGGTCTAGTGGTTGGCAACTCTGCAGTCAGCAGGGGGGTTGAAACTAGATGATCTTTGAGGTCCTTTTCAACCCAGGCCATTCTATGATTCTATGATTATTTTGGTCTGCAACATCCTAGGTGGATGTTGGTGGTATGGCAGTAGAGGTTGAACCTTCCCACCAATATTCCCTTACATTTTGTTGCCATACAACATATGGCAGAAGAGGGGCGGTCTGACAAAATGGTGTCTGACATGAAAGTGTGTATGAAGCAAAACTGTGTCATTGAATTCATCCATGGAGAAATTGCACCCAGTGACATTCCTTGATACTTGCTGAATGTTTATGGAGACCTAAGAGTGGATGTGAACATAGAGAGGTGCAGATAACACTTTCCTAGCAGCAATACCATCACAGCAGCTGTGAAACAGGGTCACCACCACTGGTGCAGGTTTTAACAGCACATCACGCAGGATCTCATTTATCACTGGTGAAAATGCATAGATAATGCTTGTGACTACACTGATAAATTGTGTTTTGTAGCTGAGAATTTGCTCTGTCAAATAATGTTATTGTGCTCTTTGTATCTGTTGTAGTTTCCATGGAAATAAATAGGAGGCATTACTTTCTGACCATCTTATGTACAAGTAACTATTACATAACCATGTTGTTAGAACTCTGTTGGAAATACAGCACAGAATGACACATCAACAGTATAATTTTTGTACCTAATTAGTTTTCAAATAGTATTATAGTCTGTGTGGCACACTTCTGTTAAAAAAAATAATCCTTTCTCAGCTGTGTTAAAATCAGTTCTAGTTTTTATTTCTTCAAAAACCTAAGACTGCATTACAGTTCCAGCCTTTACAAAGTGAAAATGCTATTCTTGACTATCCCATAATTAAAGCTAGAGAACAGCAGCACAATTTGTGATCTTTGATTCTGGGCAGCGCAGTTTGATACAACCTTAAACAGATGGAAAAATTTTGTCTTAGGCTAAAGAACCATTTGTCTTTGTACCAGTGCCAGACTTAGAAAGAAATTTGTGATGATTTAAATGCTTTTGATTGTCATTATGGCATCCCCATGGTACCAGCTACACTGACAGTAGTAACCCTGATACTGACAACACGTTCAATGTGAACTGAGATGAAATCATAGATGAAATTGGAATTAAATTTCTCTTTAAGTTATGAAAAATAACTTCTGGGCATAATCTTTCTGAGAATTTGAGACGTGAATGTCATTCTTTTGTTGTTTTCAACTTCACTGCAATTTTAAATTCTCAAGATCCTAATTCTTTTCCATTTCCGAAATAGCCTTGATAGCTTTGCAAGACCTCTCTTTCTATTACAGTATTTGTAAATTTCCTCTTTTGATGGACATGAAGCTATTTGTCTTTTAAAAATATTACAGAAAACTCAGAGAATGAGAGTTCTCAAAGTTTGGGTGTGCTTTAATCTTTCAAATGAGTTGGGCTGAAGTTATGTTTGGTATGTGATAGGATATTGTCATGAGCAATTCTTTTCATGCAAGGAAATAAAGGAATCGTGTATGATCTTTATAATTTTATTTAGATAGGACTTGCATGGGTGACATCTAACAGTATGGTGTATTTATAATATTATAATTTCAATCACCGGGAAAACAATATAATCTTTAGAGAAAAAAAGAAAAGATTGGGTAGTTCCTGTGATTCTGTGTGATTTCTGTGATTTCATACATATCTTTATATAATATTTAACTATATTTTCTTATATTTTTAATGTTCTTATATTCTTAAAATTCAATATTCACTTATTTTACAGTGTAAACTATATATATTTCCATACCCATGAAGGCATCCAGTATATACCCAGTTATATATATCTGGGTATCCAGATATACCCAGTTTATCTACACATATTTTTGTCTCCGTTGCAAATGGGAATACTGGATTTAATTTGAAATAAATGTTCCAGTTCCTATAACCGGTATGAAATGTAAATATAGAGTAGTATACCAAATCAGAACAGTCATCAATCAAATTTATGTGTGCTGGCAAGCATAAATGGCAGATTTGACTACAAACTAATCTTAATGGATACTGAATTAAAGATCTCCTTTTCCTCCTTTTTAGCCTCTCCTCCATGAAACTAACCTAGTTGATTGGTCTGTCTTAATGGATATAGCTATCTCATCCAGCGAAGTTCTTGATGCAGCCTGCATGCAACTGACAGTAGAATTTGACTTTCACAGGTCTATAGCTCACATACAGCTTGTGCTTGGAAGACAGCTATCATAGGAGACTTTTGTTTCCTACTTACCTAAGTCTTGCAATGTTTATAATTGTTACAGTCATTCAAGTGGCAATCATCAAATAAGTGGAAAGAAGCACCTCAGGTTTTCCATTCTCCTTGTGAATCTATCAGATGCTTCTAATGTGAACTCAAGCTGTCAGCAGTATAAAATCAATGCACAACAACAATACACACACACATACAAGCATCTCTGTTACCGCTGAAAAATGTATTGATCTTGACAAGGATTAGCTAACTTTTTGAGAGAAAGTTTGTTAATGTCAGTTCTTACAAATAGTTTAGAAAGGAAAAAGGCAATTTACAGTTTGCCTTTAGGCTATGAATTTTTTGTTCATTGTCTCAGAAAAATGTTCTTGAAAATAAAGCTTAGGTGAAGCAATATAGTCTTTAAGAATAGTGTCATAGATTCACAGAATCATAGAATGGCTTGGCTTGCAAAGGAACTTGTGGATCATCTAATTCCAATGCCCTTGGCATGGAAGAGATGCCTAGGTTGCCCAGGATCCATCCAATATATTCAAGTATGTTATATTCACTAGCAGCTTGGTAAAGCTTATGCCAGCTGGAACAGTCTATTTCCAAATCTAACATAATAGTCTGCTTGTTTACAGAATATAGCTGCAAATATGCTTCCATTTTATGGCTCTGTCTTGTGTGCATCTTACCTCTATTTTATGCTCTTCTTCTTCAAACTTTCCCATATGCATGATGGGGAAAAGAAATTATAAAACAGTGGCTGAAATTCAAGTACATTGCAGTATACATGGAAATAGCTGACAAGCAACAACAAAATTTAATCAGCTGGTTTCTGTGAGGCATGAATTAGAGGAGATTTTAAATGGATAACTAAAGCAAACAGTTAGGTCGAATGACTTTTATGTTCATGTAGTTAATGTTCTAATTTAAATATATGTTCATAAAATGGTAATTTACAATTACTGTTTAGATAAACACTATTAACTGAAGAGAAAGCAAAAAATACATCTTTTTTGAAAAATTTGTTCATGTCTGAGAATAAAGGAATTATGGTATATTTTGGGGATGTCCCTGATCCAGACAACAGAGGAATATCGCAGCAGCTTGCTCTCCCTTTGAGAAAAAGGCTTAACTGGCTGAGCGTTTTGCAGAATAGAAGGAATAACTAGCAGTTTGCTGTGGATTTTTTGTTTGCTTCTCTGTTTTATTGTGTTTGCGTTAATGATTTATCACTTAATAAAACTTTCTTTTTAATAAGGATTTTTGATAAGACATTCTGTGGAAGACAAGAACTGTTTTTTCCTTTGCTTCAAAGCTTGCTTCTTGAGACCCTTTTTTTGTGATAATACTCTAACTGACAAATGCAAATTATCGAGGGGGGTGAGCAGCCCCAGGGTGCTTCTGCTTATGATAGTAAAGATAAGCAGAAGCGGGACAAGCAGCCTTTTTCAGGGGTGCAGCTTGAAGGAGCTAACCACTGCAAAAGGTGAAAATGCTTGTGCATGGCAAGAAAAGGCACCACTCCCTGCTAGCTTATCTGTTGGGCCAGGTGTGTCACACTAACAGAGAGAAAAGAAGAAGATGAAAAAAAACTGTGAAACGGGGGATAAAAGGTCCCCACTGAACTAAGAACTTGGGAGAAGAACTCCCAGAGAAACAAAACCTCTGGGGGAGAAGAACTCCCAAAAGAAAAGAAACCTTTGATGGTGGAAAGAACACCCTGGGGCCTGCTTGCTGCAAACCTTCCTGCCTTTCTCCCATCCTCTGTGGTGACTGGACGAGTTCCTGAGGTCAGCGGAAGCACTACGAACAGCGCTGGACCCATGGTGGTGACTATTCTCTCTCTTGCTTTCTACAAGGACTCCTTGTTTTCTCCTACCCCTTTTCTATCACCCACCTTCCCTTCCCCTTCTCCCTAAGCAACTAGGATTTGTAGTAAACTGGTCAGGCTAACATTTGACCCGTTGTGTCTTAATCTCGCCATCATGTATACATATATTAAAAGAACCTCCTCTCCCTCCTATAAATTGGAGCGAGACACATTCCGAGTCTTTATTAACACAGTCATTTTATTTTTAAGAAAATCTTTTTACGGTCGCTGGGAAAGGAATGATTTCAAATGTAGACCACTGTAAATTCAAATAAATTTATATTAGGTCATAAATGTGCCCTGAAGATATCATAAATATAATTTGAAGTGTATGTATGTGAAGTAATTGTTAAAATAGACATTTCAGTTACAAATGGGCATGTTTAAGGAACAGTTCTTAAGAATAACTTACACATCGTAATTTTTACAATTATTTGTAAATTTGTGAAGATGAAAAGCATGAAAAACTGCTATTTTTGTGAACTTGCTTCTTTTAGTGTTAAATAGAATATTAATGCTATCTTTTTCTTACATGTAGATTTTCTGTAGTAATACTGGGTCAAACCAAACAAAAATCTATTAATGAGTTTTTTACTTAATCTCAAGATAAACTGATCATGTCATTGACAGAAAAAAAGTCAAATATTTATGGAACATTGAGTTTTAACTTTCAGTTTAGATGAGCTTGAAAAAAACATCTTCTGAGAAGTCTATCTGTTGATGTGAATATTTGGATGGAATAGCAATGAGCTTCTCATTGCATATTATTTCAGAAAAATATGGCCTTGAAGTTTGCCACCTTTATCATTTTACATTTTTAATGTGGAACAGCCTCATTTTGATTGTATTAATCATCACACTTTTTAAGTTCTTATGGTGCAGAAAACGTATGAGTTAGGACATTACCTGTGCTCAAAAGCTTGTCACGTTGCATAGAACTTATCAATATACATCTCACAGCCTTACACCTGAAGTTAGTAATTGAGTTGTGCCATGCCATCTTGACTTGACAGCTGATGATTAATATGGAGATTTAGATAAACTTTTATTAGACAAAATTAAACCAGTAAAATCAATGAACGTTTTGGAGAGTGATAACATGAGAAGCTCCAGGATTTGGAAGGACCCAAACAAGGACCCCAACAACTGTTTGTACTAAGTCAACAAATCAAAATTATAAACCTGAGGAAAACTTTTGAAACATTTTCTTTTTCAAACAGTACCACTTCAATTTTGCTTAGATAACTTTCTACCAGCTGTATTCCAGGAGGTAATTTTCTATGGCTAGTCATATAGCTGTAGAAGAGTATGTGTTACATCAGTTTATTACATGATCAGTGCAACAGTACAGCTAATGATACATGATCAAACCTAACAGTGTAGAGGTGGTAGCTTAAGTATGTGCTGTCTTGTAGTTTCTCCCTGAAATAAGCCAATCAAGCAAAGTCACTTACTAACACATACGAATGTGGCCTTTTGATTTCTCACATATCTTAGTAATACAAAAGGTTCTGAAAACTAAGATTAGTTTAAGTCATTCATGTCTTAGTATACTGTATGATGCATTGTAGTCCGATGTGATTGATATAGTCTGTTCTGCAGAGCTCTCAGTGAAAAATTAGCTAGGAAAATGGGTGAAAAAAGGCCGCTTCTTTGATATTTCTATTAAGGTCTTTTCTACAAGTGCAACTGGAATAAAGGATTATCAAGAAGAGATTAGATATAGTTTAAGATTTTGTGAGCCTTGAGAAGTAAGTATTAAATTTAGGCAAAAGTATTTTCTGATATTTTGCCTGTAAGAGTGTTCTATTTCACTGTGCTCTTGAGTTCAAGCCTGACTTGCAGGTGTAACTCTGTCAAAGGAGGGAGCAAGACTGAGCTCTTCTTGCAGCATCTCTGCGAAGCTCAAATTCTCAACAGTGTCCAATTAAACAGATCATTTCTGTTCCCCCAAGTGCAAATGTGGAGATTTCTTGTTCTGGCAGTCAGTCTGTTTAGCTGATCAGTGGAGAACAAGATGCTCCGTTTCATCTGTCTTATACTCCTCCTAAAACAAGGCACTCCTCTTGGCATGCTTTCAGTGACAAAACTTGTTCCTATCTAAATTTAGTTGAATATATACTCACAAAAAAATATAAAGAGATTATTTAAACCTCTCTAAGTTCCTTGAAAGGAGAAAGCACATAAATTCATAAATGATCTAGTATTTGAAAACATGAGCTTTTATCTTGAAGTCTATCACGGGCCTACTGAACATCATAAGCATTTCATTGTCTCGTGCCACTTTATTTATAAAGTAGGGATAATAAAGCCACTTGCTTTGTAAAATGTCTTGAGATCTCTGAATTCCACGAAAACATTAGTTTCTATTACTGTCAGCAGATCTACCTGTAATGAAAACCCCAGTAATACAAGCTGTCATTTGAAAACTTGGTTTTAATTATTTAAATAAGGTCAGTTGTCTGTTGCTCTGCAAACAATACTGTAAACCATTGGCGTGTCTCAAAAGCCACTCAATTTCTTGCCTGCTACAGGTGCATGTTGTCGTGCTCCTCCTCCCTATTGCACCTGAGAAACCTTCTGTTCAATTTTAGTGAGTCAGACAACTCTTTCCCCAACAGTCTTTGAGTGTTGGCTTGCAAGCAGTTAAGTGAAAACATCTATGTGCAGACTTCTTTGTTCATTATTTTTGCTGACTGGCTGAAAGCGAGGTCACAGTAAGCTCAGAGAGTTGGATGTATATATGAAATAATTAAACCAAAAAATAAATCTTAAGAAAACTGTCACAAAAATACCAAGCTTACCAATCTTACATTCATATATCTCAAATTCTAATAGTTTTCATAGAATCATAGAATGGCCTGGGTTGAAAAGGACCTCAGAGATCATTGAGTCTCAACCCCCCTGCTGACTGCAGAGTTGCCAACCACTAGACCTTGCTACCCAGACCCACATCCAGCCTTGCCTTGAATGCCTCCAGGGATGGGGCATCCACAACCTCCTTGGGCAACCTGTTCCAGTGCATCACCACCCTCTGAGTGAAAAACTTGTTCCTAATATCTAACTTAAATCTCCCTGTCCTAGTTTAAAACCATTCCCCCTTGTCCTATCACTATCTACCCATGTAAATAGTCCTTCCCCCTCCTGTTTACATGTTCCCTTCAAGTACTGGAAGGCCACAATGAGGTCTCCCTGGAGCCTTCTCTCCTCCAAGCTGAAGAAGTCCAGTTTCCTCAACCTTTATTCACAGGAGAGGTGCTCCAGCCCTCTGATCATCTTGGTGGCCCTCCTCTGGACCCATTCCAAGACCCCTGCGTCTTTCTTGTACTGGGGCCCCAGGCCTAAAAATTCATTATTTTAATTTTCATTAAAACATGATTTTATATACATGAAATTATATGTATTTTCCAGATTTATGCATCAAGGTATTTTCAGGCAGCATCAAAATTAGTGTATGAAAGCAAATAATTTCAGTCCCTAGTATTGTTACAGTTTCCATGAGACTGAGATGTCACAGTGATACCAAGGCCAAAAATAGTGGTAGAACTCTTACTGATAGTAGTACCAGAGGATGGATGTCCGGAGTAAATAATTCTGTTGTATGCCCTTTGCTTTTGCTCATGTAAGCAGCTCATCTGTCTCCTTTGGTTATAGATGTGCTTATGTAAGAGTAAAATCTATATTGTCTTTTTAGAATGTTCAAGAGTACAAAGAACGTTGTTTATATTGACCACCTAATCATTTTAAAGTTTTAGATGATTGTCTGTCATTCCTAAGCCAGGAATCAAATGTAATAGTTCTGAAATATCTATCGTAGATTTATGCAGCTGGATTTCCTTTGGCTTCATTATAGCTTGGGTTTTTTTGGAATGCTGTTAGTTTCTTATGATGACCTAAGATGTACAGAAAAGTAAACAGGCTTTCTTGGTTTTTATGAATGCATCATAGAAATACAGAAATTGGGGGAGGGGAATTTTAACATGTGGTATTTTACAATCAGTATATCTTCTATCATTATTATGGGATTGCCCTTTGAAATCTGAGGTGGGGTGACTGTACCTGTACATTACAATAGCTTCAGTTTTAAACTCCTCTAAACACAATAGGGCAAGCGGGTGGGCGTACTTGGACTACTTTTCATTTCATCATAATGGAGATTTGTCTTTATCGTACTTCATCTTCTGCCATTTGAGTTGTATTTGCACTTTGAATCTGAACTCATTTGAGGGATATAACTGTTCCTTACAGCACATAGATATTTTCAAACAGTCTTGGTCCGTATATTCACTGTATGCAGGCTGTATTTTATTTTAATGTCCTAAATTGGATTCAGTGGCTTAATTGAACCTGTTCCAACAGCAAAAAAATTCATCCAACGTTTACATTCATTTTAACTGATGTCAAGGGGATTGGCAAAATGCAGAAATCCCATATATAAAGGGATGTATCAATCTGCTATATTAATTGTGTTACCTACAGTATGGCTGTGTTTCTCAAACAATATCTATAGATTCACACATTTCAGTGTGAATTGTGTCTTTTATACAGAATGAAAGCAAATTTCATAAATACGCTGATAGGTGAATAAACAAAACTGAGAAACAGTTTCTCCAAAACATTTCTACAAACAGCTACTGGAGACAATGGAAACTGGGATAATTTACAACAATAAAAAAAAAAATTCCTAATTTGGAGTTCTTTTACTTAGGCCATTCACTAAGTGTTTATTGTGGTTTTAAATTTTATATTACCACTTGTTCAGGCTATGTGGAGGCACCTGTAATATTTCAACAGAATGAAGCGTTCTTTATTCTAATTTTGAAGAATGAAATACATGAGAAAAGTACTGTCCAGTAACTTCAGGATCAAAACTGCTTTCTGAAAAGACTCTCCCATTTTTTTCTTTTCTTTTTTTCCATGGGTTTAGGATCCCCAGCTGTTTTATGCTGATTAAAATATTCCTATATTTTAAAATTATTTTAATACTGTATTTCCAATGTTGAAATACATGTCAGCAAGATCTTCCAAAAACTGTTCCATTGTTATGAACTTGTGGTGAGAGCACTACTCAAAATCATTTTGGTCAGCATTCTGCTAACACTTTCTGTGCATATAGATTTAGCTGAGCTGTCATTAATATACTTAAAACATCCACTGAAGCACCCACGATATATTTTCAAAATCAACAGGACATTAAACTTATGATTCAAAAAGTAACAAACGTACATAAAACCTGACCAGGTTTTTAATATTTGTTCACGTGGTGGCATTTTCTCATAATGGAGTTTAAATTAGATTTCAAAAAACCACAAAGTCAAATGAAAAGACACAGGGTCCACTGACATTGGTTTCGACTTCATTCTTTATGTGCAATTTATTGCTTTCAAAAGTCAGTACTTCTAATTCTTCAAAATTATTAGTTTTGGAAACTGTCATTTTCCATTCTAATTATTACTTCATCTTAACTGATGTCAAAATGACTTTTTCTCCCCTTTTATTGAACACAAAACTGCTTAGGATTATCAACTTTTGTCAGTTTTGAAATCCTAGTGAAGTTTTATTACTAGATGAGTGAGACTTGCAAGTATGCAGCTCATGAGATGAACTTTGACAGAAATACCATTATCTTTCACATACCTTTTTACGTACATGATGTAAAAGAGTGCTATGTTTTTCTTAAAGACTAATTCCTTCTCTTTTTCTTTTTTGATCTAGTAATTTCAAAGAACATAATTTTAAAATGTAAAAGTATACCCATCGTTTTCCTCAGTACCTACAAGTTTCTAACTTTTACCTAATGCATTGAGTCACTTTGGTAAATATACTGCTGAAACATTATTTATCAAATATTCTAGTGTTGTAATTTTTGTCTTACTACTCAGTGTGATGATTAATAAAACCCTGTTCTTGGATGACTAAGCAAAAAACTGAAATCTTATTGAAAAAAAATAGTAAAGATGGAGAAAAGTCTTGCAGACCTATGCATTAAAATACTCTGGCTTTGAATGAATGGTGGCCTTGGGCAGATAACTACCTGTGAATTAACGGGAGTAGACTACTGAAAATACCTATCAAAAATTGATGAGTTTCTAGTATATGCTATAAAACATCAACTGAAATTAATAGCTTTTGGACTAAAGGAGCCTTTGAAATATTGACACAAATATGTTTAGAATGGCTGTAAGGGATCTGAAACAAAAATAATAAGGGGGAGGGTGGGGAAGGGAGGGACTTTGAAACTGAAAATACAGTATGAAAGCAAATTAAATTGCTGGTAAAGTTCTTTCAACTGAGCTGGCTCTTATTCGACTGAATTACTGCAAAATGTGCTAGTGCAGAAAAATAAAGCAAAACTGTAACAGAAACTAGTGTGTAGCATAACATTTTTTAATTCATTTTAAATAAAGGATGGTTTGAATAGCTGCAATTTTTATAAACCAGCAACTCACAAGTACTGAGTAAAATGGTAGTAGTGCAGATTTGATGCTGTTCCAAAGATACTGAAAAATGAAAATAAGATGCCAAGAATATATGAAAGAAATGTAAAACAAGAGTAGTATTTCTTGAATAAGAATTTCAAGATCAGAATGACAGCTACCCCTCCCTGGAAATGAAAGAACGACGGTACAATGCTAAATGGGTTTGAAGTCAAACTTTTTTGACAAAGCTGTTAGATTCTCCTACCAGCTCTGAACTGGAACAAAAGTCAGAAAGAGAATGTATGTGTCACTTCCTTTCTCTCTTTCTTATTCTCCATCTTTCAAGAACATACCTTAATATGAATTATGACCAACAACTTATGTGTCACAGATTGTTCTCCAAGTGTACTGCAAAGAAGTAATGCAAAGAGAGCAATTTTGTTGAAAGCATAGAAAGAAGGGCACAAACTTCTTTAAAACAGTTCATAAAGCTGTAAGCATGACACAGGATCATAGAATCATTTGAGTTGGAAAGGACCCTTAAAGGTCATCTAGTCCCTGCAATGAACAAGGACACCTACAGCTACATCAGGTTGCTCAGAGCACCGTACAGCCTGACCTTGAATGTCTCCAAGGACGGGGCACCCACCACCTCTCTGGGCAACCTATTTTGGTGCCTTACCATCCTTATTGTAAAAAACTGGCTGAAACCAGTCTTGGACTACAGTGAAGATATTAAGTTGTTCTTCATTTACTGGTAAATATACATATAGCTCAGTAGGATTTATGTAACATATCCATGTCAGAAAACATTGCTTCATGGATGTAATTTGTCATGGATTTTATGGGATATTGAGATATCAGTTTCCAAAATGCGGTGAAAGTAGAGTCTAATTCTCCTGTTCTTAATAATCCTATATTTTTCACACTACTCAGAGGTTGTCATAAGTTCTTGAGAAAGAGATTTTGATTGAGATTTATTGCCATAAATGCTTAGAAAGTGGCTTACTTCCTAGTATTACTGTACCATATGTATCTGAGGTCAGGGGAAAAGGAAGAACATGTGCTTAAAAGACTCAAGAATTGTCTTTAAATTCCTGATAACCAACAGTCTCAAAATGCTGACAGAACAATGCCAGTATGTCTGAACCCTTCTTTTTTTTTTGGCTCAAAGCTTGCTTTCTGAGATATCTTTTGTGATAAGACTCTAACTGACTTACCAAGGAGGCAAATGGTGGGTGTCGTCATGTGGCAATCAACATCACTGTGTGAACATTTGAAAGCATTTCCTTCAGAGCTGTTTGCCCCAGGAAGAGAGTGCTCAGGAGTGTTTACTGGCGGAAGATCTGGCCTGTGACCAAGTAGCGCCAGCTTGGTATGGGAGACTGGGGAATTATACCACAGTATCCTGTGAAAAACAGGATGCACGTGGGCACCTCCCTGCTCCCTCTTATCTGCTGGCAAGGCCTGGAAGATAGGAACAAAGGAGTTTTCTGCTGAGATCCCAAAGCCAGAAGCTGCCACTCCAGAGAGAGCTGACTCGACCAATTTGGACTTATAAATAAGTTCGTACTGCTGTTGGAAGCGGTCGTTGACCAAAGCGGTCATCAACCAAAGCGGCTGGCAGCTGAACAACAAGCCCTGATGACCCATCACCCAAGAAGATCAATGGTTGCACTACAAACAATGCTGGACCCCTGGTGGTGACTCTCTCTCTTGCTTTCTACAAGGACTCCTTGCTTTTTAATCTCTTTTCTATCACCCACCTTCCCTTCCCCATCTCCCTAAGCTACTAGGATTTTTAATAAACTGGTCAGGCTAACATTAGACCCGTTGTGTCTTAATCTCGCCATTGGGTATACATATATTAAAAGAACCCCTTCTCCCTCTTGTAAATTGGAGTGAGACACAGTAACAACTAACAGATGCTTCTTTCATTTCAAAAAATATTAGTAGATCAAAGCCTTTTCAGTACACTTAGTCAAGAATCTATCATAAGAATCAATTGTATAGATGATACTCAATACAGCAGCATTCTGCTTTTCCCAGATTATTACTGTAGTCAGGAGGCAGTTCTCCAAAACTAGTCCCAAACCAGTCTATGCTATAGTTTAGTGGAATACAAATATGAGGCTTTAAATGAGAATTTTTTCTGCTGTTCTTTGGACAACTTCATTAACTTTCTTTTCATTATTCTAGTGCTCAGGGTTGGTTTCTCCTCATACTTAGACATATCATCCCCAAACAGTCCACCAGACTGTGCTGTAGGAATTTATCAATGATACAAGTGTCAGCTGGAAGGCTCAACCACATCTGCACAAGAAACTGGATCTTAGTTATCATTATACCATCGTTGCTGTCTTAGCTTGACATGCATTCCTGCCTTTATTCTGACTGTCAAAGCTGCAGAAAGAACATCAGTACTAGGGGTGAATTTATGCCTTCTGGGCACTGGACACCATGCAGAGAATTCTAAGTTATTCCTGGAGAGCTTTGACATCAGCACAGCAGAGGTATTGATCTGCTGTGACTGGGTGTCAGCCTGATCCATTGATATCAGTGGAATAAAAATATAACCACAGTTTTAAGGTCTTGAGGGTGTGAGAATCCAAATAATGAACCTTTGAAATGTACTTTTCAGAGAAAGGTAGTCTTTCACCAGAGATTCCATGCAGAAGTTTTTAAGATGTCATGCTTGGTTTGTACTTTGTTAGTATTCCAATTTCTTTTGCATTAAGGATTATCTGCAATTAGGGATAGAAATAGAGCAACCAATGAACTAAAGAACTAGCCTACTCATGTTTTTCTTGGAGCAAAAGAAAGGGAAAAAAGTCAAGTAAAGGAGATTTTTTTTTAATTAAAGAAAAAATTTGCATTTATTCATTCAAAGAAAAAAGCTATTACTGTAATTTTGGTGGATTTTGCCTAAAAGGACAATGTTATTGGGGCATTTCTTCGTTCTCTTTAGACATTATTAGTACCTGTACTTCTTGGCAGTGTACCATATTAAACTAAGTATGTTCAATTTACCTGTAATCTTTTATCACAGATGATCCAGCACGGGTAATAAATTCTGTAAATCTGAGGTTGCATAAAATAGAGATCAAAATAATCAGTCACTCATATAACCTGATCAAGCCTGCATAATCACAAAAAAGAGTTCTGACAGGAACTAAAGGAAAATACGGTTCATTTAATCTTTTATAAATTGATAAACTCTTCCAGCTTTAAAGGAATGACCCTTGCAAAGCAAAATAACCAAATCCATCTTTTGTCACTTTGGTGACATTTATATATGGAAGCTGATGACTTTTTTAGCAGAATTGTCAGTCTGCTTTTGAGATCAATGCCAATGAAATATTCTGTTTGTAATTTAGCCTCCATTTCCCCTAGAATTTGGGAGTTTTAATACTAAGATCACTTACATTTAACTCTATTGATCCAGTGGTAAATTAAATGGAAAAAAAAAACCAACAGTTCTATTACTTTGTCAAAATACTCCCAGTAGGGAGAAAAATTCTTTATTAAAACAGGATATGTTGCACTGAAATGAAAAGCAAGTTTCATTTCAAAAATGATCTTTTAAAGAATCAGAGGAAAACCTTCAAATAGATAGATTTATCTGATGGAAATAGTAGAAAGGTAATAAAACTGAAATTGTATATTGAATTTCTTTTATGTAGTATAAAGACAGAAGACCCCTGAAAGTTTAAAGTATACATAAAATGCACTTGTGATAGTTTTGTTTTTAAAATATCTTTTTCTTTCTGTAAGCAGTTCACTTATAACTTTCCGGTTTTGGACGTGTGTTTTCTGTTTATTTTTGCTTCCTGCCAAATCCTCTGTTGATCTCTGAAATATGACACACAGACACAATGAACACTTGGATAAAGAACTTCAGAAAAAAAAGATAGGGACTCAATTCAATAAAGTCTATTAAATAAGTAAAAACTTTCAAGGAGGTATTTCCAATGTGGAATAAGCTAATGTTTCAGCCAAATCAACATAATTGGAGAAATTACCGATGTAATGGGCTGATAAAGTTCTTATAGCAATTATTAAGTGCATTAATTCCACTCGATCTGCTTGCCAAGGGCTCAGGGGGAGTTTTGGAATTGATTTCAATAAGCCAAGAATACATTTTCAGAAAAATAAGGGAAGTAATAGAAAAGTTTATTCTTGTATGGGGTGATAACTATAAAAGACCAAACATAATACAAAAAAAAAATAATGTATGTAATAGAAAAGGATATTCAGCACAAATGATTTTAAATAAAACTTGAAGGATTTGCATCAGTGCCACCCTCTTAACAAATCTCCAGATACTCATGTTTGAGCAGCTTACAAAAATAAATTCTATACTGTCTATCCATCTGCAGTTATTTTCTTTAATATGACATTGGCTATTTATGCTGGAGGCCACATGAGAAAATTGTTTTTTTTTTATGATTAAGCTCGATCGGCTACAAATAGGATAGCATGATTCCTTTTAAAGATAATCAGCTGCCTGTATCAAGAAAAATAATTGATGCAATAAATAAAAACTCCACAGAATTCATAACAGATTTTCATATCCTATGTTTTAGATACTTTTTACTTTTAGGAACATTCAAAGTCATTACTTTAATTCACTGAAGTACTGTACTTTGGCTCTGAAGCTCTGAATGGGAAGGAAGGCAGAGCTACATCTCACCACAGGGGGACTAGGCACATTGCGACTCAGATTAACTGTGGCCTACTATAGTGTTTTTTGTGCAGATGTTATGTTGACCTATTAGGCAAAGCCTTATTTCCAAACCCTAGGAGCAGTGTCAGTGCTTCATGAATCTCTTACCTGGAAACATAAGATGAAAATACTGTGTTCAAGTTTCTTAAGTTAAAGCTGTAGTATTTCTTTATTCTGAGAGTAGAATTTTAAAATTCATTGAGAATGCATTTCTGAAGTTCAGCGTGTACCTGTTGGTACACGTTGGCATGTACCTGTTGATCTGTTGAAAAGCTGCATAGGTTGGACAAGTTACAAAGTCTCTGAAGTAAAATATGTGACTGTATGATAATACTTGATGATACCAAATCTACTTGGTTCCTCCTTATATCACTAGCTGATACAGAGAAATGTGGGATAAAATTTCCCTTTTTACATTGTAGGTGTGGGGGATATATTCTTATACTAGATGGACAGTAATTAAAGGAATCTCTCCTGAAGTATCTCCCTTCACAGACACTCAAAAGTAGAACCTAGTTTTAATCAGAGACCTGGTTTTGCAGTAGAATTTTACTCAAATATACCTGAATCTTTCTCCAAAATTTTGTGGTGCTATCAGATGAAGTTCCAACTAAAGAAGAAACAAAAAGAGCTAGATATATGTCTTAAAGTAATAGCTTTTGAAAGCTGTTTACTGGTCTTGTTTCTGGGTTTGAGAGTGTTGACTATGAGTATTATGGATATGAGTAGTGGAAAAATCCTCATGAACAAACCTTGGCCACCACTCCTTCTGTAGTAGTATACGCTCCACTCTGTACATACATTCTTTTTGCACTGAGCTTGCCCTTAGTTTCTCTCCTTATGATGTACAGGGATTTGTATCTATCTACAAAAATAATATGACAAAGACAGAGAAGCTTGTGACACTGCTTACATATATTTATTTAACTTATATTTCTTAGGTTTGGCATTTATTAAGATTTGTTAATGAAATTTGTACTAATTTTGTTATGACGCACTATTTAAATTTTTTATTTAAACAATGAAATTGCCTTTAAATCTATTTCTGCTACTAAACTAATTATTCTAGTTCAAGAAGATGAGCTAGAAAAACTGGCTTATGAAATCTGTTTGATGAGCTGTCGAGACATGAAAATTTTCTTTTGATCCAAGAGATGAAGATAAAAAGATGTAAGAAATTCTATTGTAAATGATGACACATATCAATGAGATACCAGTACTGAATTAATATGCAGCTCAAATTCGGAAAGTTTAAAATTCTGCTAAATAAGAGCTAGATTTTACAGTTCAAGAAATTAAACTGTTGTTAAAGAGCACTTAGCTTACTAAATAAATATGAAAAAACACTGGAAATAATGGCCACAAACAAAAATTCGAAAAAAAGAAGAAAATAAAATCCACATTACATGGTTTATGAAAGTTATTTCTGTGTTTATCACTCTTAATAAAAGCAAAAGTTAAGATTACCATAATTCAAAACAGGCAGAAAAAAATGTTTAACCTCAAATTCAAAATGTTACAAAGAAGCTTATGAAGGGAGCTCATATTTTAGGAGCAAATATTACTTATCAGTTTATTTTCTTATGCTTCTCAAGGTGATTTCTTGTTGTTACTGATAAACTCTGTTCTACTTAGCATGCAGACACAAACATGACATGGAAACTGCAACTCTGCCTATGGCCAGTTGAAATAAAAATTTGTTCTTTCTGTTTCCATCAGTCTTTTCAGTGGGGGTAATAAAGTTGTCAGAAAAAAAATAGAATTAGCGGTTCACAGAAAATTTGTATTTTTCCTAATTTTGATTTTGGTCTAGAACTCTCCAAAGTCAGCATTTCCATGCTATTAACTGAAAGCAGACAGAATCTCACTACAAAACACAAAAACATGAAATGAAGCAGACTTCATTGTGGCTTCATTGGTATTCCTACCACTTATACTGCTGCTATTGGCTGAGAGACTGAGAAGAATACTAATGCCACTGTGCAGTCGGGTGTTCCCAAAATCTATCATTCTGGGCAGTATATCCCAAAGTGAGTACATTCTTATCCACACTCTTTACTTTCAAACTGGAATCTTGATTTTTTTTTAATTCCAAAATCCCTGAATCTTGAGTAGGTGGACATTTCTAGTAGCGGGGAACTACTCTGAGAAACATCAACATCCAGATGTATTGGATAAATAGAATATTGTTGCAGAACCACAAAGCTCAAAATTCTAGCATTAACAAGGGTTAATGCCCCTACAAGTTTCAGCAAAATATTTTATTTACTCATATGCATGTCCCAGATCCATCTAATTCTGCTAAGTCAACCACAAGCGGCCATATTTTGCTTCTATACAGTGGTGGTTTGTGTACCTCTGACCAGCCTATAGGACAGATCATAGGAACTCTTCAGCAGTATGCACGAAATGTGTAGAACAACAGAAAAAGTCTCTGAAAGAGAATCAAGAGGTAGAAATCATGACCCAAATACAGCTAGGTAAAGGCACTGAGAGAACACACATGAAAAATGTTCTGAGAGACATTATGGTGAGATATTATGATGACATACTCCATTGAAATATTTTGTTAATAAGCTTGTGTCGCTGATTTAAGGTTTTAATGGGCTTTCTTCCTGACCTGTAAATACTCATCTTTTACAGTCTCCTCCAGACTGTGATTGTTCTGTGTTCATTACTAGTATACATATGTGTGCTGAACCTGTAGATCAAATATCAGAGTCAAACTAAATACTCATGACAGAAAACAGCTTAGTCATTTTTGCTTTCAAAATACTTCCCATACCTTTTTAACAGAAACCATTTTAGTGCTATATCAGTGCAGGTAGAATCAATTTTAAGAAGGTTCATGATATCAAAAGAATATTAAAGCTGACATTTTGAATGTAGGTCCTTTGAGCTGAGAAAAAGATTATTAAAAATGCTTTTAATTATTAAAAAAAAATGCTTAGGTATCTTATACTAAATTATTGTTTTATGGATGAGTAATGCACATTCACTAGGAGAGTTCACGTACATTAATCTATACGTCAGGATGCTGATCAGCAAACTTTCATGGTTTACCAAGATAACATGTTAAACATTGAATCTGATTTATCTTCAAAGTTTTGTAAGTCAAGTGGGATTGACTGTTTATAACAGCTCTACTTCTTTTTTCTTTTTTCTTTATTTAATTAAATAAGAGTGTTAGCAAAATTGCATTTTGTATCATTGCTGTGCAGACCAACAGTGAAAGTATAAAGCTGTCACTGATGTGCTATGAGACCGTGATTTTAATCTAGCTGGATAAATTGGACAACTATATATTTTATGACAGTCACAGTAGCTAACCTACAGGAGATGTTTAAGAAGCATAAATTAGCTGTATGTCTGAGTGTTTCATTAACAGCATCCTAATATGAACATTGATCTTGCTGAATATGGCATCTCAGCTATAACAACGTTTGAATTGTTCTATTATGCTTAGATGTCATTTTCATTTTCAGAAGATACTAGAAGTTGTTGAGGCTTAACAAATAAACAGTGTAAGAGGGTACTTAGTATGTAAAGAACCAACTAGCTTACTGCTTTGAATTAATATTAACTTTTCTGATTTCAGAGGAAGATTCTGCCTTCCATTGCCTTACGAAGATACATGCATAGTGACATACAAATAGCCACATCAACTTAAAGAATAGCAATAGCACGTCATGAAGTCTTGTGTTCTTCTCAGTATGGTGGTTGCCAGTTGAGAAAAAAATGTATCTGTGTATTTGTGAGCATTTTAGTAGAACTCAGATAAAGTTTTATAATTAGGGAATAAACACAGGCGAATCAGAGCAGGAGTTTATTTGTAATTTGCATGCCTCAAACTTGACTGCAGTGGGACTCAAGCAATGACTTAGCTGAATGCTAACCTGCTGCTCTTGTGCCATTGACACTGGTGTAAATGTACATATATACATATATATATATTATCCTTAAACAAAAGGCTGAAAGTTTCAAAATTAAAGCTATAACATTTAAAAATAAACAGAATACTATATAGAATGGACTCCCCCTGTTTTAATCAAAGATGCAGAAGTTCATCATATGAAATACTTATGTGTAATTTTCAATTATTTTCAACAATTAACAGTTGAAGCTATGCAAACTGAAATAAGGAATATACTATAGCTTTCAAGAGCAAAATTTATTACTTATTGGAGGATGAGGATAGAGGAGTGGATGGTGAGGTGGGTTGAGAACTGGCTGACTGGCTGAGCTCAGAGGGTGATGATCAGCAGTGCAGAGTCCAGTTGGAGACCTGTGACTTTGCGGTGTTCCCCAGGGGTCAGTGCTGGGTCCGATCTTGTTCAATATCTTTATCGACAACCTTGATGAGGGGATAGTGTCCACCCTCAGCAAGCATGCTGATAATACAAAGCTGGAAGGAGTGGATGACGCACATGAAGGCTGTGCCACCATTCAGCAAGACCTGGACAGACTGGAGAGCTGGGCAGTACGAAACCAGATGAGGTTTAACAAAAGCAAGTGTAGAGTCTTGCACCTGGGAATGAATAACTGCAAGTATCAGTACAGGCTGGGACATGACCTCCTGGAGAAGAGCTCTGCGGAGAAGGACCTGGGGGTCCTGGTGGGCGATAGGTTGACCATGAGCCAGCAGTGTGCCCTGGTGGCCAAGAAGGCCAATGGGATCCTGGGGTGCTTTAAAAGGAGCGTGGCCAGCAGGCCAAGGGAGGTGATCCTCCCCCTCTATTCTGCCCTCGTCAGGCCTCACCTGGAGTACTGTGTCCAGTTCTGGGCTCCCCGGTATAAAAAAGACAGGAATCTCCTGGAGAGAGTCCAGCGGAGGGCCACAAAGATGATAAAGGGCCTGGAGCACCTCTCTTATGAGGAAAGGCTGAGCGACCTGGGTCTGTTCAGCCTTGAGAAAAGAAGACTCAGAGGGGATCTGATTAATGTTTATAAATATCTAAGGTGTGGGAGTCAAAGGGACATGGCCAACCTCTTTTCCGCAGTCTGTGGGGACAGAACAAGGGGAAACAGCCATAAACTTGAGCATAGGAAGTTCTGTACCAATGTGTGAAGGAACTTCTTCACAGTGAGGGTGGCTGAGCACTGGAATAGGCTGCCCAGGGAGGTGCTGGATTCTCCTTCTCTGGAGATATTCAAGACCCATCTAGATGCCTACCTGTGCAGCCTGCTGTACGGAGCCTGCTTTGTGCAGGGGATTGGACTCGATGATCTCTAGAGGTCCCTTCCAGCCCCTACAATTCTGTGATTCTGTGAAAAAGAAGAAATTCTTTCACTACTGGCATTTTGCAGGTTTCCTTAGGGTATTCATAATTCTTCTTTCTTTAGGCCCTATATAAACCTTGATAACACATTATAGAACTTAGCAGAGACTTTTATACTCTTCAAGATAGATAGAAGCAAAACTAGGGACTCAGTAGCAAGCATTGTAGATAGCACAGCAAAAAATATCACTCAGAAAAGCCAGCGGGATACTGTTATTTCCTGTTCTCTTTAATAAAAAATTGAC
Source organism: Numida meleagris (assembly GCF_002078875.1). NCBI lineage: Eukaryota > Metazoa > Chordata > Aves > Galliformes > Numididae > Numida > Numida meleagris. The sequence goes on along the minus strand of NC_034412.1, from coordinate 60,987,810 downwards.
AGGCAAGAAACTATACTATGCAGTATCTAAACCATAAAATGATTACTGGAACTATTGGTGGAGTAACTGAGCCTTGGTTTGTGCTATTTTCAGCTTATGTCTAATCCTCTGCAACTTACAGTTCTTTTTGCTTGATATTGGCCAAGAAAACTGTCAGTGACAAGGTGGACCAGTTATCTCACATTATCAAACTCACAGTTTTCTGTGTAAGTCAAAAGACATAGGCATAGGGTTTACGTCTTAAAAATCGCATAGTGTGTTAAACTGACAACATTTGTATAGACAGATATCCTTAAACTTTGAAATTATAAATGAATCAATACTTTAATTGTTGAAATTAACAATGACTTTAATGAAGACATTTGGTGTGTTTGATTCTCTTTTTCTAACATGATTTTTGCTAAGTAGAGTAACTGGATGGATAAAAGCCTGTCAAGGAAGGGACCTACTTCTGCTTTTAGAGATTTCTGATGGTGTTCAGAGAGAAAAGCTTCTGGCAATCACAGGCTATAGCGGAGAAGGGACTCTCAGCAAGGAGGTGGTGTCGTGTAGGTTATACAGGGACAGAAACTGCTCCTCTTAGAATGATGCTGCCAGGTCCAACTGGTCATGGAAGGGGAATCACAGCAGCACAGGGGCACTGGGCAGATTTGTTGCTGCTGCACTTCAGAAAGCCATAATGCTAGCTAAATCCAAACCTGATAGACTGGGAGAAGTCCATGAACTAACTGGGCAGATGGGTAGTTGCTGAGCATTTTTTCATGTCCCTTTTTTTTTCCAGTGACTTTTTTTCCCTGCAGCTTAAAAAGTTAAATATCATAATTTGTAAGTTATAAAATCGGGTTTTGACTACTTGTGTTTTCTTTTATTTCATAGTCAGTGATCTTTGGGAAAATTCTCTACTGAAGAAGGTCTAAGTGAAGGCATCTCAAAGGTTTAGCCAGCACAGGTTCCTTACAAAGGTGATAGAATTTGTTTTTCTCTTTTTTCAGAATATATCAATTTCCATACATTAAAAATGGAAAGGCTTTGTATGTGTTTTATTAGGGAAAAGAAATCTGGATTTACAGTGATCGAAGGTTTTAACATACTGCTTCTAAGATTTTTTTTTGTCTACTTGATTGTATAATTGGTAAGAGTTCTGCACTTTGAGAGTGCTAAGCATTTTACTGTGCAAAAATCTGGTATTGTTATATATACATATTTACTCCTGCAAATAAACAAAAAATCCAGTCAGCCATATAAAAAAGATAAATATAAATGAACAATATTCATTCATATCCAGGTCATGAAGGCTCCTTTTCAAAAGGTGTAATGGATATGTATTAGTAAGTATTGATAGAGGAGATATAGAAAGACTTGATTTTCAGTGGCACTCGAACAGGCTCCCCAGGGAGGTGATTGAGTCACCATCCCTGAATGTGCTTAAAAACCATTTGGATGTGGTGCTCGGGGACATGATTTAGTGGTGGGTTGTTAGAGCAGTATGGTTAGGTTGTGGTTGGACTTGATGATCTTGAAGGTCCTTTCCAACTTGAGCAATTCTATGATTCTATGATTCTGTGATTAACAAAGCTAATCACTATGCAAATAAAAGGAGTGTATTTATTCAATCCATTATTATCTAGACTGATTATTGAGTTACTGCTATATGTGGTATTAAATGAGTTGAAATTTTTAGTGACCCGCCTCCTTTTAAAACTGACAAGGAAATGAAAACTGTTTTCAGGTACACTTCTTGAAATTTTGAAGTATTTCACAATAATGAGGCATGACAAAGTCCAAACCAGGAAATCAGTCTATGTGTTAGGGTTAGAGTCTAGGTCAGTGGGATGCATGGGCCTTGAGTACAAACAGCTGCACTCCAAGGAGTGGCAGCTGCACTGCAAAAGCTGACACTTCTTCCGCAGTGCTACTATGCACAATGGGCTCTGTAGCAAAGCAAGGAACCTAAGCCTTGAAGACAGACAAATGCAAACAACAGTTTGTCAACAGTAGGCTATTTGGTTTTTAACTTCAAACGTACATTGTTAGTACTGTATTCTTCACTGGGAAAAAAAAAAAACCAACAACAACAAAAAACAGAACAAAACCCACCTTTTTTCAAAAAGTAATTGGCAGCGAAATCTCTTTCATGAGTTCTAATGATTTCTAAACCTGATAAAATGATAATATACCCTGATGTATTTTTTTGTTTATTTTCTGGGTTGTTCGTGTTTTATTTGTTTCATTTTTTTTTTCTCAGATGACTACAAATGGTCAAAATATTTCTAGACATATTCCAGATCAAATTATGACCTATATTCTTCAAAATATGCAGCATATTACCTCGGTAGTTAGCTGGAAGCAAATAATCAATTTTGTATTAATTTTTAAACAAGCAATGTTATCAACTGCAAATGATGCTGATGATCCGAATGCAAAAATTTGCTTATTATCAAATTTTAAACAGTGACACTATGCCAATATTGCATTTTGAGATATTTGCAATACAGCTTACTACAGTCTCAAAAACTATCTAGCAAAGATTATTGCTCTTTCACCTGCAATATATTTGGTATTACTATGGTGTGAGGAATAGAAAAAAAAATTACAAAAAATACTCCCTTTGGATGTATCCCATTTATTATATTTTATGGAAAAACTACATGTGGATTTTTTAACATAAAACTTGCTTTGTTCTATGTCTGTCATCTAATTGACAAGCAGCTTTAAATTTTTTTTTCTGTAGACGTTATTGGTTTACTTTTCAAAACTGCATGCATTTCAGAGTCATAAAAAAAGAAGCTTTAAGAACTCTGTTCATTCATGTTACACCAGAATTGGTTTTATGTCCTCCATTTGTCTCATGTTTTGTATATGACAGACTGGTATGAGCAGCTGAGCAGTTTATTCTGCATAAACTGCAATAAGAATGAGGGCAGTTATTCTAACATTATTGATCCTTGAAAGAATGTATGTACACTCATTCCAGAATGTGTAAATCCTCTTTTTTTCAGGAGTTAGGTGCTGATTATCACAAGTCTCATTGCAGTTATCTTAGCCAATTAGAAGCAGTTATTTAGATATATTTATTTAGCTACAATGTAACATCCTTATCACTGCCCCTATCCAATGTGGTACAGAACAAAGAGCAGATGCCTAGGTGGATACAAGCGATAAAATCATATCTAGGTATGAAATGGTTTATTATATAGGACACTTTCTGGCTGGCACAGCCAGCAGTTCAGACTTAATTTTTTTTTACATTTCAGTGGTGATTGAAGTTGTTTCATAAAGTTTGTGAAGAAATTCAGGATCGGTTGGCTGAGATACTATATATATTGTTTTAGTGCAGTACAAGATCATGTCACCAAAAATTGCCTTTGACAAAGATTCAGAGGTCTTACAGGGACTTGGAAATTAGCACAGTGCAGTTGGTTTCAGGTGTTAATTCCTCTCTGATCAGCTTTCCAGCCTTCAGATTATTCTTATTAGAAACAGCAGCATTCTCCAGTGCTTTCTTCAAGGGAGTTCTACGTATCAGTTCTCTGAAGCTTTTGATTTTCTTTCTGATTCAGTTGAGTTGTTCTGATATTCTTTAGTCTTCTAAGCAGCTTGCCACTGGCACAGGAAAGGGGAAGCTGAGTTTGAGCAGAATTCCTCCCAGATCACAGGTTACCTAGATTGGACAAAATTTTCCAAGAACTCTGATGAGGGATTTCTTTGGATGTTTCCAAGGAAACATTACTTTCTGAACAGAGAAACCTATTTTCTAATGTCTTTAAGGCTTTATCCTTCACAGAGCACTCAATGAGACATCAAATTTTATTCATATGTAGACACAGCAAACATTTGCATCTTATTTAACAACTAATTAAACTGTGAAGCAATTTTCTTCTGTACAAGTCATTTGCCTACTGAACTTACAGCTACAAAAAAAGAGACTGGATTAACACCACAGTTTGACAGGTAGAAGTTTAGAATGAAAAGAAAGTTTAATTCAACAAAGTATCGGTTAGTATTGCTTTGAAAAAGATCAGTTGATTCATACCTTTGTTTAGTAAAAAATGACAGAAACGTTTTCCTTAAAATGAGAGATATGTGATAACTGCAAAGTCATTTTTATTTCCCTTTTGAATTCTCATTTACAAAGAAGAAATAGAAGAAATTGTGGGGAAAAAAAAATGAATGCGAATCTGTGTTCTATTTTGGTTTCTGAACACTGAAAAAAATACTTTTAAAATCCCCCCCACCCGTTTTTTCTTTACTTAAGGCCCTGAGTGAAATGCCTACTTTTCCAGCCAGCATACAGGCAAAAAATATTCCTTTAGAACTGAGGACGGAGTGTAATGGGTATCTAATAGTAGTTGACTCTATCTGTTGCAACTTCTTCATTTTTGATTGTAGTTTTCCTTCAGTATGGAGCTGCTGCAGTACTTTCCCTTTCTGGCCAAACTCCTACTTATTCTAAGTAGGATGTAGGATAAGCAGATAGACAAAGATTGTGGTGGAGGGAAATAGTTGTTTATACTTTCCTTTTGAGCCCTGATAAGAACTTCTGGAAATTTACTATATTATTTTTTAATATTACTTTTTAATCAACTCAGCTTGTAAACAGAGGGGGGAAAAGATGCAGTGCAGTAAAATTACATGTTAATAATAAAATCAAATTGAAAGAATATTGAGAATTGCCAAACTAATAAAGTGATTTTTATTGACTTCCGTCCACTTTCCTGTCCACTTTCTATACATGTAACTACATAGCGAGCAGAAATAAGAAATTCCTGTGGCCTGTGAGAAACACCCTGTCTTGTCTCAGTATTCCTCTACAGTTAACAGAGCAAAATCAGAACAGAATACTGAGTATTGCTGAGATGGCTAAACGGCAAACTTTCCCCTTTTTCCTGAAGTAGGCAAGTGAATGCCTATATTCTTTTGTTAAACTATATTATATGAATAATCACTCTTTCCCTGCCAATCTTTAAAGTATTAGAAGAAATGTGTAGATCTTTTTCAAACTGTTTTCCCATACCAATTAATTGTATGAGGTGAGTAAGCAGCGCTGAAAGACTTGACATATCAAATTTGACAGTTCAGTGAGTACTTTACCTAGGAACTTGTAGTAGGGGAAAGTGAATGCATGGATTTTTGAGAAGGGAAACTAACCAGTAATGTGATTTTCAATTATTATCTGTGGGAAGTTGCTACTTGTTCGTGCATTGTGATTTACCTTGACATTTCTCAGATGCATACTTGGTTCTAGCAAATGCTGACTAGTGTAAACTCAGGTCCCAAAATTCAGAAAACAAGCAGTATTTCTTAATAGTTTTGTTGTCAGAAAGATGAATGTAGCTGATTCTTAAAAGAAAACCTGCCTGCATCACAGAGATTGTGGATAGCAGTGCTTAATAACTCCACAGGGCTTCAAAGTTCAACCTTTTGTTTTGTTTGCAATTAAAATTCATTTTTGCTGGTTTTCTCAGTAAACCTGCCCCAAAATTGCAGCTAAGCAGATATAAATAAATACTATTAGTGCTTTCATCCTCTTTCAGAACTCTCAGCTTTCATAATCTGCAGATGGATAGCTCTGAAAAAAATGCAGATTAGAGTTAGGACTGAAAATTTAAGCTTTGAAATAAGAGATCGTTAGCAGGTACACTGAGCTTCAAAAGGCACACAGTGCAAAGAAGGTAGCGGTTAGGACTTCATGGAAATATGAGCAGAAAATAGCATCAAATCCCAATTAGAAAAAAGTATACATTCTCTTATATTAAAGCATGAAATATAAATAAAATATACTTTATATTTAAATATTATAAAGGATATTTGAATACAATATTTCTTCTGGTGATAGAGCTGTCAGTCGTTCTGAAGGGGGCAATATTACCTGAAATGAATGTATCTGAAGGCTACCATTGTGTTTCAACCCAGTGGAGATAGAAGAGATCAAAGTTCTCAAGATACATTCTTGTTCTTTCCAGCATTACCAGAACCTAACCAAGAAAATATTTAGAAGTTACAGCATTAAATATATTATGAATTAATAGTACCTCTGTGCTAATAATTGAGAATGAGAAGTTTACTGGAAGGAGAAAAACTCAGGATGCCAAAGACACCTTCAACTGCTAAATCAAGTAATATTCATGCTGTTGTAAAATTTGTGGTTAGGGACTGTAAGTTTTGCTTTTAATATTGACTGAATCCAGTACAACTAAAGCTTCAGAAGACTCAAAATGAAGTATCAATCATTTTTACCAATTATAAACATTTTTGGAGGATGATCAGAAAGGAACAATGTCAAATTTAACAAATTTCAGTATTGGTTTCAATAACTGTCACTACTTTCTTACAAAAAACCTGTTGGTAAAGTTTTATTGTATGCATAATAAACTTAATGTTACTTATTGGCCAACAAAGTCAATCTTCATTACAAAAATGTTCTCAAGTTATATACACTTATGCTTTTCAAAGCCACATTTTAAGATGTCTACAAAGCTGACTGTTTACATTCCTTTGTAAAGTATCAAAGCTTCCACTAATACTACTCTAACATTACCATCTGAATGAAAAATGACACTGCATAAACATTTCCAGGAGGAGTGGGGGAGGGGAGACATTCAACATTTGTCTTCTCACAAAACCCTTACTTACCCACTTCTATGTGAGAACATCTGCCTAACAGTGAGAAGTAGAAAATGCATTCCTTGCTTTGCTTTGCTTGTGTATGCAGCTTTTGTTTTACTCAGTAAAACAGCTTTATCTCAATTAGCAAATTCTTGTGCTTTTACCATTTCAACTCTTCCCCATCGTACATGGGAAGGGTAAACAAGCAGTTGTGTGTTGCTGAGCTGCACATCAGCTGCACAAAAATCCACCAGTGGAAAATCTTGAACTTTCCACCTGATTTTTTTAGCTACAGTTGCATTAAATAAAGGAGAATACTTATGATCATTGCTTTTAGGCTATAAATGTTTTCTTTTTTTTTTTTTTCTCAGTAAACAGCTCATAAGTCTGAATTGTAATGTTTCCTTGACAGGCAGTACTGGGAACCATTGAATCTACACAGAATTTCAGTAAACTTCTGAAATGCTCAGTCCTATTTCTAACTTTTATGTTTAATAAAAATGTCCAGCTGTAACTTATATAATATTGAAGTACGGCCTATAACAGAGGTTACTTCCCTCCAAAGAGGAAATTATCTTAATTTTATGTAGCCTTCAGAACTGTCATCTGAACGATCCTGAGTCATAACACTTCGAATTGCACCGTGAGTTTTAGTGTTGAAACACCCCCCAAAAAATCAGGTAAAGATGGGTGTAGATATGCCGCAGGATATTTAAAAATACCTACTTAATACAATGCTATTAAATGATTTTCTTAATGAGTGCGTTCTCCTTTGGAACAGAATTGAAATGTTCAATGAAATAAGCTTTGCAAGTGAAAATGCGTTCTTTTGTTACCAAATAGATATACTGGATATTATTTGAAATTTCTCCTATATTAGGACAACTTTTCATATTTATTTAGCCCTCATATATTCAAGATTTTACGAGTTCATCTTTCCATCAGAGAGAAGCCCTCCTTATCAATGTTTATTGATTATCTGATTCTATCCAGTACTTGAAGGGAGTGTATAAACAGGAGGGGGAACAACTTTTTATGTGGGTTGATAGTGATAGGACAAGGGGGAATGGTTTTAAACTAATACAGGGGAGATTTAGATTAGATATTAGTAGGAAGTTTTTCACTCATAGGGTGGTGGCGCACTGGAATAGGTTGCCCGGAGAGTCTGTGGATGCCCCATCCTCGGAGGCATTCAAGGCCAGGCTGGATGTGGCTCTGGGCAGCGTGGTCTAGTGGCTGCCAATCCTGCCCACAGCAGGGGGGGGGCGGGTCTGAAACTAGATGATCCTCGTCCTTTTCAACCCAGGCCGTTCTGTGATATATAAGACTGAGAAGAACAGTTAACAGAATTGTTATTAAAGGAACGAAAATATTTGTTTTGGATGACTTTTTTGTCGATAGAGTTGTATACCTGTATTTTTTGTCTTTATTATCTAAACAAACTCAATTCTCTAATAGTTAGTATGAGAGTTATCTTCCAACAGCTTCCACTTGAGTTTGTTCTGCAATGAGCCATTTTCTCTGTGCAGCTAATTATTTTAACCACTTCTCTCTCTTCTATGAAATGTTGCATTTTGCATAAGTATTAGTAATCTTTTTATTAAGTTTTCTGTTGGCTATGTGCCTTACCTATTTTTTTTAACTGAAGTCAAGAATTACTTCTTTTTAAAAAAGATTTTTTTTCCTGGTAACTGCAGTTCTAAACAAGTGCTAAAAAAAAACCATGAGCAACCCACGTTTGATGAATAATTAAACATTTCTGATAGGCCCAACTGGCCAGATCTTCTTAATACTTGACTTTCACTCATTTCACATGAGTAGAACTTTATTATGCCACAGGGTACCTATGAAGGTAAGAAAGCTTCATACATTATTACTATTTATGCCCTATATAACTCTGCAAGCTACAGTTTAAATGATGCTTATGGTCAGAGATCTTGAACTCTCCCTTTCTGGTGAGATCAGTTTCATCCTAGCTGCTCAAGCAAAGAGTCTCTCAAAGGGGAAAGATACAGTTCTTCCTCAAAGCATATATAAAAATTATGTACTTTCTGTACAAGCTTCTTTTTACTAGCATGTCATGTGATCCTGCTGATCCTCATTTATCAGGAGAGAAATAGTGTTAATAATGTATTTTCTGTAATTGTGATGATACAGAATCTTTTCTGACCAACCACAGAAGTCATCTGACAGAGCCATAGTATGGGAGTACCTAACTTGAAAAATACATGAAATGTTAGACTGAAATTTGTTAAGGATTACTGTGTGCCAAACTTACTTTGAATAGTAGGAATAGTCCATGTATTGGATTATGATTCACTAGGATGTCATTTATGGAATGGCACAGGATAATGTGTGGGAAATTAGCAACAAATACAAAAAAATAATTTTTTTCCATCATATCCTAAATTCTGAAGGGAAGTAGTTTATGAACATAGATAGTACAGAAGTATGGATACACGTTCCACCAGATACTCTTTGATAAATCTCTATTCTCCTTTGCTCACTTGCCATCTTCCAAGACATAATGATTTTAGTAGCTCTTAAGGAAATGTTTTGAAAGTTATCAGAGATCTATCTTAGGTCTTGCCAGTAATTCCTTGGTCTTGATGGAAACCTGGGGGAATAGGGAGAATGGCAATGATCATCTGCTTATTTGTAACTGTTACCTTGGTGTAAAATAAGATGAGGCATAGTACTTGCCCATCAAAAAGCCCTTTATCAAGCATAATGTAGGCAAGTTGAGCACGTACTGCTCTTCCTTATTCCTCTTAAACATAGACGTAAAAGACCTTATACCACTTTACTCAGGCAATAATTATATCAAAAAGATATGCAATAGAATAAAGTAATATCACTGAAAAAGAGCACTCAAATTTCTAAAGACACATCTTTTGCAGTCTGTACCTTGAAATTTAATGAGACAAAGTCTGAATAAGTTGCTTGAATGTTGGTAAAGATTTTTATTTTGATTTCAATCAACAAGTGAAATGAACACTAAGACAAAGATTTTGCCTCGAAAAATCTACTTCCTCACTTCTGTTTCCTAGACACAGTCAGCACATTGTTTCCCAGCCATCTAGTTCAGTACTATTCCTATAGCAAGAAACTTGCATAGTAAAAAGAAAGTACACTTTCTAATTAGGTGTCCAGCTCTCACTGATTTTGAATAGACTATGTCCTTAAGAATTCTTCATGCCTTTGAAAATTTCTCATGTAATCACTGTCTACTTTGCTTGTACAGCCCCTAGCATTGAAAGACTTACAGTCTGAAGAAGAGAGCGCATGATGCCAAGTCTAAATTACCCTTGATGTCAGAACTACTATTTACAAATGAAAGGTTTCAGAAAGACAGTCTGTATGTTTTTTGACAGAAACAAACTTTAAGGTTATTCATATTTTACACGTTAGCTTCTTAACTACTCTGATGCCTGCTTGTATCTTCATTCATATGTCTTCAGTAAGTCTATATGCATTAGATACATTTCTTCCCGAAGAATGCAGCATTGCTGCTTAACTCTCAGTGATAAATCTTCTGAAACACAAAACTGAGTCAGAATAACACATTTAAAAGATTTTACAGTTTTCTAAAACAGTGATATATTATGAGGCAAGGAAAATTAGAAATTAGTTATTCTGCATGCCACGTTCAAATATGCGTGGTTGAATAATGTCATACATGGAGGTGCATTTTTTGAATATATTATGTAACTTTTACAAATCTATTCTTACGGTCACTAGTTAACAACTAATTTCCCCTAAGATTCTAAGTATTCTAGTCATTCAGAAAATCTGTTTAAATAGTATGTAACATGTCTTGAGTCTTTTCAGAAAGCTTTACTACAAAATTATTTTTTTTAGTCTAATTGTTAAAATGAAGAGCAGAAAAGGTTCACTGATTTACAACATTGGTGCAGTAAAATTTTTTCACCTCTGACTTTGTTGGGGATATGTCTAATGTTAAGGAACTGGAGAAAGACAACAAGAGATGGAAGAAGAGAGACAGGGGAAAAGAAGACTGTTTTCTACAGATACTACTATTAGGAGGTATTCAACACTAAACCTACATACCTTAGTAGGCACATGGCTTGCCATAATATACAAGTTGATATAAATCAACTGTAAACATAATTCCACACCACTAGAAATGATATGAGTGAGCATGCTTATTTCTTACAGGTGAAGCTCTTCTAAAATATCTAAGAAAATTAAGACTGCACTCCTAGTTATGACCTGAAAAAAGCAGGAATTCTCATTAACACTTCTGAATGCTGTGCTGAACAAAACAATCACACAATATATCATGTTCAATCAAATTGGAAAGGTCCTTGTTCTTCAGTCTGCTCTCCTGTCAATGGTGGAATAATTGCTTCTTCAGAATGAAATGTTAATAATGGCTCTTTAGATTTTGAATGCAACTCAAACGCTACTTACCAAAATCAAACTATTTGATTGAAAAAACTGAGGTATCGGTTTTTATGTCACAAGGATGTGGTGATATTATCTCAGACAGTTAGCTGCAGTTTTAGTGTTTCTAATTTTAGTCAGAGTAAGGGAAAATAAACCTAGTAAGAAGAGTTAAGTTTTCTTCTAATCTTATTCAGCACCTTGAATGTTTTCATTGGTCTAAAAAAATGAAGCAAAACCTCCAAATAAAGAAAACTAAATATTATTTTTTATCTCAAATACAGTAACTGGAATTTACTTTGCCTGTTCCAGTTGTGATCGAACTATAAAGAAGTAAAACTTCATTTAAAAATTACAGACAGTGAATGCAAATGTAGCAGGCAGAAAACTGAACCAATAAACAGAAAAAGCCCAACAGCTAATGGATAAAAACTGCTAAGTTTTAAATTGCCCCCAAATCAGTAAGATGCTGACTACCTCAGTCTTTCCTCTTTAGTAGGTTTCCTAAAAGTACTATCTGATGGCAAATCAGTTACATGTTTTCTTGAACAACTTTTGCTTCTACTATCCGATTGCTTTCCAGAAATTGGATTGGTCACACAGCTTTCATGAGCCTTTTCTTCTTACATATCTGTATTTTCTTGTCATATGTTTAATGGAATATTATCCAGGTATGCTTCTTCTGCAACACATAAATAAAAACTCTGGGCTACCCAGTATGGTGATAAATATTAGCCAAGGCTCTGATAAGTCTTTAAGAGAGTGTGCATTTTTATCCAGCAGTGAACTTGCAAAGAAGTATTACAGTACTGTTTCTATTTGAATTCTTAGAAAACATCCTGAGAATGCTAGTTTAACATTAAAAACAAAGAAAAAAGCCTACCTGTATTTATCCAAATCATAAAAACAATGCTAAATTTGGGAAATTAAAGGGGATTTTCAGCTATTTCAGTCTTTAGTTCTGCCCTATTTCCTGTAGCTTTATTATGTAGTGTTATATAAATAAAATATTTGAAATATGCTTGGTCAATACTTCAGCAACAGGTCCCAGCATCTGCTAATTTCTATCAGTATCGGCTGGAAATTCTCTCTTGGATTTAACTGGAACTCATGCTCTAAGACTTGCATTGTGTTACAGAATGCAATTTTGTAAGAGGTACCCTTTTAAGGCTTTAAACAAGTTTCTGGAGATGTTTTCCCAAATGTATTTGTTTATGGAAAACTGCAGTTTTAATTAGCTGGATTATGTAATAAACTTAGCTTTCAACTAGAACACAATCAAGTCATTAGTGCTGTAATTTTTTTTTTTTTTTAATGAAAGTAAGATGTTACTAAGATTTTTAAGTTTTAGCTTTCCCTTTTAATAATTCAGGGACCAGAACTGATATCTATTTTAAACTGTTCATCCCATGGCTCATTGCCAGTTACAATGTCTATTATTTAATCTCGGTATAAATAGTGAAGTTTCTGTAAATATACTCTAAAGAAAGATTTAAAAAAAAAAAACAAAACTGATAGTAGTTCTTGAAATTGCAATTACAATTCTGTTTTTCTCACCATAGTATTTACCTGAACTACTATATTTTTGAGCTTTCAAAGTCAACCTTAAAGCTTAAGTTTTTTTAGATAAATATCTTAACAGCTTTTTTTTTTTTAACGTTCATATTTCATCTAAGTTACATCAGAATAAGAATGAAAGGATACAGTACTATCTTCTTTGTGACCGGTGGGCAATCATTGGTCCTGCAGTTTTCCAGATAGCCTGTTATATCTGTTCTGAAGCAAATCATATACAACTACCTGAGGCCTATACAAAAGATTGGAATTTTCCTTTATCCTAACTTTATTTTAAAATAAATTGAATGAAAGCTCAAGTTTGTTGACATTGCAAGCATAAACAGTACACAATGTCCCAAGCCAGTGAGTTGAGAAAAGGTTAGAAAAACAAAGATCCATTTTGAAATTAATCATAGAATCACCAAGATTGGAAAAAACCTACAGGATCATCTAGTCCAACTGTCAACCTACCACCAATATTTCCCCACTAAATCATGTCCCTGGAGTTATTCAAGAAACATTTGGATGTTGTACTAAGGGACAGTTACTCCACTGCCTCCCTGGGCAGCACATTCCAGCACCTAACCACTCTTCCAGAGAAAAATTTTTTTGTTAAATCCAACCAAAACCTCTACTGGCTCAACTTGAGGCCTTTCCATCTATTCCTATCGCTAGTTACGCAAGAGAAGATGCTTAGCCTAAATTAAATTTCAGGACTTTTTTTTTTTTAAACATTTACTTGCACTAAAGATTATACTCAAACCTACAAGATTGATATTCATTATTTCCCTGTAACATTTTACATATTTTAGAAAACATTGCCTCTGTGTTTGACCTAACATTTAGAAAACTTTAATCTCAATTTCTGCTTCTTTGTGATTTAAACTTCCTGAAGTAAGGAAATTGAGTCATAGTAGATCAATTATGCAGACTTCTTTCAGGAAAGCAATTGCATTGGAAAGGCTTCTTAGGAAATACACAAAAGCCTCTGTGGCAGCATTGCTCTTCATCACACTTGCATACTGAAATAGAACCTTTCTTGTCTTGCTAGTTATTTAAGTACAGCTGTGTGTTTAACAGCAAGTTGGCATAATCTTGAATCTGTATGACCAACTGTAAACATGAGGTGAAAGATGCATGGAAAAGACAGCAAATCAGAATGCACTTAGATTAACTCTTTAGCAAGCATTCTGTCTATATACACAAGATCACTACTGATGGATAGCATTCCCCTGGACATCAGTTTTGCTTCCAGAATCTTGATCGCAAAATTTCCTATGCTGGAGCTGTACACCTCATAAAAGTAAGAAAAGAATAGAAACTTGTCAACTGTTGGCAACTCTCTCAATTCCACAATTTTATTAACATTCAAAAAGAAAAAGACTAAATGTTCCCCTATTCCTTTTTGAAAATAGTCACATCCAGGTAAAGACATTTTAACTGAACGGTTTAAATGTGTATTTTGTCAGAAAGCAAATAGATAATTTGGCTGAAAACTGGAACTATAGGAAAACTTAGCCATGAGGTTTCGCCTAACCACAATTTCATCATGAATTATGTTTACCCTTCTTCTACCATACTGTTGTCACTATTCTTCTTATACTTCATATTCATTGTTAACTCTTACGTTGTAACACATGTTGTTTAGTATCATTGAAATATTTTCTAGTGACTTATCTTTGTAACCTACTTTCACAAATAGGTTTGAGCACTTCCCACTACAAATGTTATCTCTTGTTGACTGACTTAACAGTGATTGCTGCACATTTCACCATAATCATGACAAATTAATCAAAAATGTAAGTCTATGAAGAAACAATGCACACAATTATGCAATGAAATATCTGTTGATTTATCTGTATTTTAGTGGGGAATGTTTATAAAATACATTACCAGGTCTAGTTATTAATAATTACAGAAATTTAACTTGTATTTGTTTATAGCAGGTTCAGGGTGAATGATTGCTATTGCAACACTGTTACTAAGAAGCAGTTCATCTACTGATTTACATAAAATTAAAGATCCCACACTGTACAGAGTCCTGTACAGGACTTTTGCAATTGCATTATTTTCTTCTCTACAGTTAAAAATGGTAGAAGCATTGGATGATTCAGGACTAGTGAGCCATGGTTCGAATGGCAAATCTGATTGAGTGAACAATCTTGCAAATGAATTTACAGTCATTAGTTCTCTTAAATTTGTTTTCAATGCACTTAGTATATTCTACCAAAATGAATACATAACATTAACATAGCATTGTTAATTGTCCAAGTAAGTAGTATTAGTCTGGTGATACCTGAGTGCTAAAGCTTTAAATAAGAGGTAAGCAAAATCGTTTGGATGTTGCTACTTTTCTGAATTTACTCATAACTTACCTAAAAATTTACTGAAGATAATTTTGTATTTTACAGGAAAGCAATTTTCCATTTCTGTTACTTTCTATACAGAAAGTTTCCTTTCTGTAACAGGACTCCAATAGCTAAAGAGATATTTTATATTTTTCTCTCTTGAATCTGAAAAACATCCGTATAATCAAGTATATTTATACCAGCACAACAATAATACAATTATTTTAATGCAAGCAGAAGTTTAATTTCACCTAACTATAATTATTTGGTATATCATGATACATATGATTTTCTAGATATGTGCCTGAGTAGTTTCTTTACCTCTTGGCAGCAAAGGGACATCAGAGAACACAGTCATGGAAAGAAAGGGCTTCGTAATTTGAGTCAAATAAGAGAATTTAGCACAGTGCCCTGTTTCTAAGATGACATTCAGTAAAAGGAACATTTTGTTCACAGAATACTTAAAATGATTGTGATAACAGTAAGATTTAAAATTGAAATCAGTATATTAATGCATATTGTTTTTGAAAATAAAAACAAGAGCATTTTATAACTCACAATTTATTATCCATTTAAATGCACTCTTAGACTGTAAAAGGATGTGCTGATCAAAATCACGTGTCTTTAAGTCTTGAAATTTAATCCTAATTCATTGAATACAAATGAAAAAGTTAATACAAGACCTCAGCATTGAAATATTCACATCCTTCAGTCTCAGAGATTTTAACCTTTCATCAAGTGCTAACCCAAATGAATCCTCCACTGTTTGTCATTCTGTAAGTAATGAGCAAAGTATGCAGGTAGTTATTTCCCCTATCAGTGACTTGATTATAGAATTCTAATTTTTGTTATCAAGTCCAAATAAAAATGAGTTGTTGAAAAATTACTTCCAGGCTTGTGGCTAAAATTGTAATGACCAAAAAATTAGAATCCGAAGGGATTCTTCATGAATTTGATAAGTAGAGCATTCAGTTTTTTAACTTCACTTCAAGAAAAGTAACCTATTTGTTTTAGACTGACTTAAGCAACTGGCATAGAACAGCAAAGATACCACAAGAGAATATTCTTTAATTAAATACAGAAGATGTGCTATTATTTAAGGGAATAAAATTCATAAACATTTTTTCTCTAATAGAGGGAATTTTTGTTTCTTCAAACTATTGCATAAGTAACAAGCTTAACACTAAAGGAAAAAAATTGCAAAGAAATTAAATTACTTGGATTATTCTGATGGTTTGGGGACACTGACTTTTCATTTATCTAGAACAGAGGCAGTTTAAAACGTGGTTGCTTAGAGTATGTTCTCTTTTTCTTAAGAATTCTTCAGATCTGATGATGGGGTTGGGAAGAAGAAAGGTAGGAGGTGAAGATGACAGGGCACTATCACCAATACAATTTAAGATTAAATTCCAAAAAGCTTTTCAAAATCAAATACAGAAGGGAAAATTAGCATAAGAATCACCAGTAATAAAAGTAAAGAGAAAGAATGAAGTAATTGCTTTTCACCAAAGTTTAAAGTAAAGCAATAAAGGAGAAAATGCTGCAGCTTAGAAAATGATTTGCCATTGCAGTGATTCATTTCTATCC
Organism: Numida meleagris; assembly: GCF_002078875.1. NCBI lineage: Eukaryota > Metazoa > Chordata > Aves > Galliformes > Numididae > Numida > Numida meleagris. Next base: position 60,971,305 of record NC_034412.1, on the reverse strand, counting down.
TATAATAGGTTTTATTTCCCTGTTTTGCAGTAATGCATTCATTACATGCCCAATTTAGAGCAAAGTTAGCCACAGAATTCTGTATAAATATACTACAGAGTCACTTGTCAGCTCATCTTGCATGCTACATCAGCATGACAAACCGGATATCGCTGTAGCACAACAACAAATGTGGACAATAGCTGTCTAACACCATTTTATTAGCTGAAAAAAATAGGTTAGTACAACAAGAGTTCATTACATAATACATTAGACCATGTTCTAGTACTTCTGGAGCTGGTAGCACATTGTTCTGCATCAGAAGCACATGTTTTTCAAAGGCTTTTGAACTAATGGCATTGATCACAGAATCATAGAATGACCTGGGTTGAAAAGGACCTCAAAGATGATCTAGTTTCAACCTCCCTGCTGAGTGCAGGGTCGCCAACCACTAGACCATGCTGCCCAGAGCCGCATCCAGCCTTGTCTTGACTACCTCCAGGGATGGGGCATCCGCAACCTCTCTGGGCAACCTGTTCCAGCACATCACCACCCTCTGAGTCAAAAAACTTCATCCTAATATCTAATCAAAATCTCCCCTGTATTAGTTTTAAACCATTCCCCCTTGTCCTGTCACTCTGTACCCTTGTAAACAGTCATATTCCCTCCTGCTTATACGCTCCCTTCAAGTACTGGAAGGCCACAATGAGGTCTCCCTGGAGCCTTCTCTCCTCCAAGCTAAACAAGCCCAGTTCCCTCAGCCTTTCCTCACAGGAGAAGTGCTCCAGCCCTCTGATCATCTTGGTGGCCCTCCTCTGGACCCATTCCAAGAGCTCTACATCCTTCTTCTACTGGGGGGGAGGGGGGCGGCAGGCCTGAAGGCAGTACTCCAGATGTGGTCTCACCAGAGCTGAGTAGAGGACAATCACTTCCCCTTCCCTGCTGGTCACTCCTCTTTTAATGCAACCCAGGACATAGTTGGCCTTCTGGGCTGCAAGAGCAAGCAGTGAGCAAGCAGTGTGCACATGTCCAGCTTCTCATCCACCAGGATCCCCCCAAGTCCTTCTCCGCAGGGCTGCTCTCGAGATCTTCCCCCAGTCTGTATAAATACCTGGGATTGCCCTGGCCCAAGTGCAGCACCTTGTACTTGGCCTCGTTGAATCTCATTAGGTTCACATGGGCCCACTTCTCCACTCTGGATGTCTTCCCTTCCCTCCAGTCTATCAACTGCACCACTCAGCTTGGTGACATCTGCAAACTTGCTGAGGGTGCACTCGTTTCCATCTTCTATGTCATTGATAAAGATGTTGAAGAGCACTGGTCCCAAGACCAACCCTTGAGGGACACCACTCGTAACTGGCCTCTCTCCTGACACAGAACCATTAATCACAACCCTTTGGCTGCAACCAGCCAACCAGTCCTTAATCCACCGAACAGTCTATCCTTCAAATCCATACCTCTCAAATTTAGAGAGAAGGATGTGATGAGGGACCATGTCAAAGTCTTTGCAGAAGTCCAGGGAGATGACATCTGTAGCCTTTCCCCCATGCACAAATGCTGTCACTCCCATCACAGAAGGCCACCAGATTGTTCAGCCAAGATCTGCCCATGGTAAAGCCATGCTGGCTGTCTCAGATCATCTCTTTGTTTTGTATGTGACTTAACATAGCAACTAGGATGATCTCCATGATCTTCCCAGACACAGAGGTGAGGCTTACCAGCCTGTAGTTCCCCGTTCTTTCTCCCTTTTTTAAAAATAGGAGTAATGTTTGTTTTTCCAGTCAACGAGGATTTCAACTGACAGCCATGGTTTTTCAGATATGATGGAGAGAGGCTCAGCAACCACATGAGCCATCTCTCTCAGAACCCTGGGATGCATATCATCTGGCCCCACGAACTGATAATCATTCAGTTTCATGAGGAGGTCTTGTCCCACTGTAACAGTGGAACAAGTCCAAAATCCATTCCTCTCACCCACACCCTGGTCCTGGCAGACCAGTGAAGACTGGGGCAAAGCACTTATTGAGTTCCTCAGTTTTTTCCATGTCTGAGGAAGCTAGTTCTCCATCCTCATTTATCAGAGGAGGAACACTCTCCTTGGTCTGTCTCCTTGTGCCTATGTACCTGTAGACCCCTTCTTGTTATTTTTCACTCCCTCATCAAGTTCAACTCCATCTGTGCCTTGGCTTTCCCGATCCTATCTCTACACAAGTAAACAACACTCCTGTATTCTTCACAGGTTACATAACCCTTCCACTTTGTGTACGTCTCTCTTTTCTCTCACTTTAAGCTGCAGGTCCTTGCTCAGCCATGTCAGTCACACACCTCCTCTGCTCAATTTCCTCTGCTGGGGGATGGAGAGATCTTGCACTTGCAGAAGAGCATCCATGAAGAGCTTCCAGCTCTGTTCTGTTCCTATGCCCTTAAGGGGATCCCATCCAGCAGTTCCTTGAGCAGCTGGAAGTTTGTGTTCCTGAAGTTCAGGGTCCTGACTCTGCTTTTTGCCAGGCCTGCATTCCTCAAGATCACAAACTCCACCTGGGCATGATCATTACAGCCCAGGCTACCTCCAATCTTAACCTCTCTAATGCTCTCCTCTGCATTGGTGAGCACCAGGTTGAGGCTTCACCTCAAGTTGGTCCATCTAATACCTGGAGTAGGAAGCTACCCTCAACAGGCTCCAGGAATCTCCAGGATTGTCTGTCACCCACCACGCTGCTATCCCAATAGATATCTGGGTGGTTGAAATCCCCTATTAGGACAAGAGCCTGCAAGCACAACACTTCTTGCAGTTGAAGCAAGAAGGCCTCATCAACAGGCTCTCCTTGATCAGGTGGCCTCTTAATGTGATGGAGGTATTTGTGTTTTGACATGTTGTATGCAGTCAGTCTATATGTGTCCAACTGCAATCATCTGCAGGATGAACTGCTAAGATGATTCAGATATAGTAATTTTACAAATTATTTGCATAATGTACAGGGTGTGGGAAAGCTGTATCCACTTATGTCAATGAAATAACATCAAATAGATATTGTTAGCATAAGATAAGTCAAACAGTAATTTAACATCAAAAATTCTCACCCATTTCATGTTTACTGTCAATAACATTAGTTTTCAGAAGGACATATCTTGAAAGTCATTTTTTCAAAGATAAAAGCCTAAAGAAAAATCCCATCTAACATTTGTACCAGATTGTCTCTTTCTTAAGTGGTAGGAAGCTACTGGATTTTCTGTGCTTCTAGTACCTTACAGTCAATGGATAAGGTTTTAACATCCTGTAAAAGCCAGTGCTTTCCTTCTTAAGCTTAGGTTCCCAAGGCAGGCAGACAGCAACTACTTCAAGTAGTTTTTCAGACTTCTCTGCCTTACTGTTGACTACCTTTGAAACTTACACATTTCATTTCATTGTTCCTGAGGGACAATAAAACTATGTGAAAACTGTGTACATTTCTAACCACATCCAAAACACTACATTTTGTCAGCTGAGTGGGTTATGATAATTCATTTACAAGAAGTTGTTAAAGAAACGAAAGAATCTGAAACGAAACTTGTGTTTCAGTAAGTTTTAATGGCACTTGATTTTTGCAATGTAACAATTGCACACTATGTATGTACTACATTCTTTTTTCCTCATATTGACAGGTTATTTTTAGAGATACAAAAGTAATAAAAATAAGTGCATTGTCAAATGTCACTCAAAATAGTAGCCCAGAGATTTAGACTTTGCCACTCCTAACATGTTTTGGCTTAATGTCATTAAATGCTTCCTTGCATCACTCATATCCTAAGGATTGAATGCTGAAGCAACAGTAGAAGGAAAAAGTCTATTTGTATCAAAGTCATTGTCAAAATTAAATAGAAATATATATACCTCTGGGATGTAGCAGTGTTAAAAATCTAGCACTACAGAAGTTAATGGCAGAGTTGTTTCTAAATATGATAAGACTGAGTCTTCATCCTCAATCTTAACAATTTTGCATATTCATTTTCTACCCTAAAAATGATACATTTAAAAAATACAACTATTTCGTTATTCTGATATGCAGACAAGGAGAGCAGGTGATCTGGTAACTGAAAAATATTATGACTACTGGAGACTGTTTTAAGAAATATCAATTGCTGAATTCAAATTTTCATTTCAGCAAAAACAAATAGGTTAAGAGCCTTCTCTTTGAAGCTTATATAATTCCTTTACAACACAACAGATGGAAGCGGTATTCACTCCACTCATCAATAAGCAGGAAGATATAATCTCATTTGGATAAGTCTAACAGCTGAAGTTTACAGCTTCATAAGTTAGAGTATGTTCTTGATGATATCATTTCTTGAACAACTTAAAGCTTTGTTCATTGTGCTCACTCTGGACAATATTCCAAGTTTGAGACATGCTCTCTACTAACTTACACAGTCAGTTGTGCACAAAATGACATATCTGTGGGCAAGAACACCTTTATGAAAAGGCACTGGCTCTTAATAAATTAGTAGGCACTTCATTTCTGTTCTTCGTGATTTCATTTATCTGTCCCTACATTGGGAATAGAAATAATCTATAATTGCCTTTAAAAAGTGCTGTAAAGCTATGCAGTATAGGCAGAAAAGCTCACATCTCAATTCAAAGATACTCAATACATTTTGAACGTTGTCCAACTGATTGGGACTTTCCATATGTCTCCTGGAAACAAATATGAGAAACTGAAATATTTTCATTAACCGCAGTTTAAAGAACAAGGTGGGCTTTGTAATTACCTTCTCCAGTAGTCTATATATTGTGGCTGTATCAAATCCTATTTATGTTAATATTTATTGTAATATATTATAATGTATATTGCAATAGAATGTACTTGTAATACAAAGTTAAACTTGTTACTCAAATCAATACAGATAACACAGTAATACTTCAAATTAAGTTAGTTCTCAGATGAGTACTTAATTAGCATGTAAATGATGGTTATTGTTAGTTAATTTAATGTCAAGTGTTGGTTCAAATTGCACTTCTTAATACTTGTAAAATAGTTAGCAACATAACCTTGGAAGAACAATTTGAGACATATTCATTTGGACTTGCTAATACTAAAGTACTCCTGAAAATGCATTTTACTCCCTGGAAATGGGACATTTGTGACTTTTTTTTTCCTGAATACAATGCTAGCATAATAGCAGGACTGTTGTCTGTACAAATAAGTGAATCCGCAGTAAGTGTTCTGGGTTTTCTAACTTCAGGTCTGGAGCTGTAACACAAAGTACAAATGATTTCTTCATCATTTTGTCAAAACAAAACCAGCTAATATTGACAGAAGACACTACTGTGTATGCTGTCAATTGTACAGTTGACTATTTCTCCTCAGGCTCAGTCTAGGGCTAGAAAATTTTGCATTGACAGCTGTGTATTTTATTGTTTTCTGATTTTGAACTTCACTGATTCTTCCTACAGTGGGTCTCTGAATTTGAATGAATAAACAGTTTGTGTTGAAGGAAGTGGAGGAATGTATAGAAATGACAGAGAGGAGGGGAATTGGAAGAGTTCTATGGCTTTTAAATTCTGTCATAGTAATTTCATTTCTAATCAAAGACTTTATTTACTAGCCTGGTATCACCTGTCATCCTGATAAGGGCAATGATTTAAGTATGGTATACAGCATAGTACTTCTTTTAAACTTAGAAAAAAATTTTAAGCTCAATTTTAAGTCTTTCATTTTCCTTTGAGAACTTGATATTGTTTTTCTTTTCTACTTAGAAATAATTCATAAACTACATCCACACAAATTCTCTCAGGGAATGCGTTTTTGTTTTTTTTAAACCATTTGGTGATGCTTTTTGTCAAGGAAAGGCATATTTCCTGAATGTTTTCTGTGTACAATATTAATATTAAAATACCTTCAGTGAGTACCAGAGAACAGGAGAAACTCAAAATTACCTTTTTTTTTTTTTTTAAAGGAGCTATTTATGATAAGGTAAACTAGATGTATTTTAGTAAAATTCAATACTCTTACTCACAGTGCTGAAACAGGCTAACGGACCAAATACTGTGAAACTCAGCTGGAAATCCTTATTTTCATACTCTGCTACAAATGTGATGGATTAATAAGCTATGGTTGACCTTTTAATTTTTTTTATTTTTATTATTTTTTTTTTAAATGTGTAATTTTCTGGTCCCACTGAAATCCTTGTTTATCTGGTAGAGAGAAGCCATACAAATGGTTTCTGTTCAAGAATGTACGTACATCTGTTGTTTTTCTGTTTTGTATTTTTATTAGCACTTGTTTAAAGATCACCTTGAAGAATACTTTTTTCAGGTACCTTTGAATGAATGAGTTATTTTATCTGAAAGTGGGAATCTTCAATTATCCAGCTCAGTTTGGATGCGAGTGCTAGAGTGATGGAAGTTCAGTAGCATCTAATGGGAAGCATGGAAAAATACCTCCTGGTCTAAAGATGCCTAGAGTTGGAAGCAATATAGGCTTAGCTAAATGAAACAGGAATACAACTATATTATCCATAGAAAGGCCATTATTCATTTTTGAATGGTACCCTACAGGAGGAAAAAATGGCATCTAAACAATAGGTTTTTCAGAGGTTTTTCCACAAACATCAACTTTGTATCACTCATAAATTTATTGTTTTAAAATATTTCTCATTAGCAAGGATATACATTTGGAAGGAAATAGCCATTTATAATGTGTTAAATAAAACCTTAATGAAAGCAAATTGGTGACAGTCCTTGAAAGGAAATTGTAATTCAGTTTTGGAGTGTGTGGATTTCTTTTAATTTTTACTTCTATATTCATTTAGTATGTGAACATCAGTTTATAAGAAAACCTCTATCATGGAGAGCTGTTTAGGCAAAGGCTTTCCATTAGTCAATCACACCCTGCTTAATGAGTTGGAAGTAATAATAAAATACAATAAATTTCAAAGTTCTTCAAATCAGCTGTCTGAATAATGAGATTTTACTATAATATATTAAGTAGTGAGCATGCAACAAAAACAAGAAGGTGGATTATAAGTTTTTTTCCTAGCCATGACAAATTAAAAAATGTAATTATTTTCCATTGAATTTATCACGCAATCCAGAAAATTCTACAGATTCTTTATATAACAGAATCAATCAACACAGTGTTTTAGAATAATGGGAACTACAATGATAGAAATAAGCACTAAGAATTAGCTCTATTGGAATCTGCAGTTTTGTATGTAAGTTTGATGTAAAATGTTTTCCAATTATCTCTTAAAATAAGCAAGAAGACTGCAAATACCAAATTCCACACAAATACAATCCCTCCACTCTTTCATTGCATGCACCTGAGCTCCCCTGGGTTGGTTCTGTCTTTCTACCTGATGCTCAATTACTGCTTCAAGCCATGACTTAGCATTTCCCCAACAAGAATCATTTACTTTTTCTCCTAGAACTTGAGAGAGGCAATATTAAAGGACTAAATTTCAATTGTACTTAAAATGCCTTGAAAATCTAACAGCCTCCAAAGTTCTTGAAACTACTAGCAGTTTTGTGGTATATATTGCTGTAAAATAAAAATTTGGGCTCATTGAAAATGAGAACACTTGGGATTTTAGATGTTTTGGAGGCTGCGTGTTGCAGTATCAAATGTTTTTTGCATGTATTTCTTGTATGTGCAAAAAAAAATTATATTTGATACAAAATTCCTTCATTAAACATAAGCATCTGACCAGAATTCCTAAAGATCCACAGAACATATTGTGTTTTACAGTATAATAATCTATATCAGATATAAAACAGTCCAAGCAGAGAAAACATAACCATGCATGTTATAGTGCAAAGACTCAGAACATTATGCAGCCAATTGAGATAACACCACAGCAAGATCAAGACCTAGGAAGTAGTCACATACAAATGGTAAACCTGGAGATGAACGATGAAATAGATAAAATACGAGCCAGAGGTATGTAGCATAAAATCAAACATAGCTAGTCATCAAATAAGATTCAGATTGCTGTGACTACAGAATTGATTCACATCTGCTTAACATCATCCCCATCCAATTCCTTATGTGAATACATGAGGACAAAATTTTGTAGCAGCTTTTCTTAGTTCAGTTTCTTTTTTCTCCTAAACAAGGTATTTTTAATAGGCAAAAATAACTGAGGGAAACCTGAGATGAAAACAAGGAAGGGTGAAGGAGCAGTAACACATTGAAGCTATGAGTATTGTGCAGAAGGTAGCCATTTTATTCTAAATACTTTAGAAACAAGAGAGAGAAAGAAAGGAGACGGTGTCTTTACTCAAATCATTGGAACTTTATGATCTTGCATTTTTTAAATGTCCAGTTTTCAGCCTTCTTTAGGTATTACCATTTTCATTCATACTGAGATATATAACAATTAGATTATATGAATTAGTTAAAATAGTCTGAAACTTTCCACTCTAAAAGACGAGACTTTCAATACAATTTTGACTTAATTTACAGATTCTGTCCTGGAATACAGCAATTAAAGCACTGTTAGATATGTATTTCCTGAAAATAAAAATATAGTCATATTTCTCTAAAAATATAAAGACTTTATCTGCTGCTTTGGTTTACTGTGAAAATTCATCTGAAAGATAATTCATTTAAAGAAATTAGTCTTTATGGCCTGGAACCTGGAACATGCCATTGGAAAAAGACCTTATATCCATGTATCTCTTAGGAGAACTTCTTGAGAACAGCATGACTGGATCAGATCTCATCCAGTGTCCTCTCACCAGCAGTGGTCATCAGCAGCTACGTATGACAAAGGGAGAATAGGATAAAAATATATCTTATCTATAGTAGAACCCCGGTATCCATCTGTTTTCATTTCAGGGACTTAAACTATCCTTGGAGTTCATGAGGTTGTATATATTTAGATCTATAAAAGAACCCATGCATTCAGTGATACTGCATTCTTTTGCAGGTAGGAAAGGTGATATCTTTTGATAATTGTAATCATTTGCAGTTTCAGTGTACTCTGCAATACAATACTCATACTGTTAAATATGTGAAGGTAACTATCAGAGTCAACCTTTGAGAGAGTCACTAAACTCATGTCTTGCTGTTTCCAAAATATATGTTATCTGAATCAGTGCAGGAAGATTTTAAATATTACAACTGAACACAACACCTTCTAGAACATGTTTCCAGCAAAATGAAGATGGGAGGAATAGATTGGGATATATGCATGTAATGTCTCAGAAAACATTTGTTTCTGCAATGGAATAGAATACCTCAGTAAGATAACTGTAGAATTTAACATCTGAAACAAAAAGCTTTACTTGGAAAATGTTTTTTACACATGTTCTAGTATAGATTGGATGAGAAACAGCCATGACCAGGTTCAGAGCTTATGGGTTAGAATCAAGGATTGGTCCAGTAAAGGACATCTAGGTTGTGGATGCCCCATCCCTGAAGGCATTCAAGGCAAGGCTGGATGTGGCTCTGGGCAGCCTGATCTAGTGGCTGGTAACCCTGCACACAGCAGAGGGGTTGAAACTAGATGATCATTATGGTTCTTTTTAACCCAGGCCATTCTATGATTCTATGAAATAAATGATGCTATAGAAGAACAGTTTTAACGGTATTGCAAATGCTCATCCCTGTAGCACACGACTGTAAAATTTGTTTCTGACTAACATCAAGAATCCTTACAGGGACCTTGAATAAGTGTTACATATTGCCCAAGTTTGTGCCAGCATTTTGTATGCCAATTCAATGCATTAGTGCAAGTAGTTGCTAATTAGGTGCAGACTACAGAGTCTCATCATCCTGTCCTGGGAAATGTGTTATTTTTTTGCTGTTGACAAGTCATCTTTTAATACAAAGCACTAACATATTTGACTGAAAGAAATGCTGTGTGGAATGTTTCAGAGTTGTCAGAATTACAGGTGTATGCCAGATCGTGCTGGTTTTGCCAGGTAGGAGTGTCATACCAATGCTTCCCAATCATGTATAAAATATTTTCACAAGTGCTCATACTATGATTTAAGCAAAGATTAGACACTTTCTACAGACTTTCTAAGTTGTAAAATGTATACTTATAGAAATTTTCCTAAGAACTTAAGTATTCTTGATACTTATCAGTCCTTCATAAAAGAGGCCAAGAGAAGCAATAGCTAATATTTTGATATAGCAGCCAGAGATCACATGAGAGTTAAAGCAGGAAGTATCTGGCAGCAAACCATTTATAGCTCATAAGCCAATATGTAGTATAAGCTGCATAAATCCTAGGCAACATATGTGTTCTTTAACTTCCTCATTTTTTATCAACCTAAGCACAGATTCTTTATAGATAAAACACACTTCCTTTTCATTCATTTAGATTTTTAAAGGAATAGACTCTATGCATTAATGAGTGATGATCTGTGATGCAAGATCAGTTATTGTCAAACGTATAAAATCAAATACAACACCTGTGGTAGTACATACTGCTTATAACTTTTCAAAACCATTTCAAGAGATGACATTTGTGCGACGACAACATAAAGTTTTAGGTATTGCATTATATGGTAGTAGGAATCAGCAGTAACAAAGAACTCTGAGACAGTAAGTTGTTTATTGATATGTCAGAAGGAATATAAGTGCAGGTTTTCCAAATCTAAATTATCATATGTTTCAAGCATGGTGTCCTAGTAAGTATTCAGTGCCTGGCAACTGAGGAGAGAATGAGAATCGGTAGCACTGAAAAATGATTTAACTGGAAGGAGATGGATCTCTTTGTCAGATACAGGTATCTCACTCCAATTATCAGAGTGAGAGGGGAGAATCTTTGACATACCTGGTGTGAGATTGAGAGACTGCGAGGTCAAAAGCTGTCTGGCCAGTTTATTAACATTTGAAGTGATGGGGAATGGAAAGGCTGGTGATTGTCATGAATTAGGGCAATGGGGAAGGGAAGGCAGGTGATAGGAAAGATAGGAAAAGAGCAAGAATTATGTAAAGCAGGGATAGTCACCATCAAGGATCCATCAGTGTCCCGCTGTGTGCCGTTCTGACCACCCAAGGCCTATGCAGGAGTAAGGGTGCAGGGGGAGAGGGCAGCAGAATGGCTGGCCTTAGGCAGCAAGCCAGTAAACAGTAGGCAACCGACAGCAAGCCCAGGGGAAACAGTCAGGTCTCAGGTAGCAGGCCAGGGAGAATCAGGCAGCAGGCAAGTATCACACCACTAGGCGTCCGATATCGGGCACACCTCTCCTTGGTTGTAGGTGCCTTTTTTTATCCTCTTCTTCTGCTAGCACAGCATTCCTGGGCACTAAGTCTATTTTTTTAAAAGGCATAAATTATCCCTGGTTATCAAAAAAGTTGACTGATTTCCTCACAGGTTTTTGAAGTTATCTCTTTCAAGTAACAAATCAAGCTATTGTAGTTAGTTAGTTAGTTCCATATTGGTAAGATAATACATTCAGGAATTAGACTGTATATCCCATTTATAGGATAGATCTTAAATAGCAGTGCATTTGTGTGAGAACTTATGGTAGACTCACTTTCCCAGTGGTAGTTAGGAGTTAACCAAAATCATTGTCAGCATCTCTAAGCTAGGATAGAGAGAAATATGAACTTCTTAGCACAATCTCTGCTTTGAGATTCCTAAAAATGATTAATGAAAAATTAGGAAGGACAAAAAATAGACCTAATCAATGAGTACTGATCCAGAAAATTTACTTTATTGCAAAGGAAGTTCACTCAGAAGTTCAGTCAATTTGTAGAAACTTGGAGTTGATCAATGGGGATGATCACAGCACCTAGACAGGGAGCAGTTCAACTGCTCATTCTGGTAGCAGAATGAGAACTCAGTGGCTGGAAGCCAAATTTCAGTGTATTTGGAGTAGAATTAGGATACAGCATCTAACCCTGGAGTAATGAGCCATTAGGAGAAAGTTTACCAAATGAGGGAAAGAATTTCTTAACAAATGAAAATGCCTTATGAATTTGATGCAGCAATTCTTGAAAGGGAGAATTTTTGATGCATTACACAGGTCAGACTATGACAGTAATGGTTCCTCTGATCCCTAAAACCTGCAATAACATTGTATAAAACTATGATAGAAGGCAAAGAATTTCAGGGAATTTTGCCATTGGGTTACAGAATGTCATATTCTGATCATCATCATTCTAATATAAAATATTAATCAAATATTGTAAATTGTGGATCTGCAGAAGAGTTGACATTTTTCTCTTTCTCAGAAGAGAAAAAATGTGAATAGGTCAGTATATTTCAGTCAAAAAAATATATCTTGATAATATACATATAGTACACACTTGCTTCTAGAATGTCAGGCATTCAAGTGAAAGCAACAAACACTGTAGAAAGAAGCTATCTTGAAAACATTGGATTCAAACAGCCACTGCAGAGAAAACTTAGCAAAATGAAATTAGTTAAAAATGCATGTAAATGGGCAGAGAAAGCATTAGAATAAAAAAAGCACTTATGCTTCAACAAAACAAAAAAAACTGGTTTCCTACTGTGAAAATGAAGTTTTAGGTCATTCTAGTACTTCAAGATAATCAAGTGTCTGAATTGAAGTCAGATTGTTTAAAGCATTCCATCAGATGTTTAAGAGTAATAACAGCCCAAAGTTGTCCTTTTGCCTTATCTAAGGTATAACAGAGAAAGATATAAGACAAATGAGTTGATTTTTGTTGTTGTTATTATTTGATGCCAACAATGAGTTATTATTACAGTCTCTAATATTGCTATCCTAATTAAAACTGGGTGGGGCTGAGTGTTTAACTGTTTCATCATTATGGTTCAGAAACTATAGAATTATGAATATTTCTTTCAATGTCAACAGAAGCTCAAAATTGCAAGACAGTAAAATCTGTCCCACAAGCTTTTTCAAAAGAAGGTAAAAGAGAAAATATGCTAATTCTTTCAGTATGGATGCAACATTAAATGTAAATCACGAACTTTATTCTTCCCTCAGTTAAATGAGATGAAATTCTACCAAATTCTATAAATTTCAGAAGACTCCTGTCCAAGAATCTGAGACTAGTATTTCCAAAGTAACTGCTGAAAAAAAGAGGTTATCACAAAGACCTGAGTATATACTGAGCTCCAAACACTTTTTCTTATTTGTAAATAATTAACAGTTTAAGTACTACTTCTCACATTGCTTCTAATGATCAACTGTATTCATAGCTCAGAAACACATGCTGTTATATGGTGAAATCGGTCTAAACTGGACGTCTGAAAATAATAGCCCTATCATGTTTAATTGTCCTCATATTTTAGTAATAATATTGACAATTATGAACTCAGTTACTATTAATGTTTTTGTCATCAAATGCTTACATAGTTGTTCTTAATTTATTAGCTTGACCTTAATTTTGATGGGAACTCAGAAGCTCCCAGTGTAAAAACTTGACTTGGAATAGAAGGCAGGCTGGGAGCATGATGACTGAGCATGAAGCTTGGTTTTCTAGAATTTCCTTCTTACTGCTTGACAATATCTGTTGGATAAATGCAACATTGACCAGGTATAGTGGTTATATGTGAGTAATAGAGGCTGATTATGTTAAAAGGAAAAACACTTTCTGTGGATCTTCTTTCTGTAAAACATAGAATTTATTCACACAGACAACCTTGTTGTCTTCAGCCTTTCATTTTATATGTAGATTACAGGCAGAGAGGGAATTAATTTCTGAAGTGTCTGATGTAGCTGAAAGATTTCTGCTTTACTGTCAGTGATTGTGCTGGTTCATCAGCATGGAAATGTTTAAGAATTTCTGATATACAAGCATATCCACTACCAACAACTTGAAACATTGAAAAACTTGCCTATTTGCTATAGACCCCATGCCTCTACCCTATGTTTTGATGTCACTGCAAACCATTTATTTAAAATCTTCTGTATTTTTATTTTACAATGAAAGACTTAAAATTTCTGCTCTTATTCAAAATCTATTTTTCTGTTTGGAAAAGAAAAAAGAAAAATAGCTCACAATACACAACAGTCAGTTTGTGATATACCCTTAGATGTCATTCCAATATATGTCAACTATTCTGTCCAAAAGTTCTATATACCAGCAGCCTTACAGAAAGACTGGTAGATTTTTAAGCTACAGTTTTTCAAGAGGAACCATATGATACCAAGAAGAGAATGATCATTCTCTGAAAAGAAAGTAAACCTTGGTTTCATTTGTCCTGTATTCAGGACCTGATGCCTTTAAAGGGTCATAAAAATGACTATATAAATTCTATAGTAGGTGAGAGAACGATAGTGTGTCCTATCATCCCAAAATATCTGTCCCTCACTATGAGAGAGAGTATAAAAATATTATTATTAAACTCTTAAAATTGCCTGGAAACACCTAATACAAATTTGTTGTTAGAGGGACCATGTCACATGGCTATACATAGCTATACTATGTATACAAACCACCTTAAAACAGGCCTGATTCCCAAGTGTTTCTTAGTGAAAACTTGAACTCAATTGCTGCTGTCAGTGGTTTTGCTATATGTTCATGTTTTGAGAACAAAATTTGAGATGCTATTATTCTAAAGTCAGTTACAAAGACCCCTCACATCTTCATATACAATAAAAATTTCTGCAAGGACAGCTACATAGTGTTTTTATGAATTTGTACCCTTAACAAAGTTCCAAAACATTCTTTTTTTTTTTTTTTTTAATTTGCAGATTCTTTTACAAAAGTGGATAAAAAACACTTCACATTTTATAATTGTGAGATTAAACAAATCATTTGTTTTCTTAATTCCATAGGGAACATACCTACACATCAATTGTGTAGTACTATGATGGATCTTGTGCAGTTAGTAAACTCCATTTTCCAGGGCCGTCCTTGGTAAAGAATTGAACAATGTGTGTCTACATTCAAACTTTATTTGGATCCTTCAATTACATAATTTGTTGAAGAGTTTTCTCTCATTTTCAAATTCAGAGCCACCTATGTATTGACAACTTTATATCTTGAACAGCTTGGAACATGAATAGCTGCCCCTGCTTTTTATTTAATCTCAATTACTTCTATATTAATGGCCAGAGTTAGAGAGAAAGTGAGAGATCTCAGCCATAGGCAATCTGCCCAGAAGTTTCTCACAACTTATGATCATCTCTGTGCTCTTAAAAACAGAGATTCTGATCATTTTAGCTCAGCCATGGAATGGAATACTCAAACCTGTCCCAACTGCATTAATCTTACTGTTTCAGTTATGGTGTGGAAATATATAATAGATACGGGCCTTTATTATAAATATTTTGAAGTATTTTTGCCCACCTCCTAAAATACACATCAACAACTGAATAAAATCTGTAAAACTGTTTTTCAGCCATCAGTATCCCAGCAGGATTATTTATTTTATTCTGTATTCTTGAAAATTGAACCTTCCAAGAAATACTGATAGTTTTACTAAATGAGGCTTTTAGTACAGTGGTCAGTGATTGCTTCTAAAGTGATAGATACAAATAGATATTTTAAAGACAATTATTTGCCAAAATACTGTTTGAAAATGGATATTGTGTTAAAATTTCTGGCAAGTCCAAAACTAACTCCTGAGTTGCATTTAGTAAGAGTAATTAGTATCATAGCTCCCATTATGGCCAGTAAACATACTGCTAAACTATGTGATCAGAATCAATAACAAATGAAAAGGAGGCAATCGTATAAATGATTGAATGCTGTGGGAAGTCTAATCACTCTGTTATTGTGATCCTTCCCTGTTCTTTAGAAACCTACAGAAGCCAAGGCTCTCAGTGACTCACCTTCTCTATTTCAGCCATATTTAATTTCACTTCTTCTGAATGAATATTTCAACAAAATGTTTTACATATTTCCAAACGAAGAGGTGCCTTATGCTTCAGTGATATAATGTAGATAATCTATTTTATGCTTTTCATGCGTTGGACTTTATATTCACTTTACAGGGGCACTTCTGACATATTTTCTGAGAATCAGTTTCTGACGTATGTAAAAGCTTCTCTGGAGGATTTCTCAAATGCAGCCAGGAGAAAGAAAATTAGGGTGAAAATAATATCTATTGTTTTCACACCAAAAATATCAACTTAAGTACATGCCCAGGCAAAATAATATTTGAGTCTCTCTGTTTTGTCCAAAAATAGGACTTAGATCTCATGAAAATAGAAGAGGCAGAGAAGATAAGTAGCTCAGAATAGACAGGATCAATAAATCACTAACGTTCGTAAATAAAGGAGTCTCAGAGATAAATACATTTTAAAATTAAGAAGCAACAGAAGAGGGGGCAAAAAAACACCATGCTAAACACTTAATTCTCTGTGAAGAATATTTGGTAACAAATATAGACATACCTCAAAAGCAAAACACTCAACTTCTGCTAAGAGACAGAAGAGAATGTTGTACATAGTTGAAACCTTTAGAGCACAAGAGTAGTTAATACTGTTTATACTTTATGATGTTGTGGTTGATAATACAAGTTGCACTGAAACTAATGACTGCTTGAGATTTATAGCGAGCATTCAGAAAACAATGATTCTGCTTTGATATGTTCCTGTTTCCTTTTGATCTGCAGAAGGTAGAACTGGATTATCTGCTAGGCCTTGTACAAATTCACACCAGAGGCTCACGTAGCATTCCATTAGTTTGCAATCCCAAATTACACTGTCATAGGTAATTAAATTTACTTACCACATTCCAATATATAAGAATTCATTGAAGATTCACAGTAGAAGGTTCCTTTTCCTACATAAGACTTAAGAGAATGCAACAAAAAGGTCAAACCTGTTTGACATCATAGAATGTTCATCATTACATTACAGCACTCATACTTTCTCAAAAATTTAATGTTATTTCATGGCATCTCATTAGACTTCTTTATCAGTACAGAAATTCTGCTTCAGTTCTGTTTGTCTTCAGTACAGCCCAGATTTTTTCTACCACCACATGCCATTGCATTCCTGCTTTATACCTTCCCTTCTGTGTTAACTCTTCTTGTTTCCATTTAGCACTTCACTTCTCTGCCTTGCTTCAGAAAACCTTCATCTTTCATCTAACTAATGCAATTCTTTCATTTAACTGCTTTCTCGGGATTAAGACCAGTCTATTAAGGCTGACATCTGTAGACTTAGGTGGAAATGAAACCAGCTTCTGTAAGGTTTGGCTTCAGCACTGGAACAATGATTTATATTTTTACACTGGCGTTATCAGATTCTGTCAACATTTCCCTGGACTTACGTGTTTGGAATATTTTGCCCTTCAGTGTTTATAGGTCTTTGCTTTAAGTCGATCTGTTTTCCTAGCCAAAAATGAGCTGAAGTTCTTTTCATTCTCATTTAGTTTTCCCTGCATATATTATTCATAAAATATTTCAAAAAATGGAGGAAAGCATTATTATGTGCTTTCAAAAAGAAAAAAAAAATGCAAGAGATTAAAAAAATATTTCTTTTCTTCCTAAGACTGTGTTTTAATAGCATTATATTTTCTCTGTTTCTTCTGCTTAGCTCCCCTCCCAAAATGTATAGAATTCGTGAGTTGCAGCTATTGTATAAAGATATAGTAATAGTTTATTTTATTCTTCTAAATGAGATGTTACAACCAATTTTGCCTGGTGTTCTTTTCCCCTTTCCCATATCACATTTGTTTTCTGTTATTGCAGATAGTACAAGCCTGTAGGAAAAATTATTTATAGAAGTTAGAAGTAAATAATGAAGTCTGTTGGAAGAAAAAATACTATACTGATGTTTTCAAAAGAAAACAGATGATTTTAATATTTTAAAGGTGCGTAAAAGTAATGCATTTTAGTGACAAAAAATCTTTGGAAGTCACTTCCTTGTAAAATATACCAAATTATATATAATATATATAATTATATATAATTATATAATTATGTATAATTATATAATATATATATATATATTATAATAAAATATACCAGATTATAATGATTAAAAGTATCAGATTATGTGACTATTAATTGATGGTCCATAAGCATTTCACATTGTGTGACCATCAAATAACATGATTGTCTTAGATGTATTTTAGGAGTTTGGGTGATCAGATAATGCTTTTCAAAGAAAGTTCCCATCATCTATGTCTGTTACTAATAAATCTGATTGAGACTTTTCTCTCAAAAAAACAGAGCAACTGGAATAATCAAGTAATAGCTACGATATTCTCTTTGCGGTTTCTCATATAGAATATTAATATTTAAATGTTCTAATAAAAAACATTTTTTTTGTCTCAGTGCACCAACATTATTTTGGATATCCATTATCCTAATATTCATCCCTGTGCTTCAATTATCTGTTCTCCTGTCATCCATTTCCAGAAGTCTTCCAAATTTTGTAAGTCACTTTATTCATGAATCTCTGCAGTAAGGTGCATCATAACATTTTCAGAAAATGTTCAAATATAATTACTATTTCAAATGTCAAAGAATATTTTGAGTAAATAATTTTTCAAACTTTTGAAGTATTAAAATTATGAATCAACCCTGAAGACAGTAACATGCATCCTAATTTTAATTTTTAGTAAGAAACATGCCATAAATCAAAATTAAGATACATCATAATTACTGATAGACTCATTTTCCAAGGTGCTATGGCATTTGGAGCAGTTGCATTCATCTTCTTCATTCATCTTTTTCTGATTTGAAGACTGTTTCATTAGAGTTCTTTATTGGAAGAAATATTGAATATTCCACATCTCATGATTTCACTGACTCAAACTAATAATGCAAATTCTTCAGTTATAATAATGCAAGTTCTTCAGGTAAAGAATGAAATTATTTCTTGCCATGGCATTGATATGAAGTTTGTTTTAAAACATGAAAGATCATCTTAGACTCCTGAAAAATGTTATTCAAATTTATTGTTAGATATTGCTGATTCTGACTGAAAGTCACTTCATTAAATTACAGTACAGAGAGATGAAAGACATCTTGCAGAAATGAAAATGGTTGCAAATTTAATTAAAACATTAAATTATTGTTGGAATAAAGGTCATAATCATAAAATGTAATTGAAGAGAGTACATTAGCATGTACCCTAAGGTATCCTTTCTATTTGAAAATATATATTACATATTTGACATTTAAAGAGGAAATGGATACCATTTTATCTGGATGGATGAACTACGATGGTTAAGAATTGTTATACATAGTACAGTTTAAGAACCCAATATTTCAAAAAATCATTTGCTCCTTGCTTAGGTGCAACATACTATTTTTGTCTCTGCCTGGTAAATTTTGCCCTATTTATTGAACATTGTGGGCCTGCACAGAGAGCAGGACATAGTACTGTTTACTATGGAGGTGGGAGGCAAGTGGATAAGGCCAGGCTCTTCTTGGCGGTGTGTCGCAAAAGGGCAAGGGGTAATGGCCTAAAACGTGAACATAGGAAGTTCCATCCTAGCATGCAGAAGAACTTCTTTATGGTAAGGGTGATGGAGCACTGGAACAGGTTGCCCAGAGAGGTTGTGGAGTCTCCTTCTCTGGAGATATTCAAGACCTGGTGGGAGGCCTACCTGTATGACCTGTTGTAGGGTACCTGCTTTAGCATGGGGGTTGAACTCAATGATCTCGAGGTCCCTTCCAGCCCCTGCGATTCTGTGATAACTTATACCACTGACTTCAAAGAGTACACTTGTCAGACTCTGGTTAAATTTATATGAGCGTGTAGCATTTAGCACTGCATTTTCTCTCCCTTACAGCAGACTAGGAAAGCTAAAGAGTGCGCAGTAATAGAGAATAGAAGAAGCACGTAGAACATGCATTCATAAAACTACTGAAGCAAACAGATAATGCTGCTACAGGACCTCTGTCACCTCATGCCCTCAGGATTTCTTTTTCCAAACAGAAAATACTTCACAATTGGAGAATCCTTCCTTTTGACTATTCCCCCCAAATATTCAACAATAGTCAGTGAATTCATTCAATGTCTTTTAAAATAGTCTGTATCACTTTCATTTCCTATATTTACTAAGCTATCTTTTTGAAAAAGGATTGTGTGTTGTCTGAAATGTCTCAGAGGGGAAAATCAGAGACGCATATTTGGAAAATGTGAAGAAAGAAAGTCAGGACAGCCAAAGTGGATTTCTGCAGAACTAATGCTGCAGATTGAAATGCTTAATTTTATGGCTATTGGATCTGTTTAACTGTCTCCAGATTTAAGACAAGAAATTAGAATTAGATACATAGAAGTAATTTCTTTGTTCAAGTAGAAAATATCCATAGGTTTCCAGAGAAACTTACTGATGATTAATTTATTGCATTCAACAGAATAAGCATAATATTCAAGAAAATACGTATATCTGTGTGTAGATGTGCATATATAAAGAATGAAAATTTTACTGAATAGAAGTACTGTACTAAAAATAATGTATTACAAATATATGTGCATATATATTGATTTATTCAGTACAGTAGGTGATTTTCTTTCACTAAAGCAAGTATCAGTTCATCAAAATGTCCCATGTATGCATGTCATATACACAAATATACCTATGAGAGTATGAATATATGCATGCAGATTTTGAAAGTAATATGTGCTGCCTACTAAGGGAGGCAAGAACCAGAAGAGCAGAAGGAAGGATAATTTTTTCTGAAAGTGTATACTTTCCTAGCTTGGTACGTCTTTTCATAACAAGCACTAGGACTGTAAGGATTACTGGTATGCTGGTGGAGTCTTCAAGGTACATTAAATCAAATCTCTTTTACCGTTGAGAAAGGGCATGTCTTCTGTTGTTGTACAACTTTTTCCAATATAATCTTAAAGCTCAAGAGTTGGCTTTTTCTGGGCTGATGTTGAGGGCAAATCTACATAATTTAACCAGCTCAGAGCGCTCAGCTGTTCAGGCATTGAATGCAGGTTTCTGGGCCATCATTTATGTGGCATTTGTAGGGTTTCTGTAATATTTTCATTAAAAGTCCCTTGGACTTGAAACTTGGCTCTTGCATGAGTGATTTTGTATGAATACCATACTCAAATAAGAAATTCTGGGGAGTTATGTACTTGAGAAAGTATTCTGATTTTTTTGGTTGGGATGTAAAAAAATTAAGTTAAATGTTTTCTCTAATTCTATAGAGTTCTTGGCAGTGATTTAAAGAGTGGTTACAGAAATATGTGCTGTACATAGGGACATAAATTTAATCAGTTCAGAATGTATCTTTACAGTAGATAGAAATTATGGGTAGGATAAATCTCACATGGATTGCACGAATATGTAGTCTTTGGAAATTCTTTTCAGCTTATGAAATAATGTGATGCATTCCAACAATGTATTCTTAAGAACTGTATTTATAACTTGAAGTGAGAACATATTACTACTAATAATCAAATGACAGTTAATTCTGTCAAGGGCATGAGAAGATATTTCTCTTATTTGTTTTTGCTTTTAGCTGAAGTATCTGAAGTTTGTAGATGGACTACTTATTTCTTTGAAGAGATTTGGAGAAATTTTATTTGTGTTGGAAGTATCTGAGAAAGAGGGATGTATAGTGTGGTTTTATAACTCATATAAACTGGGTAAACATGTAATATTTATGAACACAAATAACAATACTTCAGTTTGTGTCCACAGCTGAGTATAAGAAATCGAATTTTCATAAGAGACAAGAAAATTAGTTAAACAAATTCCACCAAAATCTTTTGAATATTTTAGCTAGAAATATGTGCTACTATGAATATAATTAATGCTACTGTAATTTTTATGGCACTGATCAAAAGTTATTAAGAAAGCCCAGTGGTATAATAGAAATAAGGTAAGGATTGAATTCGATCGAAATTTATTAAGATGTACTAGCAATACGTGCATTAAGTATCTGAAACACATAACTCAAGCAAGCACATTTCAGATGTTTTGTAATTATTGTAGTGGGATGGCTTTTATTAAATTAAGTAAAAGTACAACTCTTCCTTTTTTCTTTAAAACTTCCATTTTCTTTTGACTCTCTAGAACCATTCCATCCATTCAAATGGAAATGAGTCCATACTTTAAAATGAATCATTACATGAACATTAAAGCAAAATAAATTGCTAGAAGAGCAAGATTTAGTTAATACAATATAATTGTGATAATTTTGACTGAGAGTGATATGAGAAGCATTCAGTTGCAGTTATAAACAATTTATGGACAAAGCTTAAATGCATTTGTCCAAATATCGCAGAGGTTGTCATGTTTATCTCTAGATATATCTGTGTCTGTGACAGGGAGACAACAGGCCCATGACAGAGGTATCCTCCACAAAAAAACGAAAACAAACAAACAAAAAAACAATAGTTGTGAATATCCCTAAAAAGCAGTTCACAGCAATTATACAGAAATGCTAGATTTGACATACCCAACTCCTGGGACTGAATATTGCTACCTGGTCATTTCAATTTACTACACATCCAGAATTGTTGGATAATTCTATATTCAGTTACTACAAATTTGACATAACACATGTTAATATTCATGGACTACAACTGTTACCTGGAATACAGTGTTTATCAATGCACGCATTATACTGCAATTTTCAGCAATACACAACAGATATACTTGTGGGCAAGGAGTCTAATCCTGATGATTTGCAACATCAGCTTTTTTCCTCATGTAAATATGAACTACATATGCAAAGAGAAGGTATATCACACCTGTTCTTTTTGACAACCCTGGCAGGTCTCAGTTAAGATCATTTTAATTAACCTTGGCCAAAAATCGTTTTCCGTCCTTTTACTTCTTTACACTGGACTGAGGTCTTTGTAGCAAGTCATTTTACACTGCTGAAGCAAAATAAGAAACTAGCATAGGTTATTAATAAATGAAGATTAATTTCTGAAACTCTTTAATAAGGGTAAAAATCTCTTAAGCCATCCTGACCAAACCTCAGCTTTCACTACTGACTCACGTGGTCTCCAGGCATTATTTCAATCACCATTTTCTTCTTCAGACAGATCTGTTTCCTTAAAATTACCACAGGATCAGTAACAGACTTCTCACACTCCTTATTCTCATCTGTTAGTTTATGTCAACAATACTTCCTGAAAACATGTTGCCAGAGGAACTAGTTGGCAAAGCCCTTTTAAAAAAAATCCCGAAGTTTAAGGCTGTTTCTCTTATAGGAGAATTGGAATGTCTTATTTTTGGTTTCTTTCTTCTTTCAGTGAGTATCAAGAGCTTTCTTACCTTCTCCTGCTCTACCTTTTCCTTTTTCTTCCACCCATTTTCTTGTATTCAAATGTATGTCTGTATTAGCAAAAAATGTTTAAAATAAAAAATCGAAGAAGATAAGTCAGAATTTCATAAAGATAGATACCAAGTAATGCTTATTGGAATATCCCTAGAGACATCTTCTTCCACATGAAGATCTCCAGGAACCTTGGTCTACAAGTGAAATCCAGCATCTGTCTGTTTTCACAAGTGTCTGTTGTCAGCAAATGAGTCAGCAGTAACACTATCTATTTGAGAGAAAAATAAAAAACCTGGCCGTATATCCTACATCCTTCTGTTCAGTTGTTCTTTTTGCCAGCACTCCTAGAGTAGAGATAGTTAACATCTTATCTCCAAGTGACAACATGAAATAATAATAATCTAAAAAAATAGAAGAAAAGGTCACTCCAACTGCCTGAAGAAACTGAGCTAGTAAAAAGAAAAGAAAAGAAAAAAAAAAAAAAACAAATGCGGAAGAACAATTGCCTGACATTGTGTAGCTGAAATAGAGAAACAGAAGAGTAATTACACCTAAACAGTAGAATGCATGAACTATGGGCATGAAGTGTATCTTGAGATTATGATGAAAACTCAAATCTGTCTGACTTCGTGGACAAAATTTCTAGTCCGCTAAATTTTTAGGGGGCTAAAATATCTGTCTTGCTATTAGCTTTCTCATGTGTAAAGAGAACATTGAGCATATTTAGCGAATTAAGAAAGATAAAATCTTCCCTTTGTATTATCTAAAACCAAATCTATTGTATAGTTTATAATTTATAGCTGTATATAATATATAGTACATATAGTATACAGTATATTCTTTATATGTACAGTATATTTTCATTTTATATACAGTATATATCCTAAATAATTTGCATATACAAAATATACACACCATATTACATATATATTATGTATTATATATACTATGTAATCTGATCTATATAATATATAAGATATTGTAAGCATTTAGTAAAACTAATCAAAATCAGCCATATAAAAAGATTTTAGCTACCGTTCTATTTGCAACTAAAAATTGTTAGTCTTATCATTGCTTCATTTACAATAATGAATAATCTGTCCCCTTCCAGCCTCCCTTGGACTGTCACAGACATGATTTGAATTCTGATCTGTTGCCTAAATTCATCTACACATTCTGAAAGGCAATATGAAGCAATTAACATGGCAGCTGCTGTATTATATTTGTGCAGTTGCATCCTCCGGTGCTCTGTTTTCTATAAGTATCTGATGCTATCTTCTAAATGAACCATTCAAAGAAAAAAAATATAAAAATAAAGCACCTTGTTAGATGTGTTTCTTGTTTTTTATGATTTCAGAGGTAATCATCGTGAATCATTTAATATCTTTTTCCCCTTTCAAAACCTAAAATTACTAGATAAATTAGCTCACATTTTTTGGTATCTGAAACATCCAAAAAGATATATAGTAAGAAAATGAATATTTGAAACTTCTGTCAATTAAGGAAATTGTGAATTATATATGGTTTACTGATAAGTCATTTCTGACGAACTCTTAGGAGTTCCAGTCTCAGCCATGATTTTGTAGTGAAGAAAGCGGAGAAGGAAAAGCTATACATAGATGAAATTAAAGAAGAGTACAAAGCAGAAATGTTTAGATTACAAAAGACTGAAATTGCATTAGGTAATTCACAATAATTTCAGGGAATTGGAGAACAGTAAGAAGTGCATCAGAGAGTTATATGTGTTTGAAAAGAACTAAACTAAACTTGAATCTGAGATTGAAGCTTTGTCATTATGTTTTAGTCTTCTGCTCAAACAAGCAGAAGAATTTCTATTTGATGAAAGTATTTTTTCCCTTCACCTACCCAGAACCTTAAATCCATTCATTATTAACATTTCAAATAAGATAGAGGTATTCCAGAACAGACAGAACTCCAGAACAGACAGAAAGTTCAAAAAAAAAACAAAAACATATGTGTTGTTTGCTCATTTGTTTGCCAGTTACTGACAAAATTTAACTGTAGTATATTGCTTAATGAGAAAAGGTTTCCCTTAGTTAAAGCAATGAAAGTTACTTCTCTCTTATGTGCTGTTTGTTTTTCTGCCTTTTCTGTCTATTATCTCTGAATCAATGTGTATGTGAGCATGCTCACACACATCACAATGGTCTCATGGAAACTGCTGAAACAAATTAACAAACTTGAAGGAGATTTAGAGATTAGAGATCAGCAAGAAGAGAACCCAAAATTCCTGTGACTCACTTTAGTGGGGGAAGAAAAGGCTTAGGAAAAAAAAAATCCATTTAGAATATATGAAGCATGATAGATGTCTGAATCTGTTTAATTTTGATCCCTACAATAGTTTATTATTCTCAAAAAATATACAATATCACAGTTTTCTATTTTAAATTAGTGGCATAGTTGTTTTCTATTTCATGCTTGGTAAAAGGATCACAGGTCATAATCAGTTGCCAAATCTAGCTGTTTGTTATGTCTTTAGGCCAATTTCTTGAATTTGAAATGTGCATTGTACTTAATTACAAAAAACAAAACTTGACAAATTTTAGTCTTGTGAGTCTGAGGCACAGAAGTAGTGTCAGGTCCTTTGCTTATTTATTGAAGCTGAAAAGCAGTAAAAACAAAATTATAAAGAAAGCTCAGAGATACCAAGACTGGCAAAGCAGAAAGACAGCAGAATTTTTACATTGTCTTTAAGTACTTCATAAATCTGCTCCGAACTGAAATGAAAGCTAAAATTTCAAATGAGTGAATGAAAACAGATAGGAAAAATGAAGAAGTTGATAGCCCATAGGAAAAATGAGACAGTGTTGTTGTTTTAGTGTAGATTCCATTTTGCCAGGTTAAATTTTAAGGCAGGCTGGGCTGCAGTGGCCATGCCTTGGTTGAATTCATGATCTTGAGGAATGTAGGCCTGGCAGAGTGTGGTCAGGACCCTGAACTTTGGAAGAACAAACTTCAGGCTCTTTAAGGAATTGTTGGCCAAGACCTCCTGGGATGCTGTCCTTAGAGACAAAGATGTTGAGGAAAGCTGGCTACTCTTCAAGGATGCCTTTCTGTGAGCACAAGAGCTCTCCATCCCTCTGAATAAGAAAGTGGGCAGAGGAGGCAGGAAACCAGCATGGTTTAGCAAGGTCCTGCTGGGCAAACTGAGGGCAAAGAAAGATATACCCAAGCTTTGGAAACAAGGGCATGTCACCTGGGAAAAATACAGGGACGCTGTCCAGACTTGCAGACGTGGGATCAGGAAAGCCAAGGAACAGGCAGAACTGAACTTGGCAAGGGATGTTGAAAGCAATAAGAAGATATTCTACAAGCACACTGGCCAGAAGAGACAGGCCAAAGCGAGTGTACCTCCTTTGGTAAATGTAAAAGGAGAGCTGGCTTCAACAGATGAGATGGCTGAGGTACTGAATGAGTTCCTTGCCTCAGTCTTCACTGGCAGCCAGGATTCTAATATTTCTCATGTCCCTGAACCCTGCATCTCTAAACCTCTAGTTGGGGACTGGGGGAGTAAATCCGCCCCCACTGTAAGGGCTGACCAACTCCGAGACTGCCTCATGAGACTGAATGCATACAAGTCTATGGGGTCGGATGACCTGCATCCCAGGGTTCTGAAGGAACTGGCTGAGGTGGTTGCTTAGCCATTCTCTGTCATATTTGAAAAGTCGTGGCCGTCAGGTGAGGTCCTGGGTGACTGGAAAAAGGGTCATGCCACTCCCATTTTTAAGAAAGGGAGCAAGTGGGACCCAGGGAACTACAGGCCTGTGAGTCTCACGTCTGTGCCTGGGAAGATCATGGAACATATCCTCCTGGATGACATGCTAGATCACATGAGGAATGAACATGTGATCTGAGACAGCCAGCACAGCTTCACCAGGGGAAGGTCATGCCTAACCAATCTGGTGGCCTTCTATGATGGAGTGACAGCATTGGTGGACAAAGGGAAGGTGACCAATGTCATTTTCCTGGACTTGTGCAAGGCCTTTGACATGGTCCCCCACCACATCCTTATCTCCAGATTGGAGAGATGTGGATTTGATGAGTGGACCACCCAGTGGATAAGGAACTGGTTGAAAGGCTGCAGGCAAAGGGTGGTGATTAATGGCTCTATGTCCAGGTGGAGACCGGTAACAAGCAGCGTCCCCCAGGGGACTGTCTTGGGACCAGTGCTCTTTAACATCTTTATCAATGACATCGATGATGGAATTGAGTGCACCCTCAGCAAGTTTGCTGATGACACCAAGCTGAGTGGTGCAGCTGACGCAATGGAAGGAAGGGAAGCCATTCAGAGGGACCTCAGCAGGCTCAAAAGGTGGGCCTGGGTGAATCTAATGAGGTTCAACACAGCGAAGTGCAAGATTTTGCACTTGGGCCGGAGGAATCCTAGGCATATATACAGACTGGGAGGAGCAATCCTTGAGAGCAGCCCTACAGAGAAGGACCTGGGGATCCTGGTGGATGAAAAACTGAACATGAGCCAGCAGTGTGCTCTTGCAGCTTGGAAAGCAAATGGTACCCTGGGCTCCATCAGAAGACGGGTGGCCAGCAGGGAGAGGGAAGTGATTGTCCCTCTCTACTCTGCCCTCGTGACGCCCCATCTGGAGTACTGCATTCAGGTCTGGGGCCCCCAGTACAAGAAAGACAGGGAGCTGTTAGAGAGGGTCCGGAGGAGGGCCACTAAGAGGATCAGAGGTCTGGAGCACCTCCCCTACAAAGACAGGCTGAGGGAGCTGGGCTCGTTCAGCCTGGAGAAGAGAAGGCTGCAGGGTGACCTCATTCCAGCATTCCAGTACCTAAAGGGAGGCTACAAATGATGATCCTTGCTTGATGATCCTTGAGGTCCCTTCCAACCCAAGCCATTCTGCAATTCTATGATTCTATGATTGCAGTGAAGCATTTAATACAATAAAGAGTTCTGAATGCTGTCAAAGAACAAGTCAGAATACCTTGAAGAGCAATGTCATTATCTCAAAATTTACAGTGATTAAATTTTTTCCAAGCTTTATATTTTTGCTTTTCATCGGTGTTTTTTTTCATTCTAACTCATTATTCATTTTCAGTCTGCCATTAAAATTTTTATTAAATGAAAGCCATGTGGCTATGTAATGAGAATGTGTCTAATAAAAATGCTTTCAATTACCTTTTTAAACAGCAAAATATCAAATTACTGCTGTGTGAAGATACTCCATTGAAAACTCTATGATTAGGAGAGAGGTCATTATGTTTCCCTTCTACATGACTTTGTAATATAATAGCATAGTGTCACTTTACACTTGATTCATTGGTATTGTTGCAGTGAACCAAACTCATTTTTCATTTCTAGACCTCTGCAGTCAATGAACTTGTTCATACAAAGCAAGTCACAGTATAAACAGTTATTTCTTTATTTCAATTGCTTCTAGATCTTGTAGACAGTAAAAACAAATATAATTCAAAATATTTCATCTACTTTTTACTGTCTGTATTTTATTTAATTCTTATATTTCCCCTTATTTTGTTTATATACCTAGCTGCTAATTTATTTCATTTTTTGGTTCTCATTCACTAGCAAACACTGGATTGATAGAGGACTGATTGAGTTGCAAGAATTTAGCTCATTATTTTATAATTCCCACCAGACCTTTTGAAAAATTAGTGTTTCAATGTAGTTAAGTTCCATTTGCAAATGTAATTTAGATACTCAGAAAACAAAAGAAAAAATGCTATATCATTTAGTCATTTTTAGAAACAGTAACCTAATCTCTCTTCCTTATTTATGAACTCTGTTTTTCTTAACTGTGACAATTATAGATTTTTTGAGGTGTACGTGTCTAGCTCAAATCACAGTGACACACATACTGAGGCCTAGGACTACTGCTGTTGTAGGACCCAGGTCCTACAATATTAGGATTAAAAACTTCCAGGAAGTTTTTGATTATTTCTAAAGTCTATCACAGCATTTTTTTAAATCTTTCCGAACAGTTGTGTACTGTTGTAAGTCTGTGGTTTGGATGGAACCGTGCATAACACTGCATGTGCTGCAAAATCATAATCCTTGTCAGTGTAAGAAGTAATTAGTCTTTTTTCAGAACAAATATCAATAATTTTCCATTAACAAGCTGCAGACAAAAATCTAATCTGATGAATTTTTGTTGTCTGACTCTCAGAAGTATGTGATTACGACATAGTTTTATGCACAGCAAAGAGACATACACAGACATTATAGCATGATCCCGAGTGTAAGTTAAGTGTATTATGGGTTTTGTTTGTTTTCTGAAAAGATACCTGCAATACCAGACAGAAAATCTCTCTCTTATTTGATTCCTAGCAAGGCTGTAAAAATTGAATTATATGTATGTTCTTATAAAAAAAAGTTTTACCAGAAAACACCATACTCAATACCTCCTAATTCAACATTAATTTCACCTACATAACTACTGAATACAACATACCTATTAATAAAATTGTTCAGGGCAACACAACTGAGCAGCCATATTTTCTAGATGCTGTCAAAACAACTTTTATGTAGACTAATGTGTGAGAGTACAGTAAGTATCTCAACCAATAATTTGATGCTCTGGGGTAGCTATTTTTAGGTCCTAAATTCCCTTACTTTTATAGATCAGTCATGTTTTGGGCACTACAGTATACCACTGGTATACTCCGAGTTATTTCCTTTCCAGCAGAATCAAGGTGGAAGTCCTGTCCTTCAACACTATCTGGAGTTACCCAAATACAGGGCAGATGTCAAGTCTTCCAACAGTCTGTTTCACGGGCATGAATGGAGTCCTGTCAGTACTGAAAGGCTTGCACGGAATACTAGTTTATATGGTCAGTAATCGTTTAGGACCAGCAAAAAACTGAATTTCATTGACAGTAAATATGCACTGTGATTATGATTTCAAAATGGAGCACCACACCAAACTCCAGTCTTATACCTCCTTGCACTGCACCACTCAGTAAAGCGCATGCAGCAAGAAAGGACCAGGAATCTTCATTTTTATGTGACTCCAGAGCCCTTCAGAGTGGGCAGGTCATTTAAAAGGTGCTGTACTTTCAGTCTAGGTTTAGAGTAGATATGATGTACTACGATACACTTTAAGCTGAATAGATACTTAGCAATGGAGCCCAACTACTCAAGCATCCCACAGATAGAGGGAATTTCACCTTTCAAGCATTAGCTTAATATAGTTTTCAAAAGCATATTTTACTTCTTACACTTTTTTTGTGATAGCACAGAACACTATATTCCTGGTGACAGATGGAGAAGATGGTTTACCAGAATTAAATTAACTTTTAAGGGCAAATCTGTTTCCTTCTATGTTTTACAGCTAGTGTATTCTTATAGTTCTGAATTTAAAGAGATTTTAAAAGGAATGATTTTTGAATATTTTTTTGTTGTTTTCTGGGGGAGAAAAGCAGAAAGTCAGCTACTATTATGGAAGGTAAAACATTTTGAACAAATATTTTTCTGTGTTCCTAATTGTTTTCCTATTCTTTTTAAGTGACTGTAGAAACACTTTGTTCTTGCCCAGAGGAGGGCCATAAAGATGATCAGAATGCTGGAGCACCTCCCCTACAAGGACAGGCTGAGAGAGCTGGGGTTCTTCAGCCTGGGAAAGAGAAGGCTCTGGTGGGACCTTACAGTGGCCTTCCAGTACCTGAAGGGAGCCTACAGAAAAGCTGGGGAGGAACTTTTTATAAGGGCAGGTAGTGACAGGATGAGGGAAATAGTTTTAAAGAGGAAAAGGCTAGGTTTAGACTAGATACTAGAAAGAAATTCTTTACTGTGATGGTGGTAAGACACTGAAACAGGTTGCCCAGTGAGGTTGTGAATGCCACCTCCCTGAAAGTATTCAAGGCCAGGCTGGATGGGCCAACCTGGTCTAGAGGGAGATGTCCTTGCCTATACCATTGGGGTTGGAACTAGGCAATCTTAAAGGTCCCTTCCAGCTCAAATAATTCTATGATTCTATGACATCTATGCCTTCCTTGTCTTGAATCCTTCTCTGTCTTAAAAGACTGCAAAACAGTTTCTGGATTTAAGCCTCTCCTCTGGACTGTTTAAGCACCTACAAAGAAATTCATTCACACAGCACTTTCCAGTCTGGAATTCTGAGTGTGCAATCAGTCTTTTTAATTGAAATCTTCATGGTATTCTGTAAAAAATAGATAAGCAATGTAATCCCTAGCATTAAGGAGACGACTAATTGCAGCGTTATATCCACAAGAACACATAATTTTTTGAATAGGCTGCTATAGTCAAACTTGTCCATACATTCATATCTATTATAGACCTCCTAGGACTAGAACATACAGTTATAAATGTGTCATTTGCACTAGGAGCACTATGAATTTCTTCCAGGCTTTGTAGGGCAAAAAGTAAGGTAGCAGAGACTCTTATATCTGGACTGCATGCATGCCTTAAAAATAATGTTGCTGTAGTATTTACCAAAGACTAAATTAGCAGTCTTTATCAATTAAATCATATCAATTTAATGATACGCTCAGTAATTGTCAAACGTGCAGGAGCTAAAAAGAAGGAAAGAGAAAATAAAGAATGACTTTTACCTATGGAATTGCAAACTTTGGAAGAGATGGATATATTATCATTCTATATCCGGATATTTGAAGGGAAGGAGTTCAAAGAATACAGAGCCAAACTTTCTTCAGTTGTGCCCAGTGCCAGGACACAAACCAGCACATGCAAGGTTCCCTCTAAAAACCAGGAATCACTTCTGTGCTTTGTGGGTGCTAGAGCACTGACGTGGGCTGGCCAAAGAGGCTGTGGAGTGTCCTCCTTGGAGATCTTCATGGCCCTGGATACCCTGCTCTTGGCTCCCCTGCTGGAGAAGGGCGTTGGAGAAGATGTCTGGAGTATTCTCTATCATCCTACCCATAAGACACTCTCCTATGGTTGAAATTTTTCTGGGACAGTAGAACAAGGCACACCCAATAGCTCTGTGCCTGATAGAGCAGAGAACAGATTACATCATGTTAGCATTACCCTTCTGATTTACATCAATGTCATTATAAGTAACCTGGCTTTGAATTCTTCTGAAAGCAGAAGGATTTTTTTTCCTTTATTTTTCACCTGTAATATGCTGTTAAACTGAAGAGAGAAACCATTTTCCCCATGAAATACATATTATCATATTTCTATGTTTGTCATCAGAAAAACAAAAAAAAAAACTGAAAAACACTTATTCTGTTGAAAACAAATTGAAAAACTGAAAAAATATATAGCAAATATGCAATAACTATCTTCAAATAAGGGACAGAAGAACACCACAGAAAGGACTGGAAGGCCTAAGATAAGGAAAAATGATTAAGGAAGACGCACACACATACACACAGATCTTTTTTAAAAGGAGAAGCAGTGTGAATATTCCTGTTTACTTTTCATCTAGCCTCAGGCCCTTGTCACCACTTACAGGGTTGCATATTTACTATCTTTTAGAACCCCCTGGAATTCCATGTCTAGCATATTTTTTTAAATTAGGGATCTAAAGAGAATTCCTTTGAGAATAAATATTGTTACTTATATTAATTCAGACTTAGGATATATTGATATATAAGAGAAAATAAACTGAGAGTTTGCAACACAGGAAATGTTACAGGCTTAGATGGACAACAGTTTTATTCCATACAAAAAGTTCTTTATGCTTTCAATATGTGTTGCCAGTAATCAAAATAGAAACGTTGCAATAACCCATTAGAACGAGATTTTAAATCAAAAACAGCTAATAATGGAAATTTTGTTAGCAAGTGTGCCAAAGCAGTAAGGAAATCGTACATTTGCAAAGATACTTACAATTATATGTACAAGCCAAGTAAAAATGTGCATGATTGCTCTGACCTTCAATTCATTACTTTGGTAATTACCTTCATATTTCTAAATGCAAAATAACCATGTTCTAACTATATTTATGCAAAAATGCACTCAAAGTTTGGGTAAATACTCTTGAATAAGTTAGAAATCCAATGAAAACCAGATTTCTTATGAAAAATACTAACAAAACATGTTGTGTTTTTCAGAGTTGTTCTGATGTAATAACATACCATCCAGCCTAAGTTTGAAATTGTACTTGGTTATAATTTTTTATATAGAGCAATAGTTTGTCTGACCATTACATGCAAGAGAGAATAGAAACCTTGTAACATGATGTTTCCCTTGCAAAAAAATATTTGTATCTTTCATAACTTGGCATTCGTTATTTGATAGAAGCTGTAGTTCAGTTCAAAGAGAGAAACAAACTTTAAGTCCCCTGTCTGTGATCAAGAGGTGTGTGTGTGCTGGCACCTTGTCAATCAAAACTAGAATTCCTGAAGGATTGTATGTGGGTTTTGTAAAGCCTTTTTTAAAATTACCGTGAGTTTGAAATCCCAACACTGTCCCATCCCATTATGATGTATGTTGCATTATGAAGAAATTCTAGCAAGTGAGTACATAGCAGCATTAGGGCAGGACATCACTGTAATCTCAGTTTACCACCAGAGAACTGTACAGCATGTGAGAGGATGGACCTATGATACAAAATTTCGGACATAATATATTTCATTTTATAATGGGGTCCCAACATGGCTTTCATCTCACCTTGTCTCTAGAATTCTGGACGTAAATAGTACTCCTGCTTCTAAACCACAAATTTAAGTACTGCTACTATAACTGGAACAAAAGCAACAAGTGCAACTAGAAGTACTGCTAGTACAAAGTAACTGTTGATACCATTTACTAGGTAAGCCGTAAGTAACTAGGTAACTTATTGCATAGTTTAATTGCAGAATTTTTGTGCTCTATTTATAATAATGTTGAGACTATTAAGCACAAAGGTAACAGATTGTTTCCAGCTTCCAGTTGTATTACTTTTTAAAGCTTTATACAGCTGAATAGTACAATGCAGGCATTTGGGACAACTGTACGGCTAAATCCAAGTGCACATGTTTTTTCAGGGCTGACAGTTCCTGTTCAACTTTTTAACACAAAAATGTAAAAATATTCTGTTTATAATCAATTACTGAGAATCCCAGTTTTTATCATTCTTCTGCTGTGATCTGATTAGTGGGTAGAACAGAAATTAAACCTATTTATTTGACTTTAAAATCCTGTCATTTTTTGATGAGGCACTATGAGGTCTGCAGGCCCAGGCAGTAAATGGAGATGTGCTTGCATTTTCTCAGCTGCATACCACTGAGTGTCCTCTGATTGACTGTAAACAGCCTTTTCTTATTTCAGTGAGATTTGGGCATGGTCTAGGATGACAGTGAATGTCACACGGATGCTGAGGGCTGCTGCAAATCCCCCACATGTGCTGATGCGTTGTGGGGAGGCGCATACTGCCCAGCTGGGAAAGCCTGGTGAGGAGACACTTGCCATCAGTTTTCTTTCCTGGCTCCTTGGCTGGAAGCTGTCCAGCTGGTTTTTCAGGGGCCTTGAATGAAATATGCCCAAAATCACAGAAAGGTTTTATTTCTGAGGAAACTGAGCCACTGCAGAAATAATGCGCAGCACGAGGGGAACAAGGACAGAAAGGTCATTTGACAGCCAAGACATGCTCTGAGGCAAAGTGCTTGCAATTTGCCCGCTTTGTTCAGCACCTGAGTTCCAACTGCCTTTGTGTTACCAATTGAAAGTCACTTCTCATAGTAAATCTTCTGAAACACACATGTTGCTATCCCCTCCCACAGCTGTCCATCCTCCCGACCTGAGGCTGTCCGTGCTCGCTCGGACGGAGTCTCTCAGTCACCGACGCGGTGGAAGCAGATCTCATTTATTCCCCAGGACACTCCCGGTATTATACCCGTACAACCGACCGCATCCATGACATGTGCTGGTCTCTTAACTTCTGTCCAATCACAGCCTCGATCATGCGCTGTGCACGAGGCTCCACATCCAATCACAGTCTCGGTCACGCACCGTGCACGAGGCTCTGTGTCATGGGCTGCCTGCCCTCCTTCTGGTCAGTTCTTCTGTCTTCTAAATCTTTCTTTGACTTTCCCAGCTTTCGGAGCTTCCGGGTTCATTCGGTCACATGCGCAGGCGCAGCTATCGCTTAATAAGCAGCCATTGAGACCCACACACACATGACACTGAATATTAAATGCTCATAGCTAGCCTAATAATTACAATGCTGTACAGCATAAAATAAAGATTTATGGTAATTTGCATTGTTTTTTTGGACTCGATAGTTTCCTTTCTGATAGTAGTGCTCACTTTCAGTAGCTGTTGTCTTTGCCTATCAGCGTGGAGCCTCTGTTTTCTTCAGTGAATGTCCATTAGAGCTGAAAACCTCTTAAACCTGAAGCAAAGGTCTTCTGAGACAAAATTACAGTCACACATTCTCAACAGGTGTTCATGGTGTCATTCTGTAGTAGAGCTGGCATCTTCTGGAACACTAAATAGTATTTTTCTTTGGCCTTATCCAAGTCTCTGTATTTCTGCAAATCCTCCTTGACTCTAACATCTATTTCTACTCAGTGCAAGTAATCTTGTTTTCAGTTTTCAGTTAAATACAATGTCAGTAGCTGCCAATCCATGCTTCAACAATACCATCTCATAATTTTCAGAGCTAAATACAGATTGCTGATTCATTCCACTGCCACCTTTGTTGGCACTTTATTATTTTGACGCCATATTCTACCAGCCTACTGGGAAAGAGAAACTAGAGGTCCCATGTCTAAATCCATATTTCACAGCAAACTGCTTCTTAAAGAGTGGCCAACAGATTGGCATTGCTAATATCTGATTGAACGTCTAGTGAGAACAGATGTAATGCACATGATCATCTATTTCACTGTATTTTCTTTTTCTAAGGCTATGTCAAAGGAATTGGAGTAAGAGTTTAAAGCACATATGTATACATTCCTCTTAACTGTAAACTGTAAACAAATACCTATGTAAGGCATTCAGCCTTGCTATGTTAGCAGTCTGGCTTGTCTTCATGAATTTGGCCTTCATTTTTGGCAAATGTAGTAAGCCTTGACAGATTTTTCTATATTCTTGGCCACCTGACCTTTCAGTACAAACTATCTCCAGCTCTCCTCTTCAATTTTTTCAACTCTCAGATACCTTTTTCTTACCATTATAATGTCTTCAAGCCATCTAGGAATCACTGTCCTTTAAGAAGAATCCCTTCTTCCCTCTGGAGGATGCGACTGCTTCTTATTGATTGATTGCACTGTCTGGAAAATTGCTCTTCTGGCCTCACTGTCCTAATAATCCAAATTACATTCTGCAGGATAGCATCCTGGAAGTACAGCTCCAGCAGCCATTATCCATCTTTGGATAAGACCAGATAAGAATTTTAAAGTAGAATGATTTTCTCACTCTGAACATGCCCTCACATAGCACTGCCAAATGCCCATGAGAAGTCAGTGTGAAATCCTTAAATCTCTTCCAGGTTCCTATTCATTTTGAAAATCATGATTGCAATTGGAAAACAAAAACAAGATGATGGAAACTACAAAAGCCACTCTCCCTTTTGAGGTGGTGTTTGCCAAGCGCCATTTGGCGATGGCAGCAGGTGGAACTCTCAGAAGGAAAGATGTTAGACTTTGTATATCAAGCCAAGTCATGATCCTCACTTTAGGTGTATTAAAATTCATTTGTTATAATAATCGTGATATTAATGCCAGTGGTCTCCACTTTTGATCATACTATTGTGACAGAAGTGTGCTGATTTCTTCCTGGAAGGCAACTAACAGTATTTTAAATTTGACCAAGTAGGATTGCAATTTTTCAGCTTTTTGAAATTAGCATCACGTCTTCAAAGGATACATTCCCTAATGCTTTGGCCAAAAAAAAAAGGGCAAATATGCTTTACAAATTTGTCCTTCATGAAGTCTCTATACGTCTTATCCAGAGAAGTGGGCATTCTAGTTGTGCTCTTAAACATCAGTAAAAGATGTTTATACTTTTATCACCTTTAAAATTACAAGTATAACTACTGTTAAGCTGCTGAAATGCTTTCTGTTATATTATTTTTCTCAGTCCAAAATATGACTAATATGAACAGTAAAATTCTCTGTGGCAGTATTCCAAGACAGGCAGGATTCTGAACTAATCCAAAGACATACAAAAGAATGTAGCCTGAAGTTTCAATAAAACATAACTTCGAACAACAAACTTATTAAAAGTAGGAAATATTCATAGTTACCAGGTGAAGTGGAACATAAATTTACAACAAATCTCCAACTTCAACTTTTTAAATTTACAGAGAGAATGTGCATAGACATTGTTCTGCTAATTGTCAGAATTCTTCTAATGATGGAAAAGTATTTATTTTGTCTTAGTTATTTCTCCTTTGATCGTATTCATAAATATGTTGATCTGCGTTTGTATGCACAGCTTTACATTTACTTATATAAGTCTGTAACAATTCTCCTGTTACAGAACAATGCAAAAGTTTTCTTTTACTTTGTGGAATTTGTATATAAGCAGCAACTGACAGGTAAACTCCGTAGATATGTTTTTAACTAACATAAGGAAAAGGAGAATGGCTTAAAGTTCCTGCTGCAAAGCAGTTAAGTGATTTTACTGAACCTTTTTGAACAGTCACAGTTTCATAATAGAATTTGGCCTAGAAGTCAGTGTGACCACACTGGAAGTGCACATTGTTTTTTTCTTCCAAGGGAGACTAAAGGAAATATGTAATGGAAAGTGCAGCTTATCTAGTTTCACACTCCCCCGGGTGCTGCGATGCTCTCTATTGTTTGCAAATGTTTGATTTCATTGCTGAAAATCAGCAATGCCTCCTTTGTGACCTGAGCCACTGTACGTAGTCAAGCTATAACAGATGGTGTTATTACAGGAAAAAATCAGAAACTGTGTGACTTGGGAATCTCTGTGTTTTTATATATTGCATATTTCTCTGAAGAGTGCTGTAGTTAAAATTTAAAAAATAATACTGAATAATTAGCTAATTATTAAGAGGCCAATTCTATTTGATCATCATGTAAATCACAAACATCTCAGCATCTTTTTGCTTATGTGCTTTCTTTGTAGTAAATAAATCATGGAAGAAAGGGATAAGACAGATTGCTTCAGCTTTGTTGGGAGGTTAAAAGCTTTCTTGTCAAAGGTGGGCAAAATGATAGACTCATAACTGAACTCTGTCAGCTGCGCTCTGGACTTGCATTTAGTTCTGAAGTCTGCTCCTTTAATTTCAGACTTTAAGAAAAACTTGTCTTATTTCTTCAGTTGTATTATCTGGCCTAGTGGAAGTTCCCTACCTCTACATGCTTTGTCTTTCCTTCATCCTACAGGCCAGAGTAGCTGCAGGGAAGCAGCTTTGTAGGAACAGCTAAACCTACGATTTTAACAATTTAGCATATGATATCTATTTTTTGTTCTGTTCCCATAATAATAACAGCCTCTATAATTTTACTTGTGAGATTCTGAAATGAATTAAATGACTATGTAACTCTTCAAATGCAGATTCTGGCTTGCTCAACAGTGCTTGATATAAGTACATCTAGTACAGAAATATTTTATAAGCTGATTTTAACAAGTGTAAGTAAGTATTTATTTATAGAAGTATTTAAGTGGAAAGTTAGGGTTTCAGAATAAGATTTCTAGCATTCTGTATTTTTATTCAAATGTGAATTCAGTGCCAGTATTCATATGAATATGAATTTGTCCTTGATTAATAGTTGTAAAATTAAGCTTAACTATTCTCTTTTTGTGTCTTCTGATAACTGACAATTTATCTTTAACAACAACATTCCCTTCCAAAAAAAGTACTACGAAGAACAAGCTATGTGTTTCTACTTTTAAAGCTCATCTTCCATATTAATCCAGATAGGACTGATCGTAGTTGCTACTCAGATCAAATTAAGGCATTGAAGATGGGGGCAGGTTTGTTTAAGTGGAATAGAAGTAACTACTGTCACAAGACCATCAACAAAATCAAGAACAGATTCTTCAAATAATCAAATCAGAAAAGTGCTACTTTGCACTACACTGAGATAAATTTCTCACTAGGATGGGCAACATAGTCAGTTGCCTTAGGATAAACGATCTACAGTGATTGTGTTTCCAGTAGGACTGATGATGCTTTTCAGCTTTTTTGTATCTCAAGACAAAAAACAGAACCAAGACAACTGAGTCCAAATACAATCACCTGTCTGCACCAAAAAGAATAACTATAGCTCTTAAAGCAGTGGTTTAGTTTATTTTATGTATTCAAGAAAATCATTATGTATAATTTGGTGCAATTTAAATGCATGTGTCCTATTTTTGTCTGCAAATATCTGCTGCTCAGATATTCTCAGGACTGCTGGAAGAGCACAGGATACAAAGCCTTGTGCTGCGCCCTGTGAGTTTGTTCTATGTGCAACTCTTCCGCAACACTGGTTCAGGATGTACATTTTCTCAGTTGGTGAGGCAGTATTAGTATCATTGCCAAAGATTATGAGTAACTGAATCAATAATAAAGTCGTCATTTCACTGTCACAGTACCACAACCATTACAAGCCCTCATATTCTTTCTCTTTCCACGCAGAAATTATCCCAAGCTTAACATTATACTGTATGATCACTTTTACTGACTGCTCACCACATGCTGAATTTAAAAGCAGTAAGGCCTTTTTAAGAGATTAAATAAATGTAATGATTTTGGAGGATGGAAGATTAAACTAGCCTAAAAACTGAGCTTTCTGGCTTAAGATCAGACTGTTGGCAAAGACAGCCTCTAAAGGTGTTACTTCTTGTCTGAGATAAGTCATTTCAAATATGAATGCATCTTAAATGAAATGCACAAAGACTTCCTGGAAAAACAAACAAAAGCTGAACTTAAATTTTAGGTCCCCGTGTGCTTTGAGAAATGAAATATTCAGTAATGCGTATGTACCTGCAGATAAAAATATATCGGATTTGTCATAAAATCATTAATGAATTCCAGACACCATGTGCTCTGACTGGATAAAGCTAATCTGTCATCTGGATCCATAAGATGGATTTTCACTGGCTTTTAGAAGAGAGTGGCTTCTAAAATATTGGGGTATGCTTTTTCCTTTTCTCCATTCAGGTTCCATTTTTTAATAGCTTGATGTTTGTTAATAGGGAGCAGCAAAGACCCAAAGCTGATTAAACACTGAGCATCAAAGTTCTCTTTTCGGGATTTCTTAGCCAAGTACCAACAATGGAGAAAATCATTTGCATTGATGTGGCAGTCTACGAAACACCAGTTTGTCTCTTTGAATTTTGAAACACAAAGGTAAGATATTAAATCACCTGCTACGTCCTTTCCTT
Source organism: Numida meleagris (assembly GCF_002078875.1). Taxonomy (NCBI): domain Eukaryota; kingdom Metazoa; phylum Chordata; class Aves; order Galliformes; family Numididae; genus Numida; species Numida meleagris. Next base: position 60,930,987 of record NC_034412.1, on the reverse strand, counting down.
TGAGCTTCTTTAGGTAAATTGGCTTTGCATAATGAAATTTTCATTGCTTCTGGAAATAAGCAGAATAATTCATTTCAAAAAGCATTTACTACATGAGAATTGCTCCATTTCTAGGCACAGATTGTATCTATGAAATAGTATTAACTAGTTCAGTAAACATCAGATAAGCAGCTATAACCTTTTAAAGGAGTACAACTTAACATCATAAATAAGAAAGAAAGCAAGAATGATTTTTTTACATTTTGAAGATATCATTACATCCCAGATCACTAATTACTAAGGAAAAAAAGGAACGGAAGGTGATTTGTCTTTTTTGTTTCACTTTGAGATTCTTATTTTTATACTCTATACTTAATATTTACATACATATGTACAGAAAATATAAACTGAGTTTACATTTCTGAGTAATTGTGTCAAGTCAGTGTTAATTTTCACATACTTATTCATATGTAAAAATGTTAGATACAATATAGCCTAGGAAAAAATAGAAAGACACAAGTGTTGTAATAGAATATATCTGCCCAAAATAACCTTACTCACCACCTTCCACTTCATAAAATCTGATCACTCAGAAAGAGCGACTAGATGATAAATCATTGCTATATTAGATAGAAGAATTTTTTTCCCACCAAATATCATATTTCTTTCTTAAGATTCTATGTGACTTCTTGTTAAAACAGACTAATGTCCAGTAGGAAGAATCACTACCTACGGAGAAATCATGTGCTAGTGAGGTATAAGCTAAGATGCAAAGCAGCCTGTACCTTTGGGCTTCTCCTCTCCAGGGATGATGTCAGTAAGGGAAGCCATGTCCCATGAACAGCAAACCATGCTGACCGTTACTGTAAACCTGCTAGAGAGGACAGTGGCAGATAGAGCTCCCTGAAACAACATCGTTTTACTTTTTTTTTGTTGTAAAAATACCATAGCATCTCACATAGAGCCAGATAAAGGGATGTATTGAGTGCACCTGTTTTTGTGTCTGTGGGTGTGTGGCACTGTTCTTGTGCCACTGATCTGGATCCCCAGTAAACAAACGAAGCAGACCTAAGCACTTCAAAACTGAAAAGTATTGGCACAAATATGAGCCTTCAGCAGGAAGTCTAAGTCATTAATGAGAAGAAAGGAATTCAGTTTCTCTTTAAGTGCAAAATTTATTGAGGACTTAACTCTTGCACATAGGGCTAATGCATGCACACAGTTCTATTTATTACTGTTTAGGTCACAGAACTGGTTTTCCCAAGAAAAATGAATTATGCCCTCTGATGACACAACATGCGCAGATATGAGGTCTTCTCCAGAAGTTATGACTCCTACTTAATATGTTGGCCCATGATGCCAGAGGCAGGCGGTGGTGGAATGGCAGTAGAGGTTGAACCTTCCCACCAGTATCCCGTTACATGTTGTTGTTGTGCGACAGATGGCAGCAGAGGGGCAGTCTGACAAGATAGTTTCTGACATGGAAGTGCATATGAAGAAAAGTGTCATTAAATTCCTCTGTGGTTAAACATTGTACCTTTTGATATTCACTGATGCTTGCTGAACCTTTGTGGAGACCAAGCAGCAGACACAAGCGCAGTGACGTGATGGGTGGGGCATTTCAACAGTGATGACAGCAATACGAAACACAAGCCATTTTCCATATAGCCATGCACAACTGTCACACTATGAATTGAAAGGCATCTCTATCACCTCTTCTGCATGAATTGGTGAATGGTGGTGACTATGTTGAAAAATAGTGTTTTGTAGCTGAGAATTTGCTCTATTAAATAGTATTAACTTGCTTTTTGTATCTGTTGTAGTTTCCATTGACATAAATAGGAGGCATTTCTTTTGGAGCAACCTACATATAAGCTCGTGTTCACGGTGCACCTTTTCATTCTGGAGTCTTACCTTGGATAGAGAGGATGAAAATAACATCAGCTCATCTGCAGGTTTTTCATCCTTTACCTGAAGAGTAGAATAGGGACATACGACTTAGTGAGACTTACTTCTCAGTCCACGTGGATAAACTAGTATCACTAGTAGTACAAGTAGCAGTCAGCAATATTAGATTTCTGAACATATATTTAAAAAAAAATAAACGACTCTTCCATCAGGGCTGTGAGAGACTTCTCAAGATACCTGCCTTTGAGATCACACTCATTTTCCAAACCAGATATTATAATGAAATCTAGCAAGTTCTTTTTCCTGCCTCTCATCCTTCCAAGAATCAGAACACCTTTTTTGAAACATTCACATCAACATCAATCCTTCTTTCATCTGGGTGTTCAGGCTTGGACCTGGAAGTCCTGTCCCTGTCTTCACTTCAGCACTTCTTGACCACATCTCTCGTACTAGCAATATATCCGTATCTCCCCTGCTTCCTTATATATTGCTTATTGACTCTGCTAGCTCATTAAGTGCTGAACTAGGCATGTATTCATATATACTTCATAAAGGGAGTATAATAGAAATGAATGGCTTCATCTTCCACAGGATTTCTTCTTTCCTACAACAGCTTTTTCTCTTAAAAGTATTTCTTTCCTTTCCCCAGTGAATGTCTCCATATTCCTTAATTACAATTTAAAGACTTCAGTGATATGTAAATTCTTATAAAACAAACAAAACATTCATTTTCTCCCAGTAGTCTTCGGTTCAGAATTTATGGGAATGGCTATTGTTCTGACTAGAGTACTGGTAAGATTACACAGGTTACAGTAGAATTTCATCCAGAAAAAGTGAAAATAGAATGAAATATCTCACATGGATGAGCCAAAACTCATCCACTTGACAAGATCTCATTCTGCTCGTTTGCCCTTCATAATATTTAGCTTATTTTTTTACAACCGAATGAATGCTATTTAATACACAGTGGTTTAATGAAAATACTGCCAGTTATTTCTTTGATTTATTAACTGTATTAGAATAGTTCATAGGAGCCAACTAAAAATAACTTGTGCTAGACACTCCACAAACTTAAGTGAAAAGCATGGTAGATAAAACTGATGACAGAAGGACTGAACTGGTACTACATTTACACAGTCAAAATATCTATAGCTGCATATGCATGTAAAATTTCAATAGTATATTATTTATAAGTATGCTTGAGGCATCTTAATACTTTCCAATAGAGAACATAGTGAACCTTATTAGAAAACTTGCCAGATACTGAATAGAAAATACTTGAATTAGTACTTTGTGAATGACATCTTGCTGCTACAGAAAGATATAAAAGCAAACCTCCATCAGTAGAGTTGGTACATTTGAACTGTGTTCATAGTTCACCTCCCCAGGTTGAAGGAGACAAAGGATGATAAACCTCTGTTACATTTTGAATGCTTATACATGACTGAGCAACCTGGTTCTTATTCAGAAATGTTAGGGGTTAACAACAGATTATTGCTGTTTTCTACAAGCAAGATGTTTGACGGAGTGACTACTTCAGCTGTATAAAAACCTTAAGCTCATATATATTTGCATTATGACGACTGAGTTCCCCTTCTTGTTCATTAGAGTTTGCTATTCAGGCAAGCTTTACATTGCAGCACTTTACCTCTTTTTTATAGGGTCATGTTGTTAATTGTGTCTATTTAATGGAAATAAAATACTGAATGGAGACTATGCACATGAGTTTGCTTCACTAGCACTATTTAGGCTGATTTTTTTAAGCAAACCTATCCGAACTCTTTGTTTTCCCATGAACCATAGCAAACAGCAATTTTATTTTCTATGCCTAATCAAGGAGATTTTCAGGAGTACAGGTCTAGGGTACCTTATGCATCCAGTGAAGAATGGCAACAAATCATAATTTGTTTTGTTCGGTAGTTATATTGAAATTGTTCAATTTATCTGAACATCTAGATAGTCTTCTAAAAATTAACAGAAATTCTAAATTGTTGGCTCTTACTTCCTACTGAATTAATTGCATTGAGTAGGAAAGCTGATCTTAAAGTATCTTATTTTAAAGGCAATGGTTATTAACCATCTTCAGTCTGTTTCCCAAATTGATCTAAATATTTTATTTGTGATATGAGATCTTAAATACTGAACATATTAGTTGTCCATGAGTCTTTTGGAAAACAGACGAGTTCTTCTGGATTTACAGTTATTATTAAGCTGTCATATAATCAGAAAAGTCTCTACAATCACAAGAATACGTGAGAACACAGAAGTGACTTTGATGAGGACCTGCAATATTGAGGCACAGAAGATGAAAATAAAAAAAAAAATCAGGTCAAGAAGCATGAATACAATGAAACTGAAAAACAGAAAGCTGGCTGGCATATTGGTAAAGGGATTCATGCTTCATCTAGTCACCACCTCTCAGCACTAAGGCTGTCTTGGCAGCTGAAGATATAAATTACAGCACTTTCTATGTAACTGTCAAGATGAACAATTCAAAGTAGGAATTAAGTGTTTCAATCATATAGGCAAATTCTGCTTTTAAGGAGCAATACTGACTGCAAGGACTTTCCTACAATCAGGTGGATCTAGATCATACGGCAGAGTAGTATTCTCAATTTAAGGGAAGCAAATGTTACCCAATTCTTTCTATACCTAGAGTTGATTTTGTTTGGTTCTTTATAATAAAACAAATGATCATACTAAATCCTAAAAGTGAAATTTTATTTTCAGATAACCATGGCTGCCTGGAAGTCCTGATTTGATGTATTATGGAGACTTGCAAAATTCTGCAGCTACAGCAAAAAGATCTTAACTCCTGTGTAGGCTGTCCCAGGAAGATAGCACTGGTGTCTGACAAAAAGGTAACCATTTGGGGGGAAAAGTTTGATCACTGAGATGACATTATGTAGCTGGAAATATCCATTGATCAGGTAAACTGATAACAGACGAAAGATTAATCACAGATTAAGGAATGCAGAAAAAGGAACCACTTTCAATGATAAAATTTCCTAATCAGTCAAAATTTAGTTGTACCTGTATGCAAAGAAAAATGTTAGAAAAAAATTACAAAAAATGTTTTGTTGTAATTTAATGTTCAAATTCGTTACAATGATGGCCTTAATAGAACTCATATTGACTTGTTTAGACATACAAAACTGCATTCCTTATGACACAGATTAGGCCTAGGTAATAATTTGAAATGAACTAGTACAGCAAAATCCAACTGTGAAAACAAAAATATGAGATTAAATAAAATAATAGAATCAAAATCATAAAACTCACCACACAGGAGAACAGAGGAGTGCATTTATCACTTAAGTATTACTGTGAACACAAATTTGAACTAAGGTCCTTTTGAAGTAGACCAAATAACCCTATTGCTTTATCTGGAGTACCTATCTGCAGTAGCAACATGTAGGAGATAGTTGAATAGCCCTCGCTTATAAAAAATGACGACTGTTTCTTGAAATCAAAAAGGAAAATTGTTGTTCAGCTGCTGCTTAGACATGTTAAGTGGGCATGCTTTTTTCTGTCATGGGGATTCATGTTAAGATCAATACTGTGTCTACCTAACAATGATCAGCTGAAGTTTAACTGACTAAAAAAAAAGATGGAAGCTTCCCCATTAAGGTTCAAGATGAAACATTAATTTCCTTCACGCACTAATCATCCCACGTGTTTCTGTTCCCATGAGAAATAATCTTTTTAAAAAATATCAAGAGAGAGGATTGTCATTGTTATTTTAATCCAGATATTCTTCTTTTGGAAAATAAGATCCTATCATATGTAGTACAAACAGAAAAAGGAGAAATATCTTCAGACAAAAGGTTAAAAAAGCCTATCTAGATTCTATGATATCACAAACTGTTTTCCTTGTAATTAAGTTTCCCAGTTATTCCTGCCTGCCTACTGTATGCTAGTTCAGTTAGCTTCTGATAGATTTTAACACTTTCTTTTACAGTTGATTCCTCCGACCACTGAACAGTAGCAATAATATATAACTGAAGCAACCATTTCTGTAGGGGTGAATCCTAGGTTAGCCCTATGTAACTATACATTAATGTGAAATTTTATTTATATTTTTAAAACCTTTTTTTTTTTCCTTTTACCATGAGTTAGTAGATTGTCTTTTGGTGTCTGCGAACAACTTCTCTTTGTGCTTTGTGAGCTCTTCTGTCAGCTCATTGCCAGACTGAGGCAGCATCTCCCAAAATGTTCCTTCAGAACTGGGAGAGCAAAAAGAGGCCTTTTGTTGTGGGTTCAGGGAAACATGGCCAGGGTAGTACTGCATCCAGTGAACAACTGTTGCAAGATATATGTATATATTCAGCAGCTTTGTGGAACTCCTACTTTCACATGTGTGCGTTCACACATTAGCAGATATGGATATGCATATACATACACAAACACATCCACAACACTTATTTTTCTAGTAACATTATAGGTTTTTCCTCATCAAGTTGTGGAAGAAAATAGTCTGCATTTGAGAAAGTAAGGGAATTTAGGCTGCAAATTTCTTCGTTTTACTTATGTGTGGAAGGGATTGATGCTACCTGAACCCTCTGAGGCCAAACTTAATCCCTTAAAACGTTCCCACAAGACATGATTCTGCTATAAATAAATTGTGATTAAGTAACAATGTGATTTGTGCATAGCTGGGGCTCAAGCACTAATCTTTACTCATTACTTATATTTAATCACACTGTGACTGCTTCAGATATTAAGAACTAGCAATCATAAATAGAAACAACAATGAAAAGCAGTACCATAGTTAAAATAAGCTTATAATTTTGCTGTATCCTGAAAATGAAGCATAAAAAAAGGGTGGATAGTAGTATTCTTTCAGTGAGTAGGGTTATTTTGTTTGTTTTTCATGGAGCCTTTGAAACAATTATATGATCAAGAACTCCAAGCAAACAAAAGAAAACTCTAAATACTTGGATACACATTCAAAAGCAATCTCTTCATAACACTGTTCAATAGATGATACTGTTTAAACAAAGCAGAGATTGTGGAATCATTAGACAAAGATATGAGTTAAATCAGAAATTGAGTAATACCCTCTAAAGAGGATTTTTCATTGTCATGAATTGGGAATGGGACAGGATCTCCTAATAGTATCTGATGATGCAAAATGAATTTTCATGTCATGCTGTTAAATTTTGCCTGTTGCTGTCAATAGGATTAAGTGAACGTTAAAAGCCTGATGTTTTTACATCTGGATTATAAGATTTGTTATTTTTTAAGTAATCCCCACTTTATAAAATTCAAAGGATAAGATAAAATGGGAATCAATGCAGTTCACTATTTTAAACTTGTGAAATAGCATATTCTAGAAAATGAAATGGAGCAGAAACATCTGTTTTGCTGAGAAAGGAACAGAGAAGTTTTTTTCTACCTAGATAAAACATTTCGTGTGACCAAACAGTGACAGCGTACTAGAAGCCTATACCTTTATTGCTATACAAAAAGTCAGTTTGGACCAAAACTGAGGGACTTGAGTCTGCTGTTGAAACACCACAATTTCTCCTGTCTCTGTTTTAATAATATGCTGAGTAACAACAGTATGGCCCCCAACTTAGACAGACAAGAGTAAAAGGTAAAATTAACTTACATCAGTAAATAGGAAAATATTTTTGATGATGTCTCAACAGACATGGATTTAAAAGCTAAGATGCATAAACACATCAGAAGATGAGACACACTATGAAACTGTAACCTACATTGCCGAGATACAGTATGCTGGATTGTTTTACACTCAGGCAGGTGAATTTTCAAAGGCGGTAGAATTTGTGAGTTGAGATAGTGATATACAGGGAATCCTTCTTACATTTTTCTGTTCATGCTTCAAAGATTCTAGACAAATAACAGCAATTGTAGAAATTAGAAGAAACAGGTAGTTCTGCAAAATTAAGCACTTTCCTAATGCCTATGAGAAACCAAACTGGCAACAGATAAACATGCTTTACTATCTTCAGCTAGCAGAAACCTGGGAATTGAAGGGAAAACATGCAGAAGAGAAGTGGCACTAATATCAGAATCTTGTGTTTCATTTCGTTTGTGATTACAGAACAACAGTGTTATATAAAACTAGGTGGTGATTATTTTGTAGCTCAGAAGTATAGACATAACACAGGAAAAGAGTTTGTACCAAACTGATTATAGCACACAAGAATAGACCAACCAAGGGTAACAATCCTTAATCCTCCGTATTAGCAAGAGTTCCTCAGGGTGAATTCACATGATGAAGTTTATAACTGCAATTGTCCTGAGTTTGCTTAGTTCCTTCAACAATATCTTATTTTCTTATTATAAAATGAATAATTGCCTGGATTTCATCACATTCTTAAAACCCACTGCTTCCTCAGCTAAATTTCTTTCCTAATATGATATATGTGGTTTGTACCAGCAAAGCATGTGTGATAGCTGTTACAACGCACACTGCAGAATGAATAATTGACTAGGATCTCCTTTCCTGGGTTAGAAGTTCTTGTGCCATTAAACTTTTGGCACTTGCTCATTACTCCCTTTGTAGATAGATCTTTTTGATCCCTCTTTCTACTTCTACTCAAGCAGAGAAAGATGGGATCAGTGAAGTAGTAATACTCATATCACACTCATACTTCGCTGAGAAGCAGTTAGAATGCAATCATCAAAAATTAAGACTGATCTTATAATAGCACTGTATGAGTATATCATCATGGACTGATATTCTGCAAATATTTTGTATAAAATTCTTATTCTGTCATAAAAAACTTCGGCTAGCATACCAAAAACATCACTATAGCAAAATTAATTCAAGCCTGAACAATTATTAATCATCTATTGATACTAATTGACAGAGATTACTTGGTCCAGGTGCTCTCACAGACTAAAGACAAGGATATTAATTCTTCATTCCAATTCTACCATTTGACAAGCCTATCCTAACTCTCATACCACATGCTTACCTACCAGCTATGACAAGTCTATGACATTTATTCCTAAATAATGGAACAAAATTAGCAATTGACCTTTAGAAATGTAGCTCAAAATCCAAGTCCACATGCTAAAACTTATTTAGTTCCTCCTTTCTTGACTGAAAATAGCAAGAAGCCATATAGTAAGGCACTGCAGGTTATAAGAGCAGAGGTATTCACTTTAAAGAACAATTTACTATCAGAATATGAACTCTATTTCATGCACAACACATTACTTCAAGTATTTAATAACATCAGAATGGTATCTAAAATAATCTTCCTTTTCATAACTCAGAGAATGGAACTGAAAGGAAAAATTATCCTTCTAATTCTTAGAAAAATTAAATAGCCTGTTTCATCTCAGTTCTGCTGAACCAATGCTTTCAACTTTGATGTCATTTTTTATTTTTGCAGTTGTTTTCACATGAGGAGGAAAAAGTAAATGTTTCCAAAAAAGAAGCAGCAGATGTAATTGTCCCATCACAACATTCTTTCCATTTTTTTTCCCCCTTAACCCATGTATTTGGGGAGCCATGAGATGTTTAAATCAGGATTCTACTTTGCCTACATTCTCTCTGCAGCCAAAAGAGAATAAAATTGTCTCTGGAGAGCATTGCAATACAAATTTTGAATCATTTTCCCTAGCTCTCTCCCTTCTTATTCACTTCTGTTGAGTCTTTGAAAATATTACATGCCTTTCCTGAAAAGTAAAGCAGCAACTAAATACCAAATGTCCACTACAGTTAAATATTCTAAACAAATCATGCACATGTGAAGGGTCCACAATATTATCAAGACCCTACTGAAGGAGTTATACTGAGTACTCACCTAGCAAGACACAGTGAAAATGGATATTAGAATCATAGAATCACCAAGTTTGGAAAAGATCTCTAAGATCATCCAGTCCAACCACACACCTGTCACCAATAGTTCTCACTAAACCATGTCCCTCAGTACAACATCTAGACATTTCCTGAACACCTCCAGGGACAATGACTCCATCACCTCCCTGGGCAGCATGTTTTAGCGCCTGATCACTCTATCGGAGAAGTATTTCCTAACATCCAACCTGAATCTCCCCAGGACAATTTGAAGCCATTCCCTCCAGTCCTATTGCTAGTTACACAGGAGAAGACGCTGTCCCCCATCTCACTACAACCTCCTTCAGGTAGTAGTAGAAAGCAATAACATCTCCCTTAAGCCTCCTCTTCTCCAGACTGAACAATCAATCCCGGTTCCCTCAGCCACTCTAGTGGCTTGTGCTCCAAACTCCTCACCAGCTTCATTGCCCTTCTCTGAACATGTTGCAGGGCCTCAGTGTCCTTCTTGTAGCAAGGAGCCCAAAAGTGAACACAGTACTCGAGGTGCAGCCTCAGCAGCGCTGAGTACAGAGGGATGATCACTTCCCTGCTCATTTTCAGCCTATCACATCAGGGATGATCACTTCCCTGCTCCTGCTGGCAACACTATTTCTGATACAAGCCAGGATGCCACTGGCTTTCTTGGCTACCTGGGCACACTGTTGGCTCATGTTCAGCTGAGCATCAACCAATACCCCCAGCTTCATTTCCTCTACACAGTCTTCCAGCCACTCTGCCCCAAGTCTGTAGCACTGCCTGGGGTTGTTGTGGCCAAAGTGCAGGACCTGGCACTTGGTCTTGTTGAACCTCATCCCATTGGTCTCAGACCAGCTATCCAGCCTGTCCAGATCCCTCTGTAGGGCCCACCTACCTCCAGGCAGATTGACACTTCCTGCCAACTTGATATCATCTGCAAACTTAATGAGGGTGCACTCAATGCCCTCATCCATAAATGGCTCATCAGTAAAGATACTGAACAGGTCAGGCCCCAGTACTGACCTCTGGGGAACACCACTCATGACCAGTCACCAGATAGATTTAATTCCATTCACCACCACTCTCTGGGCCCAGCCATCCAGCCAGGTCTTTACCCAGCAAAGAGTGTACCTGTTCAAGTCACGGGCTGCCAGCTTCTCCAGCAGAATACCATGGGAGACAGTGTTGAAGGCTTTGCTGAAGTCTAGGTAGACTACACCAGCAGCCTTTCCCTCATCCACCAGGTGGGTCACCCAATCACAGAAAGAGATCAGGTTGCTCAAGCAGGATCTGCCTCTCATGAACCCACACTGGCTAGGCCTGATTCCACAGATGTCCTACACATGACATGCGATCTCCCTCAAGATGATCTGCTCTATAACCTTTCCTGGCACCCAGGTCAGGCTGACAGGCCTGTAGTTCCTCAGATCCTCCTTACAACCATTCCTGTAGACAGAAGTAACGTTGTCAAGCCTCCAATCCACTGGGACTTCTCTGGTTGATCAGGAATGCTGGTAGGCGATGGAAAACAGCTTTGCTATCACCTCTACTGGCTCCCCCAACACCCTCGGGTGGATCCCATCCAGCCCCATGGAATTATAACAGTCCAAGAAGAGTAGGAGGTCTCTAAAATATTCAAGTTTCCTGTTTTGGAATAGATTTTTAAGAGAAACATGGGAATTACAAAAATTTAGAAAATAAGACAAGTTTACTGAAAACAGAACAAATAAAAATGACTTCAGCAATCTAATTGTAAGAATTAAAATTTTAGTTTTTATATTTTGTGTCAATATTTTGGCAAGAAGCTGTGCACTAGGAAGTTTTTTTTTGCAGCTGCTTTTTGATGGCTTCTATTGATATAACGCACAAGTTATTCTTACAGTAGTGTCCTGGTTTTGTATTTTTTTTTTTAAATAAAAGTAGCTCCAAAGTGTTTTAGAGCTTTTAGAAAAACCAAAGCCTAAAAAGTATACTCACATATGTTCTTTCTTTTAGAGGCAATGAAGGTTTCTTTACTGTGAAGTGATTACAGTGGCATGAATCATTGCTTTTCATTGCTTGCTCATGCATATTAACTTTTCAAACAAAATTAATTTTCCATCATTTTTAATCTACTTGAGGTTTTTTTCTCCAGAAATTTGATCTCTTACACTTTCAGTGCAAAAGCATAGGACCTAAAACCTTGTTACTTCTTATTGGTGTTTATCCTCAACATATTCTGAATGTTTAATGAAGTTATCCATAGATACTACTTCTATTTCATTTTGAAAAGAAACATCCAGCTTGTAACACAAAGTAAAAAATGTTATAACACTCAGCAGCAAGGAAAATGAGACATGACACAAGCAAAGTAAGTATTAAATGACAAAATATTTTCCATGTTCTGGTACTCTGAAATTATTCTCAAAGACAGAAAGAATTGTTTTTGGATTTTGTCTCCATAATACAGGTCTTTATATTGCAGCTGTCTAGATAACAAATGTACATTCTGCAAAAGAGAAAAATAATTCTGTACACAGTACTTTTTACTGAATAACCAGGAGGTTATGGTAGGAAGCATTTAGAAAAACAGTGGAATAGTAAAAATTACATTTCCTAGTGCAGTGGGGTAATTAAAAGATAAGTATTTTTCTTTTTTTTAAATTATTTTTATTATTGATTAACAGAACTGCGACAGTATCTAAACATAGTCAGATTACATTTACCATTTTATGCAGCAAGCTATGTTTTAGGAATTATGGTTTTATTTTGATTGCTGCTTTTTTAAGAAAAATGTGATGGGTAGCTAATTGACATAACACCTACATTACACTAATTTTATTAGAAGTTCCTTCAAAATAGGAGAGTTCAAAATTCAAATTAAGTCAACCAAAAATTCTAACTTTTTGGATAAAACTTTTTTACAGTGACAATTTAAGTAAAAAATTCTTTTGATCTGTTCAAAATAAGATTTTGTTTTCTTGCTAAACTGTTGGTAAATTGGGTGAAACACACCCAATAAATGGAAGTCCCAAATAACTAGTGCTATTGTTTTAGTGTTTTAAGACTCAGGGCAAGAAAGGTCAAGCAATAACTATATAGAACTCAACACAGCCTTTACAGAAATACTGATATAATTTGCAATCTCTGTACCCTCTTAATTAATTTGGATGCTGTAACAGCATTGGTGGAATCATAGAATGGTTTAAGTTGAAAAGAGACCGTTAAATGTTGTCTAGCCCAACTCCCCTGTAATGAACAGAGACACCTACAGCTAGATCAGGTTGCTCAGAGCCTGGCTCAGCCTGACTGGGAATGTCTCCAAGGACAGCACATTCATCACCTCTCCAGGTGACTTTTTCCAGTGCATCACCACACTTACTATAAAAAGCTTCTTCCTTTTATCTTGTCTAAAATCTCCCCTCTTTTCATTTGAAACTGTTTCTCCTTGTCCTATCGCAACAGACCCTGCTAAACAGTCTGTCCCTTCTTTCTTATAGTACCCCTTTGGATACTGAAATTCCTCTCTCAGGTCTCCCTGTAGCCTTCTCTTCCCCAGGCTGAACAGCCCCAGCTCTCTCAGCCTGTCTTCGCAGAGGAGGTATTCCATCCCTTGGGTCATTTTTGTGGCCCTCCTCTGGATGCTTTCTAACAGGTCACATCTCTCCCAAACTAAGATCTCCACATCCGGACATGGTACTCTAAGTGAGATCTCACCAGTGCAGAGCAGAGGGGCAGAATCACCTTCCTCACCCTATGCATCTATCATAATTCCACCTTTTACGTATCTTACCTGTTTATATTACAAGGGTAACTTAAATTCTTTGTAATATGAAACTTGAAAGAATCCTTTAGGAGTTTAACTGAAGATGACCATCCATATTAATTCCTGAAAATAGTGATATTTTCTCCAGTGAAGCTATTTATTCATGCAAGGAAGTACAAGTGAAAATTCTTCAGGGGAAGAAACGTATACATATTTCGAAAGAATTTGCAAAGTGTTCATATTTTTAATATTTTTCCCTAAATTCCACTCATCATCAACATATCAGCCAAAATAACATTCATCAGGGATGCTACTGTGGAGACATCTGCATCAGCTCTGAAATTTTTATTTATTAATTGTATATGAACTTTTTTTTTGACTGAAATATCCTAGGGGGCTTATTAAGAATAGAAAAGAATAATCTTGTACTTTGGAATTTAGCCTTTCTTCTAAAGTCTCAATGTTCCTTTTCTGAAACTACTACAGGCTTCATTGTGTTCCTGGAAGAGTCAGTCTTACCTAAATTTAAACTTGTAGAGGTGTAGATTGTCAATCTTTATACATTGCTTGGAAGCATGGGAACTTCATTTTACTTGGGATGGTTAGTTGCTATTATAGAGCAAATAATCACCATAAAAGTAGTTGACAAGGAAAAATATTAGATTGGTCCAACTTCGAGAGCATGTGATGTATGCAGTCAGCTTCATTTGACTGTCAGGTACCAGCACTGGCAGCAGTTTTAAGATTGCCAGTAGAAGAGGATTTCTCCTTCTTTTCATCCCATGACTCTTTCAAATTACAGTTCCTCATACGTGCTTTTTTTGTTTGGTTGTTGGTTTTTCACAGTTATATTTATTTCAAGTATTAAAAGAAAGTAAATGGACATAAATATAGGGTACTTTGTTACAAAATGAGTGAATTTTCACCACATTTTTTTAAACCAAGCCTACTATTTAACTGACATTAACTGGGGAGTTACAATGATTTGTACAGTTTACTGCCACATATACATATGATATGAACTTGCCTCAGTTTCTGCTAACAAAACCAGATTAATCTTAAGACTAAAAAATTTTTCTTTAAAACTACTTTGACATTTACTGACAACCTTCATTATTAGTTGCTAACTTGTTTGGAGTTTGTTGATCTGTGAGTCTTATTTAAATAAGTTCATTATTATACTGCCAGGAGAAACAAAATTAAGTTTAATTAGAGGTCATATCACCTCCAATTCGAGTTAATTAAAAGCCTATTCAGACCTTGTGTGAAACAGTAACCCATCAGCAAAAAAACTGAGGGGAATGGAGCTCACTTTACCACACTAAGGACAGTAATCTGCCTCATCGCCTTTTACTGCTCCTCATTTTACACAAAAAGAAATATACAGGACAACATATATACTATTATATAATGCTCATACTAAATAGAACACTTTGTCAGCTTTCTTTCAGTCTAGTAAACAATGAATACTGCAGAAAGGCACAGATCACAACAGGCATCTTTATGCTTCTCAGCACAGGTGCAAACTGAAAATAATTAGCTATTACAAGGTCAGCCTTCCAAACTGACTGCAGTTGGAAGAAGTATGAAAAACAGCTGGAGGTCTACCACAACTAAATCCCAATTTAATAAGAATGAGCTGGGTAAAGCTGGTGGCAGAGCACATAACACGACTGAGTCCGGAGACTTGTGTTCTCACATTGCTCTGACCTGCTGTGTGACCCAGGAAAACCTCTGCCTTACCTGGGTGTTGGTCTTATCTAGTTAAATTGTCCATTCTTTCACCCATGTCATCTCTTCCCTACCATCCATGGGTATTAGACAGATTTGTGGAACTGAATGACCATTCCTGAAATTACAAAATATTCATATTCAATGATACTTGCACTGTAAGCAAAACATAATTACTCTCTAGTCATAAAACATGTTATTAGAGACAGTCTTTAGTTCTTAGTAAGATATTCTCTTTGATTAATGGTATTTCATTAATTAACAGATTGCTACTTAAGTTGCTTCTGAATAAATTCTGCAACTTTATTCACAGTAAGCAATACTTATTGTCTCTCTGTTACATTGTTTATCTTTTGAAATGGTGGGAGGTTGTTTCAAGAAGCTTGTTTTCAGTTTTACTGGTAGGAATGTTATGAAAGAAAGGGATTGCCTTTGTTATCTTATAGCCATCATCTCAGTAAAACCCTAATCTTAAAAGGTGACCACTTTGCAGTCACTGTGAAGCCCCACTGATTTAATGTACTTAGACCTTCTATCGAGTGTTAGATCACCTTCCCAGTCATATTTAAGAGGCATGTTCATGTTCGCCCATGTCTCCAAAGGGATGCTGTAGCTATCAGAAGGACTAAACCAATGGAAAAGGTGTTACAACAAGGTGGAAGGACCAGCACAATAGCAAGGTGCTACAAGGGAAGGGAAATAGATCGCTCACCCAGATCAGAAGATTTGGGGTTTGCAGGGAAAGGCTTCCACCAAAGAGGGATATCCAGAAAGAGATCCTTCCTCAGTGGCAGTCAGCCCTTAAATGAGGCCTAAGAGCAGTGGAGCCTGCTTCACCTGTGCTCCCAGGGCTGACTGGGTCTTTCCTCCAGGTGCTCAATCAGTGGTTCAGGTCATGACTCAGCAGTTCCCACACAGATGGGCTATCTATTTAAAGTTGCCTAGTATGATTTCTTCCAAGAACAATGTTTAGAAATAGTTTCTGTAAATATACAGAACAAATACTGTGTTGGAACTGTGTCAGATCTGCTCTGTACAAGTAACCAAATATAACTGTTTGAGCTGATAGAGTCTCTATCTTGTTTTGACCTCAGCGGGACTACTTTTTTCATATTTTGCGCACAAGATTATTTAATCAACATTTAAAATGAAAATATTTCAATTTATATAAATACTTCAAAATAAAGACAATTGTTCTTTTCTAGCAGCAATAAAATCTAGAGTCTTTACAGAATTCTTATTAAAGAATTAGATGAAGCACATGTAAAATGCACTGGAACAGAAACACACACAGAAAGAGCAAACTCTCAGTTACTAAGTAAAGATTGTTTCTCCAGGTGGGAGATTTCTAATGACAACCCAGGGGACTACAGGATCAGAAAATTCAAGTAAGAACTTAACTTCAAGTCAGAGTTGTGGCTAATACTTTGGTCTGTTCTCATTCCCTACTAATGTGTTTATTTATCAGTAGCTGTATCATCAACATTTTTATTCCAGCTTATGATTAATCACTGGAATAACAAAGCAGAATACATAGCCTTATCTGGGATTATTCTGCTGACCACTCAAAAACCATCAGATAACAGTGCAATGGATTTACATTTATGATCACCCTGACAGTATATCCTAGCTCTTACACTACATCTAAATAAAAGAGTACTTTAGTGATTGTATCTCACAGAATTGAATACACTTCCATTAAACTTCATTGATCCCTCACCAAGTTCTTGAAATCAGCATGCTTCATTTCTCTTTCTCTATCAGCAATGGTGAGAACAAAATACATATTTGTCTTAGCTCAAGCTGTCTTCTAAAGGCTTGATAGTGTGGGAAAAGTTAAGGAACAGGAAAAAACATAGTGGTATTAAATAGTATACTATAATGTAGTCCAAATGTCAGAAGAACTCAGTACCAACCATCACTGCTGCAAGGGAACCTGTAAAAAAAATATTTCTCATAGGGAAAAACTAAGGAGTAAAATTCTATCAACAGCACTTTTAAAGAAATTATGGTTGGTTTCAAAACACTTTTTCAGATAACAGCTTCTTCTGTCAGGAGCTGAAACAAGAAATCTATGAAAATAGGACAGTTTTTACTCCTTTTATAGAATCTACTAAGATATTATAACTTCAAAGAAAAATAATTTTGATAACACACTGATGTTTTAGCTGTTGTTAAGCTATAGCTGCACAAGCCTAAGGATATTTCAATGCCTTGTAATGCCCTGCCAGTAAGGGAGATAAAGAAGTCACATTATGCATAAGGTTTTCTTGTGTTGACTTTTTTTTTTTTCAATAGCCTTAACCTACAAACATAGCTACCTCATAAAAGATGATAAACTACCCCAAGGAGTCAAAAAAAAAAAAAACCCCCCCCCCCCCCACAAGCTACCTTTATTCCTAACCCTCCAAAAGGCACACCCAGAGAAACCTCCTTAGCATTGACCTGTCTTTTTATACTGCCTCATCACCTTTTCCCAATGAAGCAATCAGCCGTGTCCAGTAAGAAGCCGGAGAGACTCACTTACTCCCTCCCCTTTGCTTCAAAAGCTGACAATGCACTGAAGCTGCTTGTATGGCAGGTTTTCTCAGTGTTGGGTTCAGATAGGTGGGTAACAAACAGTGTCTCTCTTTCCTCCTTCCCCCATCTGAGTGCTAGTATGGCTTTTGTTGAAGCAAAGACAGGCATGTTCTTGGTACCCTGAACTTTCAGATCAGATAGCTCTGTGGTGTTGGTTTTATTTAATTCAAGCTATTATCAGCTTGAAAAAAGCTATAGAGGGTAGATATACTGAATTTTGTCTTGGATTTCTTACTGCAACTACTAGAATAAATCTGCTTAATACCTGTGGGAATCCTTACATTGGTTTGTCTGGATTATGAGAAACTGGGAGGTCAAAATATTGTTTTAACTGTAATATCTTTTTAATTCATACAATCTTAAAATGAAAATGATAGTACAGTTTTACATAATGCATGCAGCACAATCTGTTTCAATAGTAACTATTGCTGTATGTCTTAATATTTTCCATCTGTTCATTACATCAATAATCTCTCTATGCAACCTACTAAGGCTTGCATCTCTTCTATGGAATATCTACTTAAAAAAATGTCATGGTTTTGTGATTTTCAGTTATTGGTATTCCACATCATAACATCATGTAGTGGATATACCTGGTTCTCAGAAGAGAAGGACTACTGCAGTCCCCATGGTACTTTGCTCCTCTGTAACCATTTCCCAGCTGGAGGGAAAACATAAAAGCTCGCAGTATAAAAACTTGCAGATCACGAGACCTCGTCCCTTTTTTCCGCCCGTCTCTCGTCTTGGCAGCACCTCGCTCTCCAGCCGTCTTATTGTCGGTAGTAGAGTAAGGCCTACCTTGATTTTGGGACATTCTCTCTCTCTGTATTGGATTTATCAGCTTAAATTGTAATTATATTGTATTATAGTGTGGTGTTTTGCATTCTGATATCTTATTTAGTAAATTAGTTTGTTTCTCCTCAGATTGTTGCCACTGTTCTTTGCTCTCAGGGCCATCTCCTTACCCTTTTCCCCTTTTCCCAGGGCGTGGGCCCATGGGTCCCCCGTCCCCTTCGTCATGGAACTGGGCCAAACGCCTGTAAACCGTTGACAAAAAAAAACAACTAAACGTGGATTATGGTCTTATGTCCCCTTGTTGTGTGCAGTGGTGAATATGCACTGCTAAAGAAGTTTGATCTCCTACTATTCAAAAAATACTCTGAGTTAGAAGTAAGTTCATATCAGAGTGAGGTTTACTACCCCTATACCAAAAGTGAAGAGAGTTGGGGGGGGGGTGGAATAAAACAATATTGAGAGTGTAGTCAAGTCAAGGTTCAGAGAATTGTTCTCAGTTGATACACTTGAAAAGAGTGTGATTTTTGGCCCCTATTGTAAGTGCGATGGAAGTTTGCCAAGCCCCCCCATCAGGTGATTGAGTGAAGCTCCAGAAGAGGAAGAAAATAGAACAAAACAATTGAGAAACTAGGATTTTTTACAAGGATTTTTATTTTTGGAGGTGTTGAGTTACAGAGTTCAATATTTAAACCACCTGTCCAGTCATTATTTATTGTCTTCCAGGTATTTTATCTGAATAGTAATTTTCGTTTCACAAATGTATTTTGGTTAAACTAATCACTCAAATGTATGTCTGATTCAAAATAGTAGACAGTTTTTTCAATTTTACAGTTCACATTAGAATGCTACATAGTATTGCTGTTTAAGTCTTGCTTTGTACATTTTATTTTAATGTACAACTTCCTTGACTTCAGAATTTGTAACAATAATTTTCTGTAGAAAATCAGAAGTTTTTTCTTTGAGAGCATGATAACTCCTTCTAACTGTTAAAAAATTTCTCTTGTCATAATTTTACTACTGCATTAGTCAAGGAAATAGCGTGGCATCAGTTTTGGAATTTGGCTTTGGTTGTGTGTCTAGCTTGTAGTGACAATTTCTGTCTTCTATTTTTCACTGTCTTGACAAACAAGTGAGGGTTATTTTCCTTGTGAAGTGATGTAGCTTGAGTAAGAAGATTGTGCACTTGCTTGTGACTCTCCAAGGTTGTTCCAAAAGTAATGCCTCATATTTATTTCCCTGGACACTACAACAGATACAAAGGGCACAACAACACTATTTAATAGTGCAAATTCTCAGCTACAAAGACTGTGTTTTTCTAGTATACTCACCAACACTAGCCAGTTCACACAGATGAGCTGATAGGGTAGCTTTTCATTTTGTTGTGTGACAGCTGCGCATGGCCACCGAAAACATGGCTTGTTTCACATCACTGTCACCACTGCTGAAACACACCACCACCACCTCATTATGTTTACATCCCCTGTTCAATCTGCATTAACATTTGGCAAGCACTGATGAATGTCAATGGGTGCCATTTTTTCTGCATGGAAGAGCTCAATCACATACTTTTACATGAGATATCATTGTGTCAGACTGCTCCTCTGCTGTCATCTGTCATACAGCAACAAAATGTAAGGGAATTTTTGTAGCTTCTACTACCGTACCATCAACATCCACCTCAGATATCTTGGGCCATCATAAAATAGGAGACATTACTTTCAGGGCATCCCTCATATACCGGCTAAAGAAGCGGTAGAAGGCTAAAATCTGATTAAGGAAAATAATGAAGGCAACGTATCTCCAGATAAGCACTACTTGGAATTTTGTTTATATATCATGCAATACTTATACACGAAAATCGATAATCTGTAAAATTCCCATGTTTGATGTTTTTAAGAATCATCATTACACTGCCAGTAATTTGCTTCTATCTATAGGTGTAAAACTAATTGTGTTTTTTTGTGGCGCCTTGTGTTTTGAGTACTGTTCCATATACACTTCAGCTTGCAAAGGGAATTTACAGTTTTCATGCTTTTCACCTGAAGGACTTTTCTGGGCTTCACAAGTCTAAAGTCTTGTGGAAATTTGTTCTAAGCAAAGTATTTCAAACATAGATAATGCCAGGTTTCAAATTATCACAAATATAAATAAGCTTAATCTACAGGAATATGGTAGGCATACAAAGAAAAAGAAAATTTGAGGCACCTGATGGTATCATATCAGTAGCACCAGCACAGAGCACTTCAGCCTAAACACAAAATTCTGTGCTTTAGAAATATCAAATATCTAGAAATATCATTAGTAATATTGAAATATTATTAGTAGTAATAAATTAGTAGAAATAAAACCATTGTAAACCATTACATAGGCATAAAACTGTTCCATGCAGTGTTTGTGTAACAAGGGTGAAAAAGTAGAAGAAGCTTGTTGAATGGAGTGGAATCTAGAAGACAACCTTTTGCAATCCCAGGTTCTTTTGAAAAAACTAAAAATACTAAAACAGCCACCAACAAAAACAAAGTTAGTAGGTGAAAGTATTGCACGTTGCATTATATCTGTATCTAAAATTCTAATAAATTAGCAAAGAGAAACCTCCAGTAATCTCGAAATTTTCATGTTAAAAACTGCTGTTATAGATTCAGGTCATGACCACATCATCACAAGATAATATATTTCCATGTAGAGATTGGATTTGGATCTTCAGAGTCACTGCATTATCATGCTCTGGATCTCAGCAGAGTACAATATTTTGGATACAACTCCATTGGGAGGCCTGAAGCTAAAACAACCTGTGTTGTGATCTAATGAACAAAGAGTTACGATCAGGATCTTCAAGACAGTATAAATCTGCAATCTTGATTTTAATTTCAACTGGAATATAAGAAAACCTACTATCATCTGTGCAGGCAAAAAAAAAAAAATTAAAATAGTTGTGTACCCTACACACCAAGTATGGTCTAATGCTGAGAGTTAGTCATCCTTCAATACATTTTCACAAAGTATTTCTTGTTATCTTTTTAACATTAAAATTTGACATTAAGATAATACAAACATGTTTGTTCAAAAGCTATTGGGGAAAAATGAGTTGTCAGTTATGATATATTTTACTAAGCTTTCATAACTTATATTTTAAAACAATTATAGCTATGCATGTTTTTGTACAAATGCAAAATGTATGCACACCAGATGGCAATTTGGAAATATATGCATGAGCTGAAGATATGTAATGTTTTGCTCACAGCACACCTTGAATAGAAATAGCATTGATTTTTTTCTTTTCTTATAATGAAATGCATTTTTTCTTTAAAGGCATTTCCAGTTAAGTTTTTTAAAGTGGGATTGGAGCAACACATCTCAAACAATTCCATGATCTGCTTTGTTCACTTTCTATTACTCTATTGAAGAATTAACAGCTAAATGGCTTGTGATTTTGAGTTATTGTGGAAAAAAAACCCAAAAGATAAAATGTTTAAAATAACTGTAAGAACATAAATATTTTATTTTTTTAATCACTTATGATGTTCTTCCATTATAAGGTGAGCAAAAGATCCTTCCTTTGTATTTTAACTTTAAATTACTCTCTGAAAAAAAACCTAAAAAGTAACATTTCTAAATGAGGGATGACATATTTGTAAAGCAATACTTGTTTGCCTTTTTTGGTCCTTTTTTCTTGGTCATTTGCTTGAAAGTACCTTCGTGCACACCTTGCCAAGTACTTCATGAGAATAAGTCACATACCTGCTCATTGAAGGACTGGTCATCTCAGTCCTGTAATCAGCTAATAGCAAAACTCTCTGCTGTAACTAAATCACTTACACACTTGGTTATCAACAGTAGTGGTTATCCTGATTAAAAGAAATAGTTAAGATTTATTGTTGTTTATGGATGCCAAAATTCTCTAGAGAGTAATTAAGACCTAAATCATTGGAATTACTTGGAGTCTATATGCCAAAGTTCCTAGTGAAGCAACAGTAACATCGTCTGCAGTTTAACTCAGTTATATGCAAGCTGTATTGGTGAAAAGCCTTTCCCAAACAATAAGACAATTTTTACTTCGTATATTGTGAAGTGAATTTTTGCAGCTGTCTATGTCAGTTGCACCATGTATGACTTGCTTGAAAAACATTTGTAGTTAACTGAAACTACCTTGATGAAAAAAGCAAAACCATCTACTATCAGATTACTACTACTGGTGGAATTCTTTAATTGCATTTCAGCCCCTACTTTTGAGCCATATTTCAGTAAAGGGCAAGATAACTTTGCAAAAGGAATTAAATTACTGCAAATTACTGATTTTTTTTTTCTCTGAAGTACATCTTCTGCCATCTGTTGACTTCTAAAGCACTTTCTACTCTTAAATAAAATACAGTCCAATTATTAGTTGTACATACAGTCAAACCCCTTAACAGCACTTGAATATATTGCCAATTAGCCATTTGTAATTCAGACATATGTTTCTATTTTGTAATAAAAAGACACACAGAAAGGGTTAGAATCTGTGAAAATCCACAACAAAATAGCATAACGTGGTACAAAATAATTTGTGCAGCTACAGAGGAAAATATTAGTAAAATCAGTTTGGAAAGAAAGTCTACAGAAGACTGTTAACAGAAAGGTGTTGAGTACTTAGATGCAAGAATGATGGACAAGAATGGTGGGTGGCAATGGGGGGTTGAAACTTGCAGCTGCGTTTGGTTTGATTTTTGGGAAGAGTGGTTTGAGCTTGCTTTTATAAGTGAATCCTGTATATTTAAAAAGTCAAATGAGAAAAATCTGCTTTGTGAGAATGTAGAACAACAAAGTAACTATGGATATTCTGCACTAATTTTATATGCTGTGTTGCATGCAGAATTTATTTTTTTTGTGGACTCCTTCCAGTTCTACTTCTATAACCTATTTAGAAATCTGAGAATCTTATTATGGGAAAGAGGCGAATTATTTTCTCTCATGTTTGCATAAGCCTTCAAAAATGGAAGTTGCTGACATGTATACAGAATTTTTAAGATTCCATGCATTTTGTCAATAATTTGAAATTTACAAAATGCATTTCAGTCTAAAACTGAGTGTTTTAATGTGTTGCAGCTCCAGATGTACTTTAATGGTCCTGTTGCTATATAGATTAAATTGTAGTTGTCTAAGTATCATCAGCCACTTGCATCTATTTCCAGCCTTCTGAAGAGTATTGAAAATGCTCAGTTATCTGAAGATTAAGAAAAGCTTGTTACAGCCTAACACATTCAGTATCTAAATAAGAGCAGCATGGACCTTAAAATGCAAGTACTACACAGAGTATTTGGCACTGCCACAGCATTACCATTTTCTCCTCTGTTTCACAGTAAACCGCATCTTTGACCAAACCAAGCTCACTAATGTCTAGAATAAGAATGTCCTAGAATAGCATTCTAAAAGAGATCATATCTTATGTTCTAAAGTATTCACTTCTCTCTGTGGTTTATAGAGTTAGTGTTTTTATGGCTGTGCCCAAACTCATTCTCACTTGTGACTTAGAGCAATCTTTGAATGGTGTGCTACCTCAATATTTGCAATGCCAAAAGGAAAAGGCTCTTCTGTAGCTTCAAATCTCAGCAGACTGTATTTTGTGTCATCCTGTTCAGCTGGAGTTATTCTGATCCAACATTTATTTGTTGTCATGTTTTATGGAAAAGTAAATAACATGTTTAAAGCAAGTGCATGTTTATTTATCTGTTGCTTTGGCTCAGATTAATTCTGGTTTGTTTACCAATTTGTTATAAATCACAAGCAGAATCACAAATGTCATATGTAGCCTTCATGCATAGCATCTCCTGAGAAGTATGCTTGCTTCCTCCGGGAGGAACAGATTCCTGTTGGCCTTATGATTTCTGCCAGGGAATGACATCTGCAAACCTTCTATCAAGGGCTCTAGAGATAGCCTACCATTGCAGAAATTTGCAATCACTGTTTCCTTTGCATCTTTGACTGCCCCCCCTAACCCACCTGCCCCCCCCCCCCAAAAAAAAAAAACCAAAACCCTCAGACTCTTTCAAGGATATTCTGATTAATTTTATGTGCCATTAAGTCAATTTTTTTTCTAAAATGTTTTCTCTTTTGGGCTCCCTGGCTGCATCTTCTTTACGAACTAGCAGTACAATATAAACTGAGGACTTGCTAGTAAGTACTATCAATAAAATTGAGCTAATCAAGTTTCAGACATAATTCCCTATAGCTATTAGAGAGCTCAGTGAGATGTGAGAGAGTAATAAAGCTCTGAAAATTGAGACTTAAAAGGAAATGCCAATAGAGCTCAGAATGTAGAATTGGGATCTCAATGATGTGATAATGTCTAATCAGCTGCTATTGATAAATTTTAAGCAGTACAAAGACCTGATTAAAGCAGCTGTAGAGTTAAGTTTGGGCATAGATTAGCTATAACTTTGCATGTCCAACATTTTTAGGAAAACAAAAAAAAAATCTGATTTAATGGTCTCCAAAGAATTTGAAGTAATTGATACTAAAATTTGTGCAAACATAGCCTGACCACTCTACGCCTAGAATAAGTAGAACTCCAATGATCCTTTTTTATGTCACAACAGTTATCATTTGAAGGCATTCCAAGATATTAGAGAATGCTAAAAATTCAGATCATATACTATTATCATGTCAAAGAATACTGGAGAAAAACATTCTGATGCTTTTTGAAATGTTTATTTAAACTCACTTAACACCTGAATAATTACTTAAATGACCACAATGTTAGATTTTTCTCCCCTGAGAAAAATCTGGGTAACATAATATACGAATGACAAGGAACCTACAGAAAGAGGACAGTGAAGGGCTACAAAGATGAGGGGCCTGGAGCTTCTCCCTCATGAGGAATGGCTGAGAGAGCTGAGGCTGTTCAGACTTTGGGGAGGGGTTCTTATCAATGCTTTAGATATATCTACACGGGGGGATTCAAGTGGATGGGGCTAGACTTTTCTCAGCAGTGACCATCGACAGGAGGTAACAGGCACAAACTGAAACACAAGAAATTCCATGAGAACATGAGTAAAGACTTATTTACTTAGAGGTTGACAGAGCACTAGAGCAAGCAGTCCAGAGAGACTGTGGAATATTCTTCTCTGGAATTATTCAAAACCCACTTGGACCCTTTCCTGTGTAATCTGCTATAGGGAACCTACTCTAGCAGGGAGTTGTGCTTAATCTCCAGAAGTCCATTCCAGCCCCTATGATTTCGTGATTGTGGTTTCTTTTTATTCTTTTATGCTGGTTACAGAGAAATCAATTTCTTATATCATCAGCCAAGAGCAAATGTGTAGCAATGAGTTCCAGAAAGTTATTGTGCACAGATGAGTTATTACCAGCTTAACCTGCTCGACCAAGATAACAACTGAAATGAAGGCTGATAATTACATTTACAAAATGACATAAACCCTAAAATATTTTAAATCATTATAGCTGGCTTTAAAACATGTTTAAGTAGAATTATACTTCTGTGTTTTATTAGACTTTGATCAGTGTATTGTGGAGAAATTATTCCTGAATTCTATGTTGCACAGGTATTTACCAACATGATTTGGCATAGCTCTGAAGTTTGTAGTTAGGGAAGTATTACAGGAGACATTCATCTAGAAGCTAGAGACTTAAAGTATGTATACAGAAAGGTAGCCCTCTATCATCTTTTCCCCCTCTGCTCTCTTTTTTTTTCCTTTAGCAGAGCAATAATGAGCTCCAGTAGAAGAGCTAGAATGTCTCTCTCCTATACAACTTAGGTTTCACCTTGAAAGAAGTTAGTACACAAGCAAGCGATTTCTGTTTGGCACAAGTGTGAATTTGTTCTAATATAAAGCAGCAGAAAGTTAATGTGTGGAACAGCATATGAATCCCTGTGGTCAAAGACAGATGGAAGTATGTTATGAATGCCATCTTCTGGGTAAGAAGAAAACATAGCTAACTGATGCAAAGATTATTTTTTTGAGAAATATTTTTCTTATCCTCAGTTTCTAAAATGAAACCCTGCTGTGTCCCAGTTGACTTTATATTTTTAAACCATGCGGAATTATAGCCAGCTGCGGTACGATCAGCATTTACTGTTTCTCATCATACACCTTCGGAAAGTACTGAGGCATGGTTTGGCTTTACTTCTGTTTTTAAGCAAGATCAGAGGAGGAAAACTTAATTCCAATTTCTTAAATATCATAGATGTATATACTCATATTATTTCAGACAGTTTCCAAAGGAAAATGATAAATCTGGAGCCAGAATAGGTTGGGGTTTTTTTGTGTGTGTATGTCCGGTCAAATTTCACTTCTGATCAGCTGTGAAGCAGAAGTAATATAACTCTACTTAAATTTTTCTCTGAACTTGTATTCTTTAATGTAAAACTACTAGTTAAAACCTGAAGAAAAATTCTGTTCTTTCTGGATGCTGTTGAATTAAGACAGTGTATAATGGGTCATACATAATCCCTGCATAACTATTGCCATCTTGCATAACCCAATTAAAAAAAGACTTGAGTTCTCTTTGACTATTGTACTACTTTCTAGCCACAATTAGTGTTCAACAAAAAAATAGGAGATTTGGATAATAATTATACAACTCAGATTTGTCATTCCTGCCCTCTCACCAAACAAAAAAAAGTAACCTGCATAAAAAAACAGGGTTTCCATGTTAGAAAACATTTTTAAATGTATTCATAATAGGGGATCCTGACAAGCATGTAGATCTTTTTTTGAGTTCTCTAAGGTTCACCACTGTCAATGACTATAAATTTACTGACCTAAGATGTATGCATAAATATACAATTTTTGAGGTTTAGGGAGTTTAAATATGCACATATGAACGGTATAGTTTCTTGTGCAGAGTGCACTATTGGTCTTGTTTTGTTATGCTTTTGCAAGTAACTTTATCAAGTGTTGCTTCCTCTTATTAAACAAGAACCAATATATGTCACAAAATTAATGCTGCTTGATTCCAGGCAAAAAGCTGCAATTTGGCTTTTAGTGACTGTGTAAAATGATAAAATGGAAGAGGAAGTGAGATCTGTTTTCTAATAATGTTAGCAATCCTCAAAATTAGGGGGTTTTGCTCAATTATTTGCAGGTTTTTTTTTTGTCAGTAGAAAGGAATTTCTCTAGTATGAATTTCTAAAAGGTTATTAACTCGTAAGCTGTTTATCCATAACATTTAGTGAAGGAACACGAAGGAGGAGGAACAAAACAAGGATGGAAGTTGATCGTATTGTCAAACCACAGTACTTTCAGTCAAGAGATCTGAGCTGCTTACATAGCTCTGTCATGTAGTATTTATAACCTCTAGGAAATATACAGAGAGTAGTATCATAAGAAATATTTCATAGATGCTTGTCCATTTGACAAAATTCTGTTGAAATACAGAGATGAAGCTGTAAAAAGAGAGAAGAGGGAAATAGTTTAGTATTCTCCAGCATGCTGACAGGTTGCTAGAGACCTTTTTGTTCCCTCAGTGCTCTGATTCCGCTGTGGCTGCACTGCAGTGACAAACTTCAATCTGCCATTTTCACAAGATATGTCGCTACAGTTAGGTGATTGTTTTACCATTGAAAGTAAAGCTTCCAGAATTTCCAAAAAAAAAAAAAACAGTTTGGAAAAAATCATTAAGACCTTTCAAAACTTCAAAATGTAAACCAGTGAGCTTGACACCATCATTCGTGTGTATTAGTATATATTAAATTGACAACATAATTGGTATCATCAAATATAATATGCAATAATTTCATTAGTATTCGCATGGGTAAATTTGTGTGGGGAAGTGTTCTTAAAATAGTTTGTAGAAAGAGAAATTATGCTTCAGGAACCTGACAGAGTTCTTTCAGGCAGCTTCCAACTTATGTCAGCAAATACAGTCTTGTTGAATAACCAGAAAGTACTCAAAAAAAAAAAAAAAAAATTCTCACCAGAGTGCCATTAGGAATTTAGACAGCAAAGGAATAGGAGCTCCTTGTGTAAAAGAGTGCATCTTAGCTTGTCTAAGCCACTAAAATACCTGGTCTTACTGATCAACTTCTTGACTCCTATCCATACATCCTCTGCACCAGCAGAAATTGGGCACCCAGAGCTGTACCTCCATGCTCAGCCCTGACTTAACATTGTAGATGCCTTTTTCTCCAGCCTAGTATCCTATTTCTCCCAACTGGACTGCCAAGGGAGACCCAGAACATATCCCACTGTCTGGCTGTGCTAGGAGTTGGGACAGTGAAGTTGTGTTCAGGCCAGCAAGTGCAGTGCCCTGCCTCCGCTGCTCCTCTCTCCCATGCAGCAGCCACATCATTGCTGCACCCCAATGGGAAAAAGGCAGAGAGGAGAAAATGGTCTGCTGTGCAGGGCAGCTGCCAGTGGAGTCCCTCTTACTAGGCACTGCCTGGGTTTGGTGTTCTTTAAAATATTCTTCACTGAGTCAGTACATGTCGCTTTCTGGTAGTATCAAGTTTTTCCAGTGTATCAAAGACAAGAGATCACTGGGAAGAACTGTAGAGGGACCTTATTACACTGAGTGACTGGTAGATGATATGGCAGGTTAAATTCAGCCTAGATGTATGGAAAGTGATTCACGCAGGGTGGAAAAACAAAATCTAACTCTCTGTAAAATAATAGACTCTGAGTGAAGAATTTTTTCTTAGGAGCAAGATGTTGTCATAAATGTTAGCTCAGTGTTCAGCAATCAAAAAAAGCAAAGTGAGCATTAAGAACTACCAGAAAAGGAATAATGAACACAACACAAGGTTTCTGTATGTCCCTGTGTAAGCTGAACGTCAGCTCTATCAATGTCTTGGGCAGCATTGGTCTCTCTCTCTCTCAGAAAGAATATATAGTAAAAACTGGAAATGGTTTAGAGAGAGTCAGCAAATGTGATCAAAGGTATGGAGCAATGAGAAGCAAGGAGCAATTAAGCCATCTGCAATGTGTTGGCCAGGAAAGGTAACTGAGATGATGCAGCTGAAGAGAGAAGAAAAAAAAAACTCATTCTCCATCTCTTCCAATTTTTTTCCTAAATGAACATATTAAGTTCAAAACAAAATTTTCACAAAACTTGGAGCTGTCATTCTAGGTTAGCCATTCAAGTGTCTGGATGCTGAACATGCATATGACCTAAAAGAAACTGTCAAAAGTTGAAGAGAAAAATCCACTGAAGGCTATAAAATTCAAAGACTTAAAGCTGCAAAATTTTGAGGTGGATTTGGGCAAAGAATCATTGTGTGCTTTCTCCAAGCTTCATCTATTCCCCAATGTCCATATTTTGCTACTGCCAGAAACTTGCTGGGCTCTTCTGTCAAAAACATCTATTTTATTATGATCTGTTTGACAAATGTAACACTTTTTCTTTTCACAATTTTGAGAAGTACAATTTCTAGGAGTTCTTTCGAAGTAATACCTTTACAAAATCTTATATGTTTACATTTCTTTTAAGTTCATAACTTATGGTAAGTGAATTTGTCATCTATTTTCAGTTTATTATTTTTGTTCACTAACTTTAGTAATTCACTGACTTTTACAGGAAATTAGTAATAAAATACAGTTCCCTTTGGAAGTCATGCAGTAGTTTGAAGGTCTTTACTGAGAAACAAACAGGAATGGCTTATGAAAATGGCAAGAAATGCAGTTAACAGACACCAAGCATGTGTTAAACACATCCTGTCTCCCTGTCCATGTCATGAATCACCCAGCTCTAAAGATCACCCATAATTATGATACTGATTTGAGTTTTTCTTATACCTGTTGCTTATGGATACTGGTTATTATGTAAAGGGAGAGGGGGAAAAAAACACTGGACAAAATTTGGTGAATGCAATTTAACTAAACAGAGAATTGTTCTGTCACCAGATTAAGGTAATCTCCTTTATCCTTGAACAAAGTTTAGAAAAAATCCTATTAGAAAGTATACAAAAAAATATAATAAAAAGGGGAAAATTCTTAGTTATTTTTCTTTCTCTCAGACTTAATTCAGGAATGTTTTAATTGGTGTTTGTCTGCTATTTTTCAAGACTAGAAGAGGCAAAATGGTGTCTTACTGAAAGCACTTAAAGTAGCTGATGAATAGCCATGTAATTTAGCACAGAGATTATCAGTAGAGCAGACAGGGCAGGAAATTACTTCAACAGTTTTTAGATGTATTTTCTTTAAGTACAGCTCTTCTTTCCTTAAATACCAAGTTATAGCCAATCTCAACTGAATTCTTACTGGAAAATAATGTACAGATGAATAGTACATTGAGGGGGAACTGTGGGGAAGGGGTAAAAATTGCGCTGTACAATTTGCAAATTAGCATGCAGTGAATAGAAGTTAAAATTAGTATCAGAGCGTGGTGACAATTACACATGAGACTTTAAAAAAAATATGTATGCAGATACAAACAGAATTGGGTAAGCATAGTTGCAAGAGCAGTTCACTGATGTGCTAGTGTGTTGGTGAATACACGGGACGCTAAATCTTTGCTTGCAGTCTGAAATAGGTGAGCTGCTTGGGATGTGCTGACTGCAGCTGTGGTTTCTTTCTAACAGCAGAGTGGAAGGCAGCAAGTTACTGAAGCTGCCAAAATAAGACCATAATAGTACCATACCAAGCTTGATTTCTGTATTATAGAACCCAGTCAATGAATAAACTTCAAAATATTTAACTGTAGGGCCTAATTTTCCAGTTACATATCAGTATTATTCTTCATTAGTACATATCAACTTATGTTGATTGGACTACTTAGCCCTCAGGTCTGTGTTTACATTACTAGGTGTTTTGAAGAAAAAAACATGGAAATATAAGGATGTTATAAAGCTTATTACTACAAGGTAGGGGATCAGGGGGACAATGGTAAAGGTGAATTTTTGTGCTCTGTTTCTTTCTATTGGGCTTCCTGAACATTTAGCATTTCTGAAAGTGGAGAAGGGAATTTACCACCAAATTCTTTTTAAAGTTGTTTGTGTATTTTTAAGAGGTACCAGAGTTGGGACACAGCTTTGACTGTTCCAGTAATTATTCACAATAATCCTCATTCAAAACAACTAATAACATTATGGTAAGTGCCTTAATGGCAGGAAGTTTACTCTGGTTATCCATTTGCTTTTGGTTCTGAATAATCTCAAGAGAAGTAATGCATTCAGTAGTTTTTGTAAGTGTATTTTAAACCAGTCTCCCAATTCTCCTGGCATAGAGTTAAATAGTTAAGCATTATTACACAATATCTTATATGAGTATGTATGAATACAGTACATACCATTGCTCTGCTAGGAGCACTAGGGTACTTTTACTACCCTTGAACAACATACGATACATTCAACATCCATTTTATTCCCCTTTTAATTTAGAAAGGAAAACTTATGTTCCCCAAGGTATGGCTCACTTTTCATATGAAGTATTGTATTTGTCTGATTTATTGGGATATTAACATGGAAATGGTGATGTTAAACAATACTTGGAATAGCTCTAAAAGTGTAGTGGGAATCATGATTTCATAAGAAGAAAATTAGTTATGTAGGTAACATTATACAATAATTTCCCACAGGATCTCTACATCAGGCAAGATTTTATTATATTCTAAAACAAAGTTGCTTGCACTCACTTTAAATATAAAGTACTGCTGAATAGGGCAATATCATAAGGCAGCTCACAGTACAAGCAAAGACATCTGTTAATGGTACCATGAATAGTTATGAACTGTGGTACTCAAACAGCTTTGCCAGCAACGCATTGCCTCCTAATTTATTTTTATAGCAAATGGTTGCCTCATTTTTCATGGTTTGGTAGTTTGCATTCAAATGTACCAATAAGTTCCAAGGCAATAGCTTCTGCACAGCGTGTTTTATTTGAGAACATAAGATGCAATAGCTAATGGCATGTTGGTGGGTAGTCCTCTTCTTTATCAGCAGTTTTGTATGAATCCTTATGTTCTTTTTTTTAATTAGTTCATGAAAGGGAATGTGCTACATTAAAGTCTGCTTATTGTATAGAAGACTTAAATTCATTTCTTATCATACAAATGAAGAGGAATGAAGTCTGTATAATCACACTAGTTTTGTCATTCAATATGCAATGGCTGAACCAGGCACTTTCTGTCATTCCTGAAGGCATCACCAAAAACTCAACAGGAACAAGTGGTTTCAGCTGTCACAGAGCAGAGTTCAAATGCCTTTAAAGGCTTCCATAGAAATCAGCCGGGGAGAAGAGGGAGGCAGCAAAAATTTAAGCTCTTAATTACTTTTTTCCTTATTTGTGGACTACAAATTAGAGTAACTGGTTCCAGAAACAGTTTGCAATGATAATGCTGTTGTCAGTAGCTACTTCCATTGGCTTGTCAGCTACTTCCTGCCTTATTGTCATACAATCATTTTAAAATGGCATTCTGTGGCTGGGCAGCTGAGGATGCTACAGCTGTTGGCTTGCTCAATTTTGGCTGTGGTAGAAGAGCCAGAGTTCATTGTTCCAGCACTAGGGATCTTCTGCGTGCTTGGCACTACTGACAACTCTTTTGAGCTAAATCCAGTTTCTTTTAGCATGATACTGCTAACCACTGTGGTAAGTATGGCTACATAAATACAAGTGATACTTTTATCAGGGACAGTAAAATATACTGAACAAGAACAAAACAATCCATCCTATATAGCATTCTAGGAAGGCGTGAGATCTGTAGTGATCTGCTTTTGAAAAGACTTTGGAAGAAAACATTGAATTGAGAATCTCATGACAGAAAGTTAATGAAAATTAAGTTCATCTTATGAAGAAGAATGCAAAAGCAGCTTTAAAAGAGCTAGGTTAAGTCTATATCAATGCACTGATTGGTTTGAAGACTTTTATCTGAGATTTCTTGAAATTTTTTCCAAGCATAAGTTCAAATTTCTCTATCCTATCTCAGAAGGTCGTCTTTTGAATTCAATCCCTGAATTACTGATAAACTTCAGTGTCTTCAGAAGTAAGCACAAAGTGAGATAAGGCTGAGCTATGCAATTGCTGTTCACAAAGGGACTCCCAACTTTGCAGAGTGAACTACTGAGTAGTTTTTTGACCAGTGAAGTTGCTGTTCTGTGTGCGCAAGGCCCATGAAAGCTCACCAGCACCCTCCCTGTAAGGTTTGTTGTATTACACTCTGGTGGCCTTGTATGGACACTACTTGAAGATCATATTTAGGATTACAGTTTAATATTAAATCTGCAACTAATTTATATGTATATCTTGGATGTTGGAAAGATTTAATTTTTCCCCACTTGTTTTCCTAATACGACTTCACAGCACTTTCTGTAGGCATTTCCACAGTAGTCTTCATTCAAGACCTCATGGCAAAAGCCTCAGTGTTTTGATAAAATTAGTTTCTCCCTGTTGGTCCTCAGAGGCAGTGAAATTGCTTCTGACAAGTTCTTTACAATACCGGGTAAAGAATTGTAGGGAATATTAATAATCATATAGAGGAAATTGTTGACACAGCCAACTGCAGATAGGGTCTCTGGCAATAGAGTGCTCCTTCTCAGGAAGTGACCTTCATCCAGGAGACCTTCTCCCTTTGAAGGCTGCACCTTAAATGAGCCCAGGGAGGGATGGACTAAGGGTCCACTCTTTCTGGTCACACGGGAAGCACAGATGATTTGCCTGCACCTGTGCTTCCTGGGCCAGCACCCCCTCCACTAGGTGCTCAATCATCAGTTCAGACTGTGACATAACAGTTCCCCCACACTCCCATTCTTGGTGAATAAAGTAGCTAAATAAAAACATTCCTGACAATTTTTATGTCACTGTGAAACACTCAGCTTTGTAATTGGATTTAATTAGAAATGTTTCAAAACATTCAAAACAAAACCCCTTTAGCTGGAGTACTATCTCCACTATGATTTGAAGTAGACTCAGGAAAGCTGCTATCTCCTCTGCTGTTTTATAAATCAAGCCTCTGACTAGCATAGGCAAAGAAAAGTCTATTTCAAGATGCTGTTGCTATACGAGTTGAATTCTCATTGCAGATCTATCTTGAAATGCTGCAGCTGAATGTCAAGATTTCACAGCTAAATAACTGTTTACTGTCCTGGTCCATTTTTGGTACACCTTTCCAATTTCATTAGCATCACCAATTCACACCTGTCTTAAAATGCAGCCTACTAGGTAGCACTTATATCTCTTTTTGTCAAAAAATACTGTTCTGAAATATGTGTTGGTGATGAACTCCAGTCATCTGGCATTTTTTTATGTGATTCTATCTATAACTTTATGATTTGTTACAATTAACTGGGCTTATAATGACAATTATTTTAGAGTAGTAAGAGTATCAGAAAGATAGGCCTGCAAAACTTTAGTACTAAATAACATCTTCCTTGCATGCCTATGCTGACAAAGGCCTTTCTTTGTACTAGAGTGAAACTGTTACAGGTGTTCTTTAATAAGTCAGTGAAGGTGCTTCATTTGAGCTCGTCTTACTAGACTTGCTTTGCATGGTGCACTGCTCCAGCCAGCACTGTTAAACTGTGCTGACACTGATTTCTCACTTTTGAAGCATGCTAGGAACAGAAGTTGTTGCGCTTTAGGGGGATATTGATCAGGTTTGGTTAGCATTTTGTGACTGTATGCTACTGAAACCAATTGGGCAGATTACTTTGTGCTCACTGGCAAGTAAAACTCAATTGAAAGTGTGATCAGTCCCCAAATCTATTGTGACAGAATAATGCATTAAAACAGATTGATCCTTGTGGTCCACTAAATCAGGTTAATTCCTTGTCTTTGGGTAAGTTTGATTTACAGAAACACAATTTACGTATGACCTCTCAGGTTTCTATAATATTCTTTAAACACTACATTTTTCATTAATATCTTCCTTGCGTGAAACAGCTTTGTGTTTTCAATCCTGCCCTATTGCTGAATGTTTATAAATTTATAAAATAGTAACTTCATGGGTAGACAGTTGCCTGTTAATTGTAACTCCATATGAATTCTTCCTTGAATTTCAGCATGAAAGCTAGATGCAAAACTCTGTTTTATTCCTTAGTGGCGCTGGAGCTGAAAAGATTATGTCAGTTCAGAAGAAATTGTCTTATCTAGCTATATGGCTATCACAAATTTCTTGTTTGCTTAGGACAAGCAGAGTAAGAGTGCCACACTTCATACTCTTTTTTTCAACATCTTGCATTGTGGAAATACCACTATCTGCAATGACTGTGTAAAGCAAAGTAGAAAACTGGATTGCAGGTGAGTAAAGGCTAACTTTTTTAAATGGCAAAAACTTATACACATTGGGATGGTAAATGTAATCAGACAATGGTTAGTATTTCTTTCTCATGACTTCCAAGAATTATTCTGTGTAAACCTCCAAGATCTTAAACAGTATTTGGTCTTCTCTTAGCAATCTTCTTGCTAAAGAGAGCTGTCTAGCTGTAGGAATATTAACACGTATTACTGTATTACAATGAAACACCAGGAAAATGTGTTACCGAATTTCTTCAAGCTTAATTGTCAGAAATGGCATCAGCTGGATAAGAAACTTTACTTCTTTCAGCTTCCATGTGTCAGAGACAAAGCTGCTGTCCATTAGCTGTTTTACTTTGGAATATACTTGAAAAATATGTCTGGAGTGTTTTCTTTTTCTGCTAACAGGAAAAGGGATGGAATATGTGGTATCCTACAACCTTGTTGTTCTTGTCCTGCTAGGATGCACCACTGGGAACAGAGTCCTGTCGCAGTGGTCTGGAACTTGTGATCTTCCTTACTATTACAGGACATTCTTTTTAGCCTCTAAACTTTGTTCTGGTGCTTTTCCGCACAGGCAATTCTATCCATGTTCCATACCAGTTAAATATTTCTGTTACAAAACTCTTCCTTTCGACGAGCAGAATCTGCAGATGACAATTCTTGGTAGGATTTTTGAAGTATCACTTTTAAATAGACAAGAATTAGTCTAAGGATGTCTCCAAGAAAGTGAATTATGCTCTGTGGCATATATGAAATTTAATAACACTGTTCTAATATTCTCGCATGCCTAGATGTCACATTCCTATTTTTACCTCCTAAAAGACATCAAACTGTTCCTATCACTACATATTCAAGTTGATTTACTGCTGTGTTTGTCTGCCAAGAGCTAGAGACCCATTAGAATAACCCTTGTGGGCTGGGCTCTATGTGAGATAATAACGGCATTGAGTGTTCTGCTATGCAGCCTCTTCCCCTGCATCCCACTGGGCTACCTCCCTGCTAAATATATATTTATGATGTAACAGACTTCTGATCAGAGGCTTGGTTTGTAAAAGATTGTTTTCTTTTACAAGAAAATGGAAAACATAATAATACTTGAAAAGTAGAAATCCTGAATTTTCTTTGCCACTCTTTGACTATGTTAAATATATACTTAAAAACAAATACATACAATGCTTTGGATTATGGGCTATTTGGCTATAAAATTGCCTATTGAATGCTTGTCCACAGGTGATGGGGAAAATGTGAAGTATCTAGATCTATCTGATGACATTTGTATCTTGAATTTTCATAATACTTTTACAAGTGTTATTCAATGTGACTAACATTTGTGTAAGTCTTTTAGTAGGAAAATACATTTCTCCTCTTGAGTTATCTAAGAATTACATAGTGTTTCTCCTGGTACACGAGCAGATAAAATATTAAACATAGTCTAGAAGAAAGGAGAGGATAATTTATGTTTATTGTCTATGAACTGTCACATGCATTTAACAGAAGAACAATTTTACTTGTTTTCCCTAGTTTATCAGAAAGGGCAACTTTTTAATCAATCCGTGTTACATGCTGCTAACCCCAAAGACAATTTTGTCAGGGCATCTCAGGGGCACACAGATTTCTGGGGGATCCCATGGGTCTGTCAGGACAAGGCAGAGCCTGGCCACCAGAGCCCATGCAATCCTAGACCTGCTGGGATGTCAGCCTGTGAGAGGGGACAGGATGGGTCCCAGGGAGGGAAGATGGGTGCAATGAGTGCAAGCTGGAATGTAAGAGGTTCCACATAAATATGAGAAAAAACTTCTTCACAGTAAGCATAACATAACGCTGGAACAGGCTGCCCAGAGAAGTTGTGGGATCTCCTTCTCTGGAGACATTCAAAACCTGCTTGGACGCATTCCTGTGTGACCTAATCTAGGTGCTCCTGCTCCAGCAGGGGGATTGGACTTGATATCTTTTGAGATTCCTTCTAATTCCTGACATTCTGTGGTTCTGTGAAGATGCGCTCAGACAGCCACAGGATGGGCAGGTAGGGCCATGGTGATGGAGGTGAACCAATGGATCAAGTCTGGGATGTGAAGGCAGTCTGCAGATCAGTTGTTGTTTTGATATCACTGAGATTTAATCCTATTTAGCATGTTCTGTCTGGATTTTTAAACTAATCTTATTTCTTCAATGGACTAGTCCTGGAGTCTCTTACCCTTATACACTAGCAGTATACATAACCAAAGCAGATAAATTTTGTGATCTTGTTTGTTGTCACTGACCTCTTTTTGAAAGATTTGTAAATTCCTTTTCCTTGACGTTTACAACTTTGCTAATGAAACGTAGAGATGAGCCTAGATTTCCAGTTGCTAAATTCCAGATGTATAGCATGCTTGTTAATATACTTAAAAACATGCCTAAAAATGCCCATTTACACGTATAATAGTCAATTCTTGATTTTTCTTTCCTCAACCAGACTTTCCCATGTTCTCTTCAATATTATGTGTAATTCTCAATTTCGACACTATACTTCTAGTATAAGATTATTCTTTTGTTTGTACAATACAGTATAATGGAGCCCTATCCTCTTCAAGGGTTTGCAATGGCTAATTTATTTAAAAAAAAAAAAAAAAAGGAATCTTAAGATTCCAGTAGTTCTTAGAGAAATTGTTTTTCCTTTCCTGTCACAGTTTCAGATAAGATACTTTTTTCCCCTCCTTCTCTGTATCAAAAGCTATTCTTTTCAAAAAAAGACAAGGGGGCTTAATAAAAGCCCTGAATTGGACAAGTGGCACAAGTTTTTGACCAGGCTCTTCTGTCATGCCTGTCCAAATACTCCCTCTTCTTTCTCTTTTACTTCCTTCCCCACCAAACTGCTGTCTGGTAACAGTATTTCCTTTTTATTTTTCTTCATGGAGACAATACAAAAGCTCAGTCGATACCATGAGCAATCCTTTGGGCTTGAGCCACAATGAAATGTAGATAATAATTGTTTTAAGTGATAAAGTATTGTGTTGTATTTTTGTACAGGAAAGGTATGCTGTGGGGTTTGCATTTTTTTGTTCTCCTCCTGTGTTTTTTTTCCATTTCTCTTTTTGTTGTCTTCTAGCCTTGTCTGCCAATTCACCCTTGGATATTTCTGCATAGCTGGAAATTCACACGTCCTGAAGTAATGTTCTAAAATATAACCAAGATTGAACATGAATAGCTCCTATATAAACCTTTACTTCACTTCCAATCATTTATCCCATGTTTGATGTTCACTCCTAATTCTATAGAGAAGTAATTCATTTTCATTGTTTTATTGCATCATGGGAAAGCAACATCTTAATCCTTATAACCATTTGTAATCAATTTCCATGCTGAAGAGGACTGAACTAATTAAAAAAGCATATATTGAAATGGATCTGCCCGTGCATCTCACACTTCTTGCATATTTGGGTCTTGTAAATTTAGGCTGGTGAAAATAGGTTAAGGTTCTGAAATTTAAGTGAGCCAATATTCAACTGTCCATAGTGCTTGTATATCACAGTTGTAATTTGGAGTTTTGAAAATAAGGTTTGCTTATTTCTTGCTGGTTCTTATGAGTAGCAGCACCAATGTACAATTCTCGTCTGGCTAAATGCTGTGCATTTTAAATGCATCAGTTTGTACATACATATGCATTCCATGCCCTCATTCAGACTAGTATTGGATTCCTATCGCTTTATCTGGGTTAAGACTTTCCTGCAAACCAAAAGTTTTCTTGATTGCTTCAGCTAATCTGCAGTTCAGAAGTTCAGCACAAATCTATCTAACTTGCATGAATCAAGCAGTATATATCCTGATATGCTTGTAAATTAAATTACTGAAGGTGATCCAGTCTAATTACATTCATCTTAACTGATGGGAATTCAGCAAATTTGTTTAATATTCTACAACTTGGAGAGCACTCAGTACGAATTGTTTTGGAAACAGTGGTACAGTGGATCTCTCTGCTATCAAAATAAGAGGCAGAGGAGGAACAGATGGAAATGCATAATACATTGAAGCGCCAAAATAGAGTCTTTAAAAGGCTGGTTTTGTAGCTCAGAGTTCTAGGATTCTAGAGGTGGAAAATACTGTTAATACCAACCGTGATTTTTGGAATTATAGGAGTGCTGCTCCAAACATAATTCCTCCTGTTCTATAATGTTGGTCCTTGACGTCAGAGGTGGATATTGGTGGTATGGCAGTAGAGGCTGAACCTTCCCACTGATATTCCATTACATGTTGCTGCTATGCAACTGATGGCAGCATAGGGTCAGTCTGACAAAATGGCGTCTGACGTGGAAGTGAGTATGAAGCAAAGGTGTGTCACTGAATTCCTCCTCCATGCGGAAAAATTTGCATCCATTGATATTTATTGACACCTGCTTAGCATTTATGGAGACCAAACAGTGGATGTGAGCACAGCGATGGGGTGGATGATGTGTTTTTGCAGTGTTGACAGTGATGAGAAAGGCAAGCCATGTTCTGAATGGCCATACAAATACAACATGCAGACTCTAGTTCATCACTGGCAAAAATGCTTAACATAACTAATAGTGGTGACCTATGTCAAAAAATAGCATTTTGTAGCTGAGAATTTGCTCTATCAAATAGTGCTATTGTGCTCTTTGTATCTGTTGCAATTTCCATGGAAATAAATAGGAGTCATTACTTTTGGAGCAACCCACAGGTAAAATAAAACTCCCCTCTCACCTCCAGTCCAGAGGTGTTTGCTGGCTCTTTGAATCATCAATGAGTTCTTTTTCTTCTTAGAGAGGAAATTTGCATGTCTTTCTGGCTGGGTTTGTGGGGTTTTTTTTCAGCAGTAATACCTTTTCCACTGACCTTAAAAATCTCATAGTAATGCTGTTAGCTTAAGATAATGCTAACTGTAACAAATTTTTCAGGTTCAACTGCCAAGCTTTAACAACACCAGGGAGATGTTTAAAGTAGGAGTTTTGGTGTGGCCTTTAGTACCTTTCCGAAATAGAGCTAGGGTCTAATTGCTTTGTTTGTGGCCCTGTGTCCAAATCTCAGTGGAACAGCAATAACTGAGTTTGCATGAGAGCTCTTGTGCAGAGTTGAAACAAGCTTAGAAATCTCATTAATATTTTTACTGATATCATTTCTTTCTTCCTTAGGATTAAAGCACAAAGGGTTTGTGTATTTCTCTTTGGCTTTCAAGCAAGTGTCTAGTCTCATGATGAATGAAACCACATTTTTTTCATTCCATGCCTGTATAATATAGTTTGAGGCAAACAAGCATTATGGGCACTATTTCCAAATGTCGGTCTTTCAATACAATGCTTTTCTTACAGGCAAGATTTGCAATAGTAGTTGAAAACACATTTTCTTCCCTCACTATATTTTTGAGGGAATTAAAGTAGTAAAATTAAGGAGATGGGGGGAGAAAATATCACATGTAAAGTGAAAATAATCACTATATGTTTTGTACCCTAAATTAGATTTAAATACATGAGACCAAAAAGTGTGGACTTGTCTGTTCTGCTCCTTCTGTTCCTTGATCTTTATCCATAAACATTGTGCTGGAAGAACCCAAAAGAATCAGCATTTAATGTTGTATTTTACTGTTTTTTCCAAAGGTCAAGAACTAAGAGTCAATTTTACTTCCTTTAAATAATGTGTAGAAAATGCCAGCACTTTCTGATTACATATAAATACAGCTGAGAAAAGGTAATGCATAAGTAAAAGGATTCCTTTTCTTTCTGTTCAATTTTTAATGATGTTGTCTGATGTGCCATACACAGTCTAATATTTCTTGTCTAGGAGCTTTTTATCTTTTCCAATTACTGTGTCCTGTGAACACTTTTTTCATTTTCTTCTGTTTGTTTTGTTCATAAAATTGATACAATGCTTTTAAAGTTGATCCTTTTTTTTTGTAATGTATTGAGTAAATATCAAATATTTGTGTTCTATTTATTTTGGGAGTTATTTGTGAAGGTTTATTTAGCATATAGTATGAATATTTTCTTGGTCAGAACTCATCTGGGAGTTTTTCCTTACCATCCACAGTGTTTGACTGACTATTTATGTGTCCCAAGTTTCTCACAGTCTACAGCAAAATGAAATTTGGAAGTAGACCCTAGCGTCTCTTTTACTAAATATGGGATAAATCAAGTTGGAAGGGACCTGGGCAATCTCTAGTCTAGCCTTCTGCTCATAGCAGAGGCAGCTGTGAGATCAAACCACTTTGTTCAGGGCTTTATCCATTTCACAGTGGAGAACCTCCAATAGTGGTCGACCTCTTTAATTGCCTACCTAGTGGGAAAAAGTCTTCTCCTCCTACTTGATGTGTATCTCTCGTGCTTGAGCATGTATCTGTTGCCTCTCATCCTCCCTTTTCTCTTACTCTTGCTCCTCCTTGATTTTTTTTTTTGGAGGGGTGGGCAAAATTGGGCACTGTTCCACACGTGGACAAGTGAGTGTCAAGTAGACAGAGGCAGTCCTCTCCCTCTTTCTACTAAATGTGTCCCTACTGATACAGCCCAGGATGCAGTTGGCTTCTTAGCTTTACGAATAATCTTTTTATTATCTATTACTGTTTTAAGGACACTTAGCAAGTCAATGGAAGTACTCGTTTCCTTTTCCTTTTGCTAAATATAAGCATTTCTATATGGATGCTATGTAAACACTGTCACTACAGGAAGAACTGGAATTCAGTTATTCACTGACAATCATTGATGTTCCTGCAGTAGGCAAAGAAATTGATTGACATGGACAAGTACAGCACCTAAAATAAACTCATGCTGGATCCTGGTTGAAAGGATATGCAGGAGGTGAAAATAGCAAATGGCAGAGGAAGAAAGCACACCTGTATACACAGAGTTGGAAAGTTCTTAACCATTTGTTTCAATTTTTGTAATTGGATCTCAGTATATGCATTTATTTTCCTATTGACATCAAAAGTTAATTTAATATCACCTTTTCCTGGGCTGCGGTTAGATTAATAGCAATACAGATTAACCAGTAATGCAGGCAAATTAAGGAGGGAGACTGTTTTGTGACCACCGTACCCTGAAAGAGCAAGGAATATGCATCTTCTCCACAGGAAAACTCAGAAAAGATCATTTAAATGCTGGTGTTGTCTTCTAATGAAAATGTTTGAGTTATTATAAACTTTCTATTCACGTGTGTTGATCACATGGAGCTTTTCATTAGGTGTAATGACATTATATTCCTCCGGGTAATCTTTTACCAGCATCTCTGTCTTAATGTGTACTGTGGAAATGCTAAGTCATGGCTTGAAACAGTGATTGGTAGGAAGGCAGGGCCAATCCAAGGGAGCTTAGGTGCAAGCAATGCACCTGAGTGGCCAGAAGGGGTAGAGCCAGGATCCACCCCTTTCCAGACCTCATTTAAGGGTTGGCAGTTGAGACAAGGGTATCTTGAAGGAGATTCCTGTGTACCTGAGGTCTTCTGGAGGTAAGCAGATTCTTTCCTTTGTTTCTGCGCCCACAGCTGTTGCATTTGTGCAAGTCCTCACTTGCTGCAGCCTAGGACTTAGCTACTTTGCTGTCATTGCTGCGCTTTATATTGCGTTACAACGTGGTACGGCCTCTTTTCCTCCTCTTGGCAGTCCTGCTGATTTTAATGCTTTTATATACATATGCATGTGCAGATTAATACATACAGTGTCTACATTATATATTTTTACATATGTATTCAAATACATATTCATATATTAATATATTTGTATGCAAATATAATGAACAAACTCTCTTGGAAGAAACAATTTCTAGTGCTTTGGGTTAATGCATTAGTTTTTGCTTGCTAATCACAGATCACTTGGTTATCTTTGGTTTTTGGGTGGATAGCAGATGACTAACTTTCTAGGATGCCTCTGCAAAAGACATCCTGGTTGTAGGAAATATTCTGTAGTAGAGAACATTAAACTCAAGATTTTGAAACAGCTTAAAATATTTAAAACTATAGCGATGACAAACTGGAAGTGCTGACTTTCTGTTAGTTGTAGTAAATATATAAATTAGTAAAATAAAAACAATATATTTTAAAAAGGATACATAACACTACTTTAAACCCAAAGTACATGTTTTCTTTGGTTAGTTGGTTGGGTTTTTTGTACTTAAAATTATACACCACATTAGAAAATTTATTTTTTTTATAGGGTAGTTATCTTCTGTTAGTAAAGTGTGTACACTGATAAAACAAAGAGTAAACTAAATTCTGTATATTCTGGTTTAATGCTGTAGGCAAGATAATTCCAAAATTTCAAAAGGCAATTGTAAATAATTTACAGAGTTTTATATCCTTAGGTCAGAATCAAGTTGCAAAAGATAGTTTGTGGAAAAACTTAAGGTAAAGGGACAGTATCTTGATTCCTAACATCTTCCTGTGATTAATACTGTACTAGCGTAGTAAAAGACTTTTTGTTTGCCTGTATTCAGTAAGTAATTGATTACTAGCTTATAATGTGACCCTACAAGCTGGAAGTGCCTTCCTTGACACTACAGTGTCACTTATAATGGAGCTGAAGTAGGACGCAGGGTGAAGCAGACTGTGCTGGCATTTCCTGGTGTGTGCTGTGCATCTCAATGAGGCTCTATCAACTG
The DNA here is from genome assembly GCF_002078875.1 of Numida meleagris. Taxonomy (NCBI): domain Eukaryota; kingdom Metazoa; phylum Chordata; class Aves; order Galliformes; family Numididae; genus Numida; species Numida meleagris. Next base: position 60,886,710 of record NC_034412.1, on the reverse strand, counting down.
CCCACTTGTTTCACATTCTAATATACTTACTAGCTACCTGTAGCTATCCAGGCAAGCTAGAAAGTGGTCTGATTATTTTTTTTCCATTTGAAACAAGAATAACATCTTTATTTTTCATTGTTTTAAGTTTATTTCTCCTTCTTTTAGCTTTACCAACTGACATGGTTTACACTGGATAGCAATGGCCTTCTGGGTAATATACTCTCAGATATTTCAAATAAAAATTAATTTTTTTTAGGAGTTTGACTTCAGTAATCACTACCAGGATGCCAAATAACAATCTGATAATTTTTCTTAGAGCCAGTGTTATTTTTCACACAATTAAGTATGCTGCCAAATAGAAATAGCATATGACATCTCTTAAGCTATTGAAAGACTATTCAAAACCTGATTTTTTTATTTTAATCCTTGATTGTCAAAAAAGCTATGGAAATCTGTAAAATTTTATTTGTCTGTGAATATATAATTGCACAGCCTTAGCTTGTCCTTTGTTGGAATCTAATATTTACATATATCATTCCTATTTAGCTGGAAAATTCTTTGGTGCGACTTTGAAGCTATTGCTTACATATGTCTTGCACCAGGTCTTTAGGCCAGTGAATAGAGATTGGGTGGAAGATGTCAGCAGCCCATGGACTTTTTCTTGCTAATGCATAAGCAAGTGTGGCACAATCAAATCCTCTGTTTTGCCACTGGGAAGTACCTAGCTGTTTAAAATTGAAATATCTGGTTTAAACAGAGGTTTAGGACTTGCATATGCATTTAGGTTGTACAGTAACAATTCTTTAGCCTCTAAAATCCATGTAAATTCCATAAAGTCATATGAAGTATCTAGGACTTTTTCCTCAATATAAAGATCATATTACAAGCTGACCACATTTGCATATCTGTATATATATATGTACATAAGTGCATAAAAAAGAAATTAATAACAAAGATGTATGGAGGAAAAAGGTCCCGATTCTTTTCAAAAACATAGAAGATATAAATGTTTAGATGTTTGAAATGAGAAATGCACTGAATGTTTCATGTTAGTGTTTTTGTGAGAATGAAGGCAAGAAAAGCCGAAGGTGAACAATGCATCCTGGAACAGCATTTGAACACTTGGGCAAATCACAAGAGGATTTTGTGGAAAAATCTCAGATTTTACTGATGAAGACAGTACCACAAGGTCCAGCTGGCCACTTCCTTTAGATTCTGCAGTATTATTCTGGCAGCTCACTCTGAAATCAAACAAACCCACTATTTAATATTTTGTCTTTACAAAGATGAGAATTCAAATTAGTAGCTTCACTTAGAAAGAACAGTAAATCAGTATTCTAAGAATGTAGGCTGATGCTTCTATTGCCAGTTCCTCTGTGACTTTCCTCCAGTTGTTGCTCTTAGGTTTGTGCCGCTCCTTGCCCTACCCCCTTTTAAGTTTTGTCTGCAAATAGCAGTCAGCTGTTAACACCTGGGGACTGAATAACGCAGGCACTGTCATACCACACTTGTATCTGCTGTGAGGGCTTCATGGAACTGAGGAGTTGAAGCTCCCGATCATAGCTTTTCTCTTTCTGTCTCTCTTTCTCTCTCAGTTCAGGCTACTCCTATGGAGACTTAATAGCTGTTTAACAATACAAATTTGAAACAGGGTATGGATACTCTTGGAGGGAAAAAAAACAAAAAAAAAAACAAAAAAAACAACTCTATTTTCAAGTGAAAAGTTACTATGGGCTACAGTTCTGCACTCCTTTTTTAGGTTTTTGTTTAAACAAAAAGGAATATGATATAATTTGTGCTCAGCCTAAATATTGAGTTGGGATAAGAGAAATCATTTTCACCAAAAATAACGTTCTCTGTTCTGCTATTTTTTTATCTGGCAAATTTTAGGCACTTCAATTTTCTAAAGGCTCTTGTTCAAGTAATGTCATGGAAAATATTTATAACTTTTAGAACACTTTGCAGATGCTGAGAGTTATCATGCAATAAGAATAATATTAACTCTTCATCCTTGTGTGCTGCATATCATTGACTGCTCCTTGGCTCAATCATGTGCCCCACACTTAACCTGTATTCACTGTGTATATATGAACATTTGCCATCAGTTGTGCATTTGGACACCCTAATGTTCAGACAGTTAGAATGATAAAAGGGCATTTACCTGATGTCTTCGTCTAAACTACACAAACTGTGAAAATTTTACACCACTTTTCAAAGTAGAACTGTCAAATGATCCTGAGTCTTTTAGTTAAAGTGAAGATTTTTAAAAGAAGGAATTGATTTGCACATTGCAGTGACCTTTATAAAGTTTCTACATGTAATACATGTCAATTGTCATCAGGATTAAGAAGAAAACAGCACTTGTCAACATTTTTGAATGTCAGACTTTCAACTTTCTTAAATCTTACAGATAAGCGTAGCACTGTTGTGCTTCATTTGATGTCAAGAAGACATCTGTATGTTTGAGGAGTTGCAACTCTGATTTATATCAGGGAAGGAAACTGTGTGAAACTGTTTATTATTTCTACATTATCAAACTTGATGGAAAATTGGACATCCTTCCAGATAATACCAAACACTGGAACTGCAGCTAGCAGTCTGCCTTATTCACACAGTACTAAACTACCATTTTAGGTTTGCACTTATTACATGATATTTTCTGAAGGCCCAAATAATCTAGAACCAGAAAATTAAAGTTATAAGCAAATCCATCCAACTAAACCTGAACGCAATTTAAAAGGAAGAGATATACAAAAATTTTTATGAACATACCTGAGCATTAAATATCACAGAATCACAGAACAGAAAACTTCATTCATGGGGGGAAAATGCCCATTTGCTTGAATAATTCAAATTCTCTCAAATAATTGCTGTTATTCAATGAGATTCCAGTCTATTTTTTTGTTGCTTTTTTTTTTTTTGTCAGGCCGGGAGAATTATATTTGTACTACATATGTCTGTCTTGAACTAAAATTTGAATTGACCATTCAAAAAGTATGCCGTTAAAATAACATTTTTTAATATATGTGCACTTCACTTTGTACCTAATTAGTATGAACTTTTCAAACTGTAGAATGATGTAGATCTGGTTATAATTCTATTTTCTAACTGATCTATTTATTTCTTTGAAGATTGCAGCAGTGTATCTTGTTCTTATAAGTGAGTGTGCAAGCTATTCATTTCACCTCCTTGCTCAGCAGCTCAAGTTTTTTTTAGAAAAATAGGCAGTAAACTACTTCTATAATAAACTATAGAATCTAACATGAATGAATATGTCAACATTTGTTTTATTCCAGCACAGAAAGGTAGGCTAACTTGGAAAAATAGGATGGAGGTCATGGAGTACTCTTCTGTACTGTTCAGCAACAATGCTAGAGATAAAAGGAATTTCAGAAAACAAGGTTGCTTTATGTAGATGTAAGCATTATTTCACTATTTTTTGTATGCTTCTTTATGGCAAAAGGTGATGGCAGTGCCTTTGAATGGAACGCAGGCGTTACAGAGCAAATAACAAGTAATAAAGAAGGAAAATTGCCTGACCTCTTCCAGCTACCAGTAACAGCTCAAGAGGAGCGCACTCTCTATCCAGAGAGATGCCGCTTCCTTGGCTGCTAACCCTTAAATGAGGGTGAGGAGGGGGGTGGATCTTGGCTCCACCCCTCCCACTGTTGCTTGCACCTGAGCTCCCTGGGTTAGTCACGCCTTCTCACCTCATGCTCAGTCATTGGTTCAGGCTGTGACCTGGCAATTCCACTGCAGCTTCTTAAACCTATTTTCTGTTGCAAAAGATCTAATTTTTAAAGAAATCTTTTTACCAATATGAAATCAGGAAAAAATGTTTCTAGATTCTATACCATTATAGAAACCAATGTTTTTATGTAAATATAGAATACCTGTTCGTCATTTTTACTTAAAAAGAACTAAGAACAGGACATAGGAAATAATCTGTTCTTCTTGAAAGCTATTTGGAATCAAAAACCATATTTTTCTTACATACATATGTATGTATTTCAGTTATATAATATAAAGCATTTAGTACCCAAATTATCATAGAGTTTGAAAACACAGCTACAACCGTTGTAATACATGTAGGCATGTTCTAAGCCAAGACAATGTTCACTAGTAACAATTTAGTTTATATAACTGTGGTATGCTAAACATCACTCATTTACAGTACTGATGTATTGGTAAAGATTCCAGATATCATGAATATTCCTCCAGAACAGTTTTAACAGACATCACTGAAGCTGGAAAGAGAGCTGGAAGAACCTTGATGTGAGAAGATATGCTTCCTCAAAGCCATTTCCAATGGAAAACATTCCTTATTCAGAGGGGAGTGAAAATGATGCCAAGTATAATTAGTACTAGGCATTTCATCATTTTCTGAAGAGGTATAGTCACGCTTTGTGTCTGGGCTGGAGGGAAAATGGAGTCAGGCTATTTTGTCCCACTTGCTTTCACTGCAAACCTCTGCAAAAATAGGGGCCAAGCCAAAGCTCGACTAGTTAAAAGAGGAACTGAGATTTACTTATGTTCTCTTCAGGAGCAAAAGAGTTAGGAGCACTGGAATACCAGAGTTTAACGTAAAGCATTGTAGACATTGATGACAGTCTGATTTCTGTGGTTGGAAACTGTAGATCATGAATGAGGCGCTTGAATCACAGCAAATGACAAAATAAAATATTTCTCAGACTAACTAGGATAATAGTGAATACTATGTGTTTGTTATAGCAGCATAGTCAATCAACCCAGCAGTCAGTCTTTATTTTCATCATATACAATGGTCTTCATTGTTAGTCTAATTCTTATAATTTGTATTCTACACAGAGTCAGAAATGTAAATAGCTTTAAATTTAAGTAGCATTCATTACAAAATACTGGTTGTTTTACCTAGCTCTGACCTCTTGATCTGAAGAGGTTTATCAGGAAGAATCTAGCTGAGGCATTAGATAACCCTCAGAGATAAAGTTTCTTCTTCAATTAAACAATATCCTTAAAAGTATAAATCATTTTCTCAGTGCTGGGAGACTGCTGTAGACACATCAGAAAATAAATAAGGTCACTCCCATCTCCCTAGCAATGTGCCTTGTTGCCTTTATACATCTTTTTCTTTATTTTCTTATAAACACCAATAACGCATATTCAGGACAGCAATATATCCTTGATGCTTCTAGTGCAGAATTGTCTTAATTTGCCAGTTAACACTTCACCACCCTCCAGCGGGGCCATCAGTTTCTTTAGGGCTGTTTAAACAGCAGTAGGATCCTGCTTGCTCCCTTCAGAGCTTGATGCTGCCATGGGGTTACGCACAGGTGAAAGTTGTGTTAAGAGTTCTCACTTCATGATTGCTGAGAGTTAAACTAACTTGCTGTTGTCTCAAGAGTTGTCTCATAGTGATAATGGCTATGTAGGTTCTGTGGGATTTCTTTGTTTTCTAAGCAAATGAAACATAACAACACCACCGAAAAACATAACAATATCTGAATAACAAAAGATATAGCTCCTAATGTAGCAAGAACCAGAACTGGAGGTAAGAGGGTAATTTGAAAACTAGTGATTGCTCAGAAATTTTGGTATTGTTATCAAGCAATTAATAAATCTCCTGAGCATTAAAACATTGACAATCAAGCTGGATAGATAGAGCATATAGAGTTTCATATCCTGACAGTGAAAAGTACATTCTGGTGTTTTGTTAGTCTGTAGCTCCTCAGTGATGAAACCTTCCTTGCTTTACAATGTTGAGGTACCTTCAAAATAACAAATTTGTATGTAATAAGGGTCTATCCACGTATACAGCTTTTAAAAGCAGTTGCATACTAATTTTAAATGATTTTTGAGAGTCACACTAGATAGTGTACTTTAATAGCCTAACCTTGAGAACAGTGGGAAGGCAATAATAAAACACCCTTTTCAGAATTTAAAGTGACAATTTGCTCCACATCACACTTCAGATGTTATGTTTCTATCGACCCTGTTTCAGAAAATTTGTCTGTAAAGCACCAGGACTTAAGCTTGATTCTTAAAACACTATCTGTTTAAAATAAATGTAATCATTCAATTTTCACTTGACGCTTCTTTATCTTCAGGTAGAAAATTACAAAGTTGTTATCCAGTAAATCCTGATAGTCACTGTGCATTGAACTTCTATTCTTGAGAAGTGCTATATTACTTATGATTTTAAATTTTACTGAGGATGGATTTCTTTTTTACTTCTGATTTTCCTTGTATCTGCTTTTGTTTTCCATCAGTAAAACTGCATTTAGGAACCATTAACTTCAATGTTCTGGTGTCAACTGATTGCTTGGGCCTTGTCAATTGCACTCAGCCTGATCTACAAAAGGAATGGTCCCTGAGCTGTTCTTGTGTCCTCTGCACAGGTACAAAATTACTGGTTCTGAGTCCTCTGTTGACCTTTATGCCCTTATGCACTAGAAGCAGTGTTTGCATTTTTAGGTATTTGGAAATATAGGAGTTTTGGCAAAAGACTTTAGAAATAATTTCTAGCAGTTTCTTGATGCCATGCGTGTCATGGTTTTGTGATTTTTGGTTATTGGTATTCCACATCATAACATCATGTAGTGGACATACCTAGTTCTCAGAAGAGAAGGACTACTACAGTCCCCACGGTACTTTGCTCCTTTGTTACCATTCTCCAGCCGGAGGGAAAAGATAGAAGCTCGCAGTATAAAAACTTGCAGATCACGAGACCTCGTCCCTTTTTCCGCCGTCTCTCGTCTTGGCAGCACCTCGCTCTCCAGCCGTCTTATCGTCGGTAGTAGAGTAAGGCCTACCTTGATTTTGGGACATTCTCTCTCTCTGTATTGGATTTATCAGCTTAAATTGTAATTATATTGTATTATAGTGTGGTGTTTTGCATTCTGATATTTTATTTAGTAAATTAGTTTGTTTCTCCTCAGATTGTTGCCGCTGTTCCTTGCTCTCAGGGCCATCTCTCTACCCTTTTCCCCTTTCCCCTTTTCCCGGGACGAGGGCCCTTGGGTCCCCCGTCCCCTTTGTCACGGAATCGGGCCTAACGCCCGTAAACCGTTGACACATGCGGTAGCTCAACCTAGAAGAGAAATAAATTTCTAAAGCCGAGGCACAATCAAAGTTAGAGGTATAGCGTTTTGTTGTTTTCTTTTTTTGAAGAAACCTAAGCTGATATAATAAACTTACATCTAGCTCTCAAGCACATGTTTAAACTCAACACAGTATTTGTTGTTGACTTATGTAAGCCTGTCATGTAGAAAAACCTACAGGCTGGAAAAGGATCCCAGCTGTTGGTAATCCCTTAGAGTTAAATGAATGTCACATCTGTCTGACAGGGGCTTCAGTCCAGCATCAGCTGTGACGAAATGCTTGTGCCACACTGTTTTAGAGAACCTGCCAACAGAAAAGTTCCAGGTTAATTTTCTGGTTGTTAGATTCTTTTTTACCTAAGATGAAAACCAAAACATTTGGTAAAGACTCAACTGAGTGAATATGAAGTCTATCACTTTGTCATACAAAGGCAAACTCTCACCATAAGCATTTTAGCTAACGTTGGACATTTGTTTGCTAAAAGGGACAGCCATGCAACCTAAGACCTTATTTTATTTTTGCTCCGAGGCACTCAGAAAAAAATATTATTCTTTTGCTGTTGGTTTATTAAGTAGCAATATAATTATTTGCTTCTTACAACAAGTGGTCACATTAGTTGAAGATGAAGATTTTGCCATTTAAAATACTATACATCAGTGACATATTATGTAAATATTAGAAATTTTTATTAGAAATGTTTATTGGGGGAAAAGTGCATGCTTTATTTTTGCTTACTTATGAGTAGCAGAAAATTACTCTAATGTAAGCTGAAATATGCTATATAGTCCCCTAATGACAGGAACACAAGCGTTTAAGAGCAGTTGCGTATCATAAGACTTCAGAAAAATCCACTGGATTGTTAATGCTGCACAGTATTATCACTAACTAACTAGATGGGAAAATGAAAGTAATCTTTTTTTCTTGCTGGCTGAACTCTGTTGTTTAATGCAGTCACATCATTAGTTCTTAATGTAGAGCATACATTACATATAATGCAAAGAATGGTTTTTGATTGGAATAAAATATGCCCCACAAAGTTTAAATCAATTGCATTCCTAATCTGGACTAGAACATCTTCAGTTATTGACTAAACAGATGCAGGTGGTGGATCTTATGTAATCAGTCAGTTCTTATGCAATTCACTTAAGATTACAGGAGAAAACACATTTTTCCTTAATTTATATTAGTACACACCAACAATTTTTAATTTTTTGCTGCTTTGCTCTATACTGATGATATATAACAGAAGTTGGATTTTTAGGAGTGCCGAGTCTTCGTTATTCTTTGTAAAATTTTCAGTAAGTTGGACGTGCCTGGCGAATGTTTCCAGTTGTTTAAACCAGGAGATTACGGCCTTTAATAATGGTAAAATTGTTCATTTTTATAGTTATTATCCTGATTCCTGTTTTCCTTCATCTGTGATGTTTTCTAAGGATAACACAAAACATATAGCCAGTATTTTTATTCAGAACATAATTTTCAACTATACAAAGCAGTAATTTGGATTCTTTCTCTCTCCATTCTTGTTCCTGTTCTTGTTTTTTATTCGCAGAATAAATTTAATTTAAATATTGTATCTACAAGTCAAACATCTTTTTGAGTAATTTTTTCTTCCCAAAATACAACCTGAAAATGACCACAATGAGTTGGAACAAGGGTACGGCTGGTCTCCAACCCACAGCAGATGCCCAGAAGAGAATGCAAAGGGGCAGGCATATATGATAATTCCTCTGATATTCTTATATTTCCATCTACTCTCAGACTAGATGTTTTCCTGAGATAGATGTGATTCGTGTCTACTTAGTATCCCTTGTTTTTTTCTCAGTACTTGACAAGCCTCCTCTTTTGGCAGCATGTAGAGCAGACATATTACTTGTGTGGAAAATCTCTCTCCTTCTAAAAAGACTGAAAATTCAGAAAAGTGTCAAAAAAACAGCTGCCAATTATTTGATGCCTTGAAGGGTGACATCAGAGTAGCCTTTTTAAATTTTGATTTAACATGTTGATTCAAGAGATCTGCATGTTGTAAGGTAGTAAGTGTAAATTAAAACTCAGGAAGAACACCAGGCTTACAATTCCTAATTTTCTGTAGAAATACTGCTTTTTCTGACTTAAAATTTCGTATGTTGAAACATTACTACAGTCCTCCTTTCCCATGCTCTTTCCCCATGTCTGGAATGGAAATCCTGGTCATTCTTTTACTTTCGTTAGTTTACTAGAGAACAGAAGTGACACAGAAAAATGTCCTATATATGGCTGAATTGCTGCTTAAAAATGCAGGTCTTTGTTCAGAGAGTGTAGAATCTATTCAGAATCTTTTTCTCTTAGAAAGCTTTAGTTCTTAAATTAAAACTATAGTCTTCAGATATTGGACTACAAGGGTAAAAGTAACAAGAAAAAACTCAAAGGGTGAAGGCTTTTTCGAAAATATGTGTATTTTTGGGGTGACTGAAACCAACAGACATTTCCATAACTGTAATTTATACAATTCTGAATCATAAATTGGATTAAAACTTTGAAGTATCTGCTAAAAAGAGCTATGATGTTTAAAAACTCCCATTCTTATTCTGGGTTCTTGAACATCAGACAAGTTTTGATTGTAAAGGGATTTTCCTTCCTTAAGATATAAGAGTATGTTGTGAAAATTAATGTACAGTGTCACAGTATAAAAACAGTAAAATTGCATCCCTGGCTCTGGAAGAAAGGTTTTTCCCATGACTGTGGCTGTTGTTTTTTGTGTGTTTGTCACTCATGATTTGAAAGAGTTATTCTTTTAAATATTATTTAGCTTTGCAGTGCTGTCAAAATCATGAGGTATATAAGTATGTTGCTAAAGAATAAGAAAAACAGAGTGAAAGGGGATGATCTTAGAACAGTGGGAACAATCTGCAATAAAACGCTATTTCTTTTGTTCGTGAAAGTCATGTTCTTATTTTACAATGATGCTCTTAGAAACAAGAAAATATTTGGCTGAATCTCTTTGCTACATGACTTTACAACAGATGTTTCTGAAATACAATTTTAGGATTAAAATGAAAATAAAATACTGTCTCCTTTGCAGTTCCATATTGCTCTTATCAGCAGGAGAAGAGCATGTTGGTGAACAGTGCTTCAGTCAGCATGCCTGCAAACAACCTGATGGGCTTCCTCCTGGTGAGTCTAAAGTGAGTTCTTCAGGCAGTTGCTGTGACATGCAGCTGTTTCTGCCCTAGGCAGATAGACTGGCTGCAAGAGATTCCTATTCTCCTCTTAAAGAAGGTTTCAAAAAGACTTGCTATATCTTCTGCCTCTTACAGGGAGAGGCTTTGTGCAACAGCTTTCAGCCAGGCTAACTGGTGATGTCTCTGGGAGCCCCAGTGACCTGCCACCCTTCCAAGCAGGATCTGCTGAAATGGGTCTTCCTCTGCTGTCTGTGACCATCTGGTCCAGCTGGAAAGCCTGCAGTCCCACAGCTGCAGAGAGGGAAGGGAAGGATAAAGAGACTTAATATTACGTACAGAATTTCTAGCAGAATTTCTAGGGTTTCCCCACAAAGTCTCTTTGTCTTATTTTGATTATTCAATCAATACGAAGTCTGTATACAAGTGTACAGGAACCATTAGGTCATGGCCTGAACAAGTGACTGAGCACCTGGTGAAAGTTGTGGCCAGCCCTGAGAGCACAGGTGCAAGCAATCTACCTGTGTGACCCAGGGTCCACTCCTCCCTAACCTCAGTTAAGGGCTGACAGCAGAAAGGGAAGTATCCCTACTTGGAGACTGCCTCCTTTGGGAGTTTCTAATGAGCCCTGGTCATTGTAAGGAGTAAGCTATTCTTTCTTTATTATTGAACTGTGACCACTACCTTTCTTGAGTGATCTGAAACTGGCTAAAGGCAATGGCCTCCTATTCTTACATCAGCCTATCATAACACTGCCTTCAAAGTACAGGGGATCTGTCTTTACCTTTCTTTCAAACTTGGTGTTTCATGGTTGATTCAGACAGCCAGAAAACCAGAAATATTTCCCTGAACCATTTTTGCAGCTCCTTGGGAAGAGTCATGAACAGGATGTGGGAAAGCCAAAACAAAAAGTGCTTTCTTGATCCAAAGTCTTTTATTAGGTCTAAATTCAGCTTAGGAGTAAGCTGCTGAAAACACTTTAAATTGTCACCACTCTTTAACATATATAAGCTCACACTAAATGGTGGCCCATTATGACATTTTGATGCTGTGCTTTCTACAGCAGAAAGCGCTTATCAACTCTTGGTACCATTTATAATGAGCAGTGTTTGTGTGTGCTCTTGAGGGTGAAGACAAAAACTAACAGCTTTTAATTATCTGGCACTGCTTTGAATATGAGAAATCTGAAAGAGATGCTATTTAACAATATTTATTGTATTATTTTCCTTATACTGAGCACTTTCTAAAACAATGTTCATTATAGTATTCATTTAATTTCCAGTGCAGACTGCTGTAAGCCGTTCTGTTATTTATTAGTTAATCACAAACTGCATATATATGTGATGAAATATTAATCAATATTTCCTTATTAAAATACTTCATTTGAACTGCCTCACAAGGAAAATTAGGAAACTGTAGTCATTTCACAGTTTTAAAGTTGTTATAAATTTGTTTTATAAGTGTAGAAGTTACTGGTCTTTAGTATAATATAGTGATCCTCAAGAGTTTGCTTTGGAAAACTGAACAATGATGTAAAAATCATAGAATCATATCCTAGAATCATAGATTACATGATAGAGTTTTTGAGTATCACTGTCCAGCCTTGTTCATTGTAGGGACATAGGAAGAAACAGTCATGTAAACATCTGACTGCTTTCTTAAATTACAGTTTAAGAAGGCCAAGTGTTACACAGTATTGAATGATGTATTCTGAGTATCGTGACAGATTTTTTTATTTTAAATACACAGTACTTAAAGAGTGGTATGTTTAACATAATGTGAATTGCCAGAAGCTTTATTTTTATTACGTTATTAGATATCCAAATGGGAAAATGGAGCAGATTTTAGACTTGCACAGTGGCACCTGCTGTTAGAGAAATGGAAATAAAGCAGAAAAAAATTAATTGCACATTTTAAACACAAGATCCAGTACTGACTTGTTTTATGTTTTTAGGCAGTATTATCCCTTACGTTTATATACTAGAAGAGTTTATAGCTAGAAAAAATACCTTCCTGAGCTTTTAAAAAATATTTGCTTTATGAAATTTTATCTCCTACTCTCCCAGTATATTTGATGTACTGTAGGTCTTATAATAACCTTCTAAAGACAGTTGTCATCTCTCTTCAGCTATGAAATCTAGCTAAGAAGGGGCTGAGACACAGCTTGGTGACAAAAGCCTCTAACTGCTTGATATTTATACCTTTAGTACGCAAATACATTTCCCAGGGAATTTCTGATTAAAGACAAATAAATGCATATGCCATTTAAAATCAATGGTATATACGAAACTGTAAAATTATATGTTGACTAGTATGCTGTGTTTGTCTTTCAGGAATTATATTTCTTATTGAAATTATAAATGGATGAAAAAGTTACTTTTCTACAAGAATGAACTACTAATAGTAGTTCAGATTATCCTTCCAGTTGTATCAATAACCCAGTAAATCTCTGGCCACTTCCAAACAGATTTTTTTATTTTTTTCAACTACTTCTACTCTTGACCAGCATTCAGTTCATGGATGTAGAAGAAATACTATCTGAATCTGAAAGCAGATTTTCTGCAAGGAAGTAATTTTCAATCTGTTACTTTCTCCTTTTGTCTTTCTTTCATTCCTCCCACAAAATTTTCCTTTCATTTTCTTGGTATTTTCATCCTCCAGACAAAAACATTTTTCCTTCTGTGCAATGTAGTAGGTGAAGGAGAGGATTTTTGTGTTTTTTGTGCAAGGACTGAAATTCAGCCGTTCATTTTTGGAAATCACTGTACTACTTTGATATAATCTAAAATGGTCCAGTTGGATAATCAGAATGCAGCTTTGAAAAAGAGTTTATCTTAACAGCCAGACTGTGCTCTCAATTATATACTCTGCATAATATAAAGATGGTCCAACAGTAGAATTGATTGTTTAGCTCTTGTCTATTTTATCCCTTCCGTTCTTTTTTGTATGGTATTTTCTGCTTTTAAAACTTCCTGTTGGTGAGAATATTGTAGGTTGAGCCTTTTCCATTTGTAACTGTATAAGGTTAACACAGTGTGAAAGAAAAAATTAGTTTCCAGAATGGAAGCTTTAGAAAAGTATTTCTAATCGCTTTGAATTTATGATTACTGTTTTTATATCGCAGATGGGGAAATACTAGTTCTAGAAAGATAGGAAAGAGAGTAACTATGAAATGAGCTTGGTGAAGCAGATGAAGAAGGATCTTATGAGGGGAGAAATAAATGTGAGGACTGTTTGTTTAAGTTTTTCCTCAAAACTATATTTGTTTTCTCCAGAATGTGAACATATATGTTGAGCACATTAAGGGCCACTTCTGTGTGTGTCAGGTGCACATGTGAACTCCTAATCGTGGTAATCCCTTTCTCAAACACAAGTGAACATGAATGCTAACTCAATATCTAATTTTTTTCCTGCTGAACACTTCATTCCTGGTTTGTATACAGTTTGCTCTAGTTTAATTGGATGTCTGACGGAGAGAATGCAGACTATAACCTGATGATTTTGAAATACTTCTCACTCTTCTGTTAAATTTTTAAACAATTAATGTTTTGCTGATTTTAAGGAAATTACCTAAACTAATATTTTTAGAAGTAAAATGTGATGAAAACTTATAATGTAAACTCATTGAAGAAATGATTTTCTTTTTTCTTTATACTTTTTTTTTGCCAGTGTATTCTGGATTCATAACTAGTGTTTTCTAACAATGTAATTTTAAGGTCTAATCTGTATAGGGAATACTAATGTTGGCATACTACCATCTCTACCTGGTAAAATTTCACCTGCATCTGTTCATCAAGCGATGCTTGTATCTTATTGCCTATAGTGTCCCTTTGACTTCAGCAGTGGTAACATACTGGATCTCAGTAGGGACTGGTTCCTGCTACAGAGGCAAAGAAAAATTCATCTCATATGTTGAATGATAAGCATGTAGTTAAAGAAACTGGTGTTTCAGACCTCGTAGTATGTGAGTGGTATTTGTGTAATTATCCTGCTTGGACTTTGGGTACCAGAGTCAGGATAAATAAAGGAAATTCTTTGATAGATTATTTGAAAAAGATTACTGGTAAAAGTGAGAAGTGTGAGACCTGCTCAGTAGCCTTGTTTGTAGTCAATCTGACAGGCGAAGAAAGCTTAAACCGCCCAGTATACTATGTAAAAATTATGTATAGGTAGCTTCTTTCATTATAGCTGTTAATGAAACACATAGAAGAGAGGTGTTTCAGAGTTGTTTTTTTTTCTCAGTACAACTATCAGAAACAAAATAACACTGATTCATTTGCTTGGGAAGAATACTTCATGAAAGTACCTTATTCCATTGAATTCTTCATTATTTTCTTATATTCTACCAGTTACCAGCCCATAAATTTTATAATGTTCTATTACTCAATTTTTTAAACATGGAAATAAATAAAAAAATTTTGGAGAATTGTTATGTAAGTATAAATTCACTGAATATTGAGTAAGTATTTTCATTAAAGATTCATTAAAAGTCAAAAGAAAAGGGTTTTGTAGTAAAGACAGCTTTTTAACTGATTTAAGCAAATCAGTAAAAATTATTGTAAAACTGCTGTTTGGAAGTTATATTGGAAGTCAACTTCCAGTGATTTCCACTGTTCAGCCTCAGTCTAACTTTTATTAAGAAGGTTTTTATGTAATGAGGTCTTCAGGAATACTTCTTTGTAAACTATGTTGTAAAGGAAGCTAAGAGTTTACTCTCGTAACTATGTTTTTTCCAAGCCTTAATAACAGAAATGTGACCCATTATTTAATATTTTTATTTGGTTTTGATTTTGTTAGTTAGATTTAAACATGTACAAAGTGACTAAAAATACAGACAGAAGATCAAGAATTATTCTTTAGTCTAATCACCACAATCAGTTCATTGCAGGTCTTTGCAAATGTAGGACTCCTTAATTTCCCAATTCAGAGAATACTAAATGATATATTTAATGAGCGAAAAACAGTTGTAATTATTACTCATTCTTTTCACTTTTTTCCAATGACCTTGATGTAAACATGAACTTACAGGGCTTTTTATTTTATTAAAATCTTGGCTCATATATAAAAAGGCAGATTGAGTATATGTGTATTGAAACTTTATGTTCATTAACAACAGAGTTATTAATGATATGTTGAGATTAAAAAATTGAAATTACTCCCTGATTTGAAAAGTATGCCTTATGGCAACAGACTGTGCAAAAGGATAGTGAGCTACGTGAAGTAAATACTTAATGGCTTTGAAGGAGCCAGCATCATATGTTTTCTGTATTAAGAAATTTTCCCAAGAAAGATATACCGAGAATAATAGATTCCTATTGTTTTACAGTCCTGTTTTATGCTGGTTCATATAGTTTCATAGGGGTAGTGTCTAACTAGCCATCACACAAATACAAAAGGAAAGCTTATGCTATGATGATTGATAGGAATCAATTCTGCAAGCATACCTTCAAGAATATGTTATCCTACATGCTAATGCCAAGGAGTTATGAACTGTATAGTATGCTGTAGTATTTAAGATAGTTGCAGGGACTTCTAATGCAGTGGGTATTAGGTCAAAGATGGAGAGCATTGCTTTTGGTAATATAACAATTTTAGCTCTAATTAATCACTCTTTGACTAAATAGGCCAAAAAGAGCAGTAGCAAATTTCCAAGTATTAATTATTAGTCTAAACAATTTTAGTTTTCAAAAGTAGTGGGTGTGATACTGAGAGAAATGCCATGAAAGGATCTATAGGTTAAATTAGACTACCTTTCTATATTTAAAATTAATTTTAAAAACTGAGAAGTGTCTTGTTTTTTAATTATATCTGAACAACTGCTAGAACTAATGGTTAAGAAAATGTGGTAGTCCACTGTTATGCCACTCGCTATTAACACAGATAAGCTTTGTTGGTTCAGAGATTTCTTTCAGACCTATGTACTGATCTGATTAAAGATTACTGCCACATTTGTGAAAGAAATGGTATACTTCATGCCGGCTGCCCTTTCATTTTTCATAATTCAAAATAGCAATCTGTGCACGCTCTGTTAGACATTTGACCCACCATTCTCTAGAGAAAGCAATATTAAGAGTTGAAGTGCATGCAGACCTTTTAACCATATGGCATCTAGAAATAAAATCTCAAGAATCAAAATGTCTGAAGCAGTGACAAATGATAAACAGGTTAAAATTGTCGAGCACTGCAGTATGTTAGTGGCTAAACAGAAGAGTGACAAGTACAAATTTACTACATGAAATTCTTTCCGTAGTAATTACTATATAAGGTCATAACATCGTAACTACTGACTCTGTAGTTACTAGATGTTAATCCTAGATATTTATTAAGTTTTGTCCTCAAGTGACAAATACTATAATAAATGCTGACGCATTGGAATGTGATGGACCCCAATAGATAATGCATTTGTTGTTAACAGTAATGTGAATGTCATGTGAAAATCACTCAGTCATTTCTACGTGGCAGAATCACAGTTTTTACCTAGTTTCTAGTAGATCTGTGCCAGTTTCTGGAAGATAGGTTGGATAAGTCATTTGCTTCTCTGTGATTAAATGAGAAAAATTCCAAAACCAAAAAGTTGCAAATGAAAGCTGTCTAAACACACAGGTGTGAGGAAAAGTGATTATTTCTTTAGTAACTCTTTGTTTGTCCTCCAAGAGACAATATGGATAGGATAAAGTTTAAATTTACATTTATGAAGAAGAAATACACTCTTTGCTAGGAGTTCAGAATATGTCCTCACTGGAAATCTTTGTCAGTTTTGAGGGACCTTGAGCTTCTTTGAGAATGCTTGCTATTCAAAGCATGGGAGTAAAGAAAACTCATCCTAAGATGGACAGGGAATCTAGGCAGTTCTTTGTGGAAAGAACAACTCATACCAAATTCCCTGCTTTGAATTCCAACTTGGATTTATCTAGATACTTTGGTTTGCAAATTGCAAGCAAAAAAAAAAAAAAAAAAAAAATTTGCTTCTGTTTTTTCCTTTATTTCTTCTTCTTCTTTCTTTTTCTTGTTGTTTTCTCATTTTTCTATTCCATAGCAAAGTTTCTTTGTGACTTAGATCAGTGTGGAGGAAAAACTGAGTTTTTGAAAACTCTTGATGACTGGAGAACTCCTTCATGAAAACTATTGTTAGGAGTTATGAAAACTTAGTTTTATGTTGTCTTATATCTTTGGACTTACTCCTGGGAGGATTAGTTATAACTGTTTCAATTTAGAATATATATATTCTTGAAAATATTTTATCTACTCTTGTGTTGTCTGACATTCAACAGCTTTAGTAGAACAAAGTTAACATAAAGAAATTAAATTTTGTGTGGTATTTATATTTTCAATATTTTTACAAAAATACTGCATCATTCCCTGTAACCTCTAATGACTGAAATTTAAATAATAATGTTTTGCTCTTGGTGATGTTTTGAAGTCATCAGGTCAGAATAATTTAATGAACGAAATTGCTGTTTAGCTAATACCTGCTTTTTAACAGTAACACAGTCACTCAGTTGAGACCAGAACACACTAAACCAATAAGCTTCCATTTCTGCCTTTGTGTTTCTATACTTCTTCAGTGGCAATGCATGCAAATCTTTGATGCTCCTGGGAACAGATTTTGATAATTAGTTAATCCTTAGTACAGAAGCATGTTAGAAATTTTTCTTTCCCTTTTGTACACAGAACATTGAATTCATTGATATTTCTTAGAGGACAACATGAATTTATCTCCTTCAGAAAAAAATGGGCCCTTTTTCTTTTTTAGAAAGCTTTGCTCTATGGAGAAAGAAGGCCACACTTAAAAAGAGAAACTCTATAAAGCCTCCTCCCAAGTCTTTCGGTGTTCCCTTCTGCCCTGGCAATCTTGGCAGATGCTTGCAAAATTTAATTTAGATTCAAAGCAAGACACCAATATTAAAAAAATATATGATGAAGGTAACTTTAATTATTAAGCTTTTAGCCTGATCTGGCAATGTAATCTCAAAGAACCGCATATCAGTTTTGAGGAGATATGTACATATAACATGCATAAAATAGGCTGTTATTCTGAGTTCTTGAACATAACATATGTAGCTAGATGTGACTGTACATTACTCTCAATAAATTATTCTTTCTGTCATCATAAATGTCCAGTCATCTTTTGACCTGCATGAATTTTTTAAGGCAGAGAGATGAGAATGGTACAAGCCAAGTGAAAGTTTCAAAAATTATACCATGTTCATGAAACTGTCCATCCATCCAATTTTCCAAAATGAATTACAAAGCAGTAGAAAATTGATTTATTTATTATTTAAACTCTATTTCATCAGTTTATTTCACAGAATGATAAAATGGCTTGGGCTGAAAGGGACCCCAAGGATCATTAAGTTCCAACTGCCCCATCACAGGCAGGGCCGCCAACCTCCAGATGTGGTACTAGACCAGGTTGCCCAGGGTTCCATCCAACCTGGCCTTGAACACCTCCAGGGATGGAGCATCCACTGCCTCTCTGGGCAGCCTGTGCCACGTCACCACTCTCTCTGTGAAGAAATTCTCCCTGACATCCAATCTAAACCTTCCCTCCTTGAGCTTAAAACCATTCCCTCTTATCTTATCGCTATCTACCTGAGTTATAAAGTTGATTCCCCTCCTTTTTATAATCCCCTTTTAAATACAGGAAGGCTGCAGTGAGTTCTCCTCACAGCCTTTTCTTCTCCAGTCTGAACAAGCAGCTCCCTCGGCCTGTCTTCGTAAGGGAGGTGCTCCAGCCCTCTGATCATCTCTGGCCCTTCTCTGGACCTGCTCCAGCAGCCTCACATCTTTTCCACATTGGGGGCCCCAGATCTGGATGCGTTATTCCAGATGGGGCCTCATGAGGGCAGAGTAGAGAGGGACAATCACTTCCCAATTTCCATTGCAGGTGCGTCAAATTGAAGTTATTTTGCACCTGACTGTAGTCTCCCATCACTGAGTTTGTAAAGAACAGTCCCAGACAGCATTCTGCCATCACTTTCTCCATCCCTGATTTATAGAAATGGAGGAGATACTTTACCCATGTACATGCATCCTCTAGTATTCCTTACTTCCACCATCCCTTAACCACTGAGACCTGGACAGTGATTTGGCAATTTCTGAACTCAGCTTTCTGGGTAGTGGTTGTGAACTATTTTTTATTTTTATTTATTTATTTATTTATTTATTTATTACTTTTTCCTACTAAATCAGTCCTTTATCTTTGGTGCTAATTGACCTTTGAACCGTCCCGTTTCTGAGTTCATGCTTCTGTTTGACTTGAAAGGAAGAACCAAACGAACTGCAATATGGATAGTAGTGAGGTGGGGAGGACTTGAAAGTTCAGAATTATCAAGTTTTAAAAGTTAAGTTCCTAAACAAAGTATTAATTGAACCACTCCCTTCTGAATAAGCACAAATAGTATCTTTCCCACCTACTTGCCACTTATTTAGTAAATTTAATTATCACCTAGCCAGAAGGCAGAGACACTATTACACCTAGCCAGAGGGGATGAGAGGGGAACATAGTCACTTTAATGAGCTGGAACAGAAATAGGTCAATGAAAAATATGTGTAATTTAACATAGTGTTTCTATGTGCACGTAAATATATATTTAACTGGTGGACTAAAGATGACATTGATTGTTAAAGCTTAAAACATCAAACCTCACTTATATGAAGGATGTTTTTCTTCTGTTCCATAATGTGCACTTAGTTCCTGCACCGATTTAAGTATTTTAGCCTTCCTCAGCGTATTAATTTTGTTACTATGGTGTAGATTGGCTTTTAATTTACTGGCTCTTTTTGCAAGAATGATTGTTATATATTATTTTTATCAAAATAATTGTTCTACACTAACTCTCTAATTTGTTTCCTTGAATTATAGTGTATTTCTATAATATATCTTGCTGCTTTTATTTCATAAACAAGTAGCTGTTTAGGTTAAAAGGGAAAAAAGAATTCTCTTTTTTTTTTTTTGGAGTCCTCAGTGCTTTGTTCACGTGATACAACTTGATACTATCGCATGTATTGTTAATACCTGAAATATAAGAAAATACAAGAGTAAAATAATGGAAGGACCTGAAGGTGTTGATTGAAATGGAGGCAACCATGCATTAAGCTGTTAGGTGTGAGAGCCCTGGAACATCATCTCCTCATTACGTTCCTTCAGCCCTTGCCATGGAACACTTTCTGGAAACATCAACCTTGGTAGAAGAAATGAAAAAGTGTAACTAATATACCCCAGGGTCAAACCAGAAGAAAAATAAAGGGTATGATTTAGTGATGAGAGGGAATACAAATCCAACACAGGAGAGATTTTAACTGTGCCTTTAGGAGTGCCCAAATACCTCTCTATTTCTCAAGGTTCTTACCTGAAGAAAATATCTGAAGCTACAGAGGCACTGAGAATACAAGCCCAGAAGGCAAGATGCACATCAGAAGGAAAAAAAAATCTCTTTGGAACTCTCTGATCACTTATGGAAGCTTTTAAGCCTGTGATTATAACACATCCTTACAGAACAAACTGCCTTTCCTCTTCTATTGACAGGCTGAGAGAGGTGGGACTCTTCAGCCTGGGGAAGAGAAGACTCCAAGGAGATCTTGCAGTAGCCTTCCAGTACTGGAATGGGACCTACAGGAAAGCTGGGGAGGGGCATTTTATGAGAGCATGTAGCAACGGGACAAGGGGAAATGGTTTCAAAATGGAAGAGGGTAGGTTTAGACTGGATATCAGGAAGAAATTCTTTACTGTGGGGGTGGTGAGATACTGGAACAGGTTGCCCAGCAAGGCTGTGAATGCCCCCTCCAAGGAGGCATTCAAGGCCAGGCTGGCTGGGGCTTTGAGCAACCTTGTCTAGAGGGAGGTATCCCTGCCTATAGCAGGGGGGTTGGAACTGGATGATCTTAAGTGTCCCTTCCAACCCAAACCATTCTATGATATCTAGCCCTCTTTGGTGATACCAGCATTGTTACCTAAGGACTGAAATCCTTTTGATGTGATGTGCAAGTGTCTTCTGCCTAGTTTTTCGATCTTTTCCATTTATGCTGAGTCACAATCTATTTTCCAAGAACTGAGAGACCTGAGGCCTTTCCTTTGCATATACAAATATTTGGAAGCAATGTTTCTGTGTTGTCCTGGATTAAGAGTGAGAACTAAAAGCGCAAGAGAAAGCCTGGAATTAGGCCTCTTTTAGTGGAAATTCTGAATAATTCGTTCAAGAATTATTCTTTCATTGGCTCAAATTCTGGATGGAGATTGGTGACAAGGGGTGTCCCCCAGGGGTCAGTGCTGGGACCGATACTCTTCAGTATCTTCATCAGTGACACTGGCAGTGGGGTCGGGTGCATCCTCAGCAAGTTTGCTGATGATGCCAAGCTGTGGAGTGTGGTCTTTGGGGGGAACAGGATGCCATCCTGAGGGACCTGGCTGGAGGGCAGAGGGACAGGCTTGAGCATTGGGCCCAGGTGAATTTCATGAGGTTCAAGAAATCCAAATACAAGATCTTGCACCTGGGTTGAGGCAACCCCATTACCAATGCAAACTGGGGGATGAAAGGATTGAGTGCAGCCCTGCTGAAAAAGGCCTGGGTGTACTGGTAGATGAGAATGCTGGACATGAGTTAGCAATGTGCCCTCACAGCACAGAAAGCCAACTGTAGCCTGGGCTGCATCAAAACAATCATGGCCAGCAGGTTGAGGGAGGTGATCCTGCCCCTCTGCTCTGTGCTGGTGAGACCTCACCTGGAGTACTGTGTCCAGATGTGGAGTCCTCAGTATAGGAGAGACACGGACCTGTTGGAGCACGTCCAGAGAAGAGCCAGAAAAATGATCCACAGAAAGGAACACTTCTCCTGTGAGGACAGGCTGAGAGAGCTGGGGCTGTTCAGCCTGGAGAAGAGATGGCTGTGAGGTGACCTGATAGTGGCCTTTCAGTATCTGAAGGGGTGCTACAGGAAAGAAGGGGACAGGCTCTTCAGCAGGTGGTGAAGAGAGCAAGAGGAAATGGTTTCAAGTTCAAAGAGGGTGGCTTTAGGTTAGGTATAAGGAAAAAATCTTTTACAGTGAGGGTGGTGAGGCCCTGGAACAGGTTGCACAATGATGTGGTTGATGCCCCATCCCTGGAAACGTTCAAGATGAGGCTGGATAAGGCCCTGGGCAACCTGATCTAGCTGCGGATCTGTCTGTTCATTGGAGGGGAGCTGGACTAGATGGCCTTCAGAGGTCCCTTCCAATTCTAAGAATTCTGATTCTAAAAATTGGTACATTGTACTTCTCCGTCCTTGTCAATCTCTTCTACATTTGAATTATCAATGCTGGCTTCTTATGACCAGTATTATTAAAATATGTTTCTTCTTCATGTTAAAAATGTTTTGCAACCTTTCACAAAGAACTAGACTTTTAGCTTAATTTTCCCAGTGGATATAATTTACAATAGCTGAGCTGCCAACGTTAAGTCAGTATGTTGTACAGTTTGGGGGGAAAATATATTTAATTGACTTTTGGAGGCTAATGTTATTTAATCAAGTCTATATTCTTGACAACAGTGCTGAAGAGTCATCTTTGCTCTGTGCATTGAGCTTAACCAGGCTTATGTAAGCCAGTGGGACAAGAATGAAAACGCTATGCTGCATTCATATAAACTCCAAAGTGTTGAGTTGTAAGGGCATAATCCTTTTTTCCTGGAATTAAGATTTTGCTCTTCTCTCTAAAGCACAGGATAGATTATTCTACCTTTCCTGCTGTGAATCTTAGAATTATTTAGGTAAGATTTTCCTGTACTATTGGCTTACTGTACATAATTTCTTCTTCATTAGTATTATTTCTAGTACAAGTCAGTTACTTCTGCTCCTTACACCACTTTCAATGGCATTACAAGGAGCTGCATTGTTCTGATCCAGTGTAATGGTTTCTATTAAAAAAAAAATTCCTAACTCATTCTGATCGCTAGCTGTCTTAATTTGCTAAAATTTGGTTTCTTGAGATTGAATACCTGTATAATAACATATTGTATTGATTCATTCCCAACAGTGGATTTGCACAGTGAGATGATAATTTTACTTTTCTATTCCTTTCTCAGTAATTTCTAATGTGCACTTTTCTCACCAGATACCAGATTTAAGTTTTCACAGCATTATACACAGTGACCTTATCATCCCATTCCTGTGTTAGTCGTTGACTTATCACTGTGTAGCTCAAATTATTTTTTTCCTTGTGTATTTCTTTACAACTATCTCACTCAGTTGCTCAGCTGCAAGGCTTTTCTGCAGTTCTTCAGTCAGTTTCTATCTTTACCACCACGAGCAACAGTGCATTCCAAAAGTTTGTCATCACACTCTTCAATCCTTTTTTCAGATAACTTAAAAGCATGACAAGCACCAGGGCCTCTAATAAATCCTGTAAGACTCTGATACATATCTCTCTTCAGAGAGAGAAATGACTTTTACACTAAACTTCAATATCATTCTTTTTAGTCAGTGGTTTTATTCATGTGAGGACCTTCCTTCTTGTGACAGCTCGGCTTATTTGAAAACCTTTTTTAACAGATTCTGCAGAAAGACTTTTGGAAATCCTTGCACACTGTATTAAGTTGATCTCTCTCATCCATACTCTTACCGACTTCATTATTATCAACTCTAAATGTTTACAATGTATTTTGACAAATGTCTTGCATTTATGTAAGTTTTGTTGATTCTTCTTTAATAGATTCTGTTTAATGTGATTTGCTCATTCTGTTCTTTCATAGTTTACAATGATTTTTCTGGAGCAGATTTTCTGAAATATTCTTTGATAATTTGGGATACATTTTCTATAAACTTCAAAAGCTAGTCTTGTCACCTTCCAGTATCCTGATGACCAGATGTTTCTGCATGGCATTGCATACTCTGGTACTAAGTAAGTCAGTTATTTCAGTTTTCATCCCTAAATGGAAACTATCTGAACCTAGTGTCTTACTGCTGTAACCATTCCCAATGACACATCAATTCGATACAGGTCCTCTGATTGGCTCCCTGTAGTTCTGTGGGAGCTTTATCTTTTGAGAGTGTTTCTTCTTTTATAGTAACCAAGCAGACATTATTAAAGAGCAAATGGAGCATATCAAGAATTGTTTACTAGAACTGGAAAAAATTAGGAATACTGTTCCTACTTAGAGCATGCTTTAGAGCAGCTGTAACCTGGGTAGTGACAGATCAGTAAGTAGCCACAATGTTTTCAGTTGCTTAAATTGTTTTTACAATAGCTTTCCAGAGAATTAAAATATAAAGTAATAGCATTAGAATTCTCGCTCTTTCTTATTTATGTTTTTTCAAGATACTAACCAACATTTAAAAATTACCCATTTACATGTCTGAGAGTAAGTATCTTACCTCTTTGAAGTTAACCTCAGATTGAAATTTGTTGCCTTGCTTTGCCTTGTAGCGCTTTTTAGAGTAGACCCTTTGGAGAAGAAAACGTTCTTTGTTTCACTTCCCACTGAATTAGTTTGCACTGGTATTGCAAGCAACTACACTGAATGTACATATTCTTTGTCACCTCCATTTAGGGGGGTGAGAAGCTCAGAGGTCTTAAAAACGTTTTAAATCCTCTAAGGAATGACTGGCTAGGAAGATGATGGGTCATTGATCATCAGGTCATAGGCTTGCCCAGTTTTCTCTCTTCTGGAGTTCTGAAGGGAAACTACTAGTCACATAATTTTTTAAACTTTCTAATCTTCTGCAGTTGCTGAAATTATGCAGTGTGGTACTATAAAATCTCATTTAGACTCTTGAATCTTAAGTTTCTTGACTTAGCTAATTCAATTTGAATTGAGAAGTAGCCAAATGTCCGTTTCCTTATTTGAAAATAAATAAAGAGCAGTATTATCTCATATTCAAATGAGTTACATCTGTCATCATTCACAAAGGTAAGGTACTGAAAATAAGGTGTATATAGGCTAATTCTACGAAGATTATATCAAAGGTGACAGGAAACATTTTCTTCTTAGCAGAAATTTAAGATTCAAATTAGATTTTTCCCGTACTTCTATGGAGGAAATACTCAAGTGCTCCAAATAATGAATGCATTTTACCTTAAGAGCCTTATGACTGGTTGCAAACTGTAATTCCCAGGCATTTAACTTTGCACTGTTTTACTTCTTTTTAAAGTGTATGCAACACATAACTAAATCTGAGATGACATCTTTGGATTCAAATGCATCTTGCAAAAAGGAGCTGTGCTGGAGGA
This sequence comes from Numida meleagris, assembly GCF_002078875.1. NCBI lineage: Eukaryota > Metazoa > Chordata > Aves > Galliformes > Numididae > Numida > Numida meleagris. The sequence continues at coordinate 60,861,289 of NC_034412.1, read as the reverse complement.
AATTAAGTAAACAATCATTCCAGCCATATAGCTAAGTAATGTGAAAGGTTCTTCCTGCTCATTTACACATGCATATTAAATCGGGGTATTGTATCAATCAATCAATACTACCTAATGTATTTCTTGAATGGAATTCAAATATTGCTAACTGCAAGCAGAGTTTGTTAAGAGGAAAACAATCTGTACCTCACTTGTGAAAGAGATTTCAAACTGTGTCCTGTTTCAGAGTGTTGTCTTTAAATGGACAGGTGTTGTATCCACACAAAATTTAGCAATACAGGGAACACTTCATTTCTAGTAGGCCATGAATGTTCAGCTATTAGTTGGAATGTGAATCATCCTTATTTTTTCCTGTTGCTTTCTGACCTGTGTGGTCTTGTCAGTTTCCGCATGACTTAATTCTCTTGTTCCTTCCCTGTGGCATTTTCGCTAGGTGTCTGTACCTTGAAATTGACTTAGTTACTTTCTTTCCTTCAGTACCTGCTCAGCACCAGACAGCTGCAGGCAATACGGAGCCGTCATTCACGTACTTTTCTTTCTCTACCTTTGGTGATCTGTGGTTTACAAATATGGACAATCCTTCCATTCAAAGCATATTTTAATGACAACGTTTTAATGGAACTGTGATTTCATGAGATTTGTCTGACACATGAGAGAAGTATTCACTCAAGTCATTCATTATTGTCTTAGCTAATACTCACTTTCCTGACACCAATACCTAATGATGTACAATACATTAATATCCCAGGCTTAAATATGGGTATGTATGCCTAACATTAAGTTTCTACTTGAAAAATTTGAGTAATTGCTGTAAATGTAAAGTGATGCTCCTTGTTTAGTTAAAAAGCCATAGAACTAACCGCAGGCCAGCTGTGTTCTGAGCTGCATTAAAAGAGGAGTGGCTAGCAGGGAGAGGGAGGTGATTGTCCCTCTTTACTCAGCTCTTGTGATGCCCCATCTGGAGTACTGCGTATACAGGCCTGGGGCCTCCAGCACAAGAAAGATGCAGAGCTCTTGGAACGAGTCCAGAGGAGGGCCACCAAGACGATCAGAGGGCTGGAGCACCTCTCCTGTGAGGAAGGGTTGAGGGAACTGGGCTTGTTTAGCTTAGAGAAGAGAAGGCTATGGGGAGACTTCATTGTGGCCTTCCAATACTTGAAGGGAGCGTATAAACAGGAGGAGGAATGATTGTTTACCAGGGTGGATAGCAATAGTACAAGGGGGAATGGTTTTAAACTGAGATGGGAGATTTAGGTTAGATATTAGGAGGAATTTTTTCACACAGAGGGTGGTGATGCACTGGAACAGGTTGCCCAGAGAGGTTGTGGATGCCTTGTGCCTGAAGGCATTCAAGGCCAGGCTGGATGTGGCTCTGGGCAGCCTGGTCTAGTGGTTGGCAACGCTGCAGAGGGGTTGAAACTCGATGACCTTTGAGGTTCTTTTCAACCCAGGCTGTTCTATGATTCTATGAATTTACTCATAGAACTTAAATAGAACTTAGACCTAGCTGGAAAACATTTGTCCTTTAATGGATAATGCAGTTTTTTATCTAGATGTTCTTAATTTCATGTAAACAAAGTTTGGGTCATCTCAGCTGATAACTCCTCTCAATGCAGAGTATATTGATGCAATTGGATGAAAAAGATTGTTTGAGTTTAGAGGCTTTAAATTTTCTGTATAATAATGAAAACAAAGTGATAATAATTTTTTTAATAAACTTTATCAAATGAAATTACCCCAAATGTTATGCATGTAAATGACTATACAACTCTTGCATCTTCTTCCCCCCCCAATATTTAAATGTTTTCCAGTTTATTCATTTATCGGACGTGAAGTGTGAAGCTCAGAGCCTGTGATCAGTTTCTCTGTAGCCATTTAATTTCCTTATAACTACAAATTCTTTAATCCATACACAGAACCTAAAAAGTGAGCTTAAAAGGTGAATATAACTGAGTGCTGAATTTCTAATATTGAGCATAACAGATTTATAAATCCAGACCTGGCAATTAGGTATATATCTGCTTTTTCTGCTTTGCATGTAGGAGAGATCTAAAGTTTGGGATGGCTGATACTGATATGACAAGTTGAGCACAAGTTGGTTCCCAAGAAAAGAATTCTTCAAAAAATTTTTTTTGCTTTTTTAAAAGATAATATTAATATAATATTAATATAATATTAATATAGTATTTACCAGAAACTTAATGTGAAGTTCTTTATTTCCCCTTATCAGTGGGTCAATTTAGCAAAATAATTATCATCTACTATACTGTATTTTGTATTTATTGAAACAAGGGTGATTCAGCCCACTTAAAGCACAGTATGGGAAAAAAAAAAATCATCAGACTACAGCCAAGTTGCATGAGAGTTCTCACAGACATTAGCTTCCTGGAATACTAAAAGCTGGTTATTTCACTCATTTATATTAATATGCTTGCATTTTAAATTTCTACATACTCAAGTCACCTCTACCAATAAGGAACGTTTTTTAAGCTCAATATGTTCATGATGTTCATAGAACGGTTTGGGTTGGAAGGGACCCTTTGGATCATCCAGTTCCAACCCTTCTGCTACATTTCTTCCTAATATCTAGTCTAAACCTACTCTCTTCCAGTTTAAAACCATTTCCCCTCATCCTGTCACTACATGCCCTTATAAAAGTCCCTCCCTAGCTTTCCTGTAAGCCCCCTTCAGGAAGGCTGCTGTAAAATCTCCTTGGAGTCTTCTCCAGGCTGAAGAGCCTCAGCTCTCTCAATCTGCCCTCACAGGGGAGATGCAGGTGTTCTAGTCCTCTGGTTATCTTCGTGGACCTCCTCCAACAGCTCCATGTCCTTGTGCTGGGGGCTCCAGAACTGGACGCAGTGCTCCAGGTGGGGTCTCACGAGAGCAGAGTAGAGAGGCAGAATCACCTCCCTTGACCTGCTAGTCACACTTCTCTTGATTTAACCCAGGATACGGTTGGCCTTCTTCAACTCTGTGTTCAATATAAATCATACCCACTGTTATTTGGATCGCCTATTGCTTTTTTTTTGGATTTAAAATCAGTTTGTTTAAACAGTGTTCAAGTTAATTCAAACAACACATCATCAAAACATCAGTACATAAACTTATCTTCATCCTGCATGATGGTGACTGCCTCTGAGCAGTAATTTGTTTGGGTTTTGAGTTTTTATCTTAATTCAATATTCTGCACTACTTTTCAGTCTAGTTTTGGTTCTTAAATATGTAATCAACATTCACCCTCAAAGACATCTTCACAGCTGTTAAAAAGTGGAAACTTCATTGACATAGTAGTAAAATTCATCTTACAAGCTGATATTCATGAAGCTTTTTTAATTGCTTATAAAGACAGCATTCTCTCACAGAATAACAGCACTTGGCCCACAGGTAGAAACATCAAGCAAAGATCACAGTTGATTCCATAAAATCTTAAAAGAAAACTTAACTAGCAAGTGCCCTACTGAAAAACACCATTTTATAGTGTAGTCTGAGTTCAGAGGGACAAAGCTCTTGTTCATCAAATAAAAAAAAAAGCAGTTATAATCTGTTTTGAAAATTGTGAGGGACAATGCAAGAGTAGTAAGGTTAACTGCATGTAGCACAGGAAAAACAACAGTCCTAAAATGAATAAACTTGCACCTGATGGCCTCTTGAGAGAGGGACCTGTTCAAAGCTATTTAAATCATTATCCGTAAGGGCCAGAAACATGATAAATGTGGATTGTACTGAAGATATTTAAGTAAGGATCATAGGAAAAAACTTTGCAAAAGCACAGACTTCTATATGCTGAATTTCCAACTTCACCTACTATGTTTTTAAGATTCCAGTCTTCTCATTTTTATTCTTATTAATATTTGTATATTTGTGTTAATATTAATAGTGATAGTTAATAGTGATAGTTAATAGCTGTAAGGGTTATACTGTTGTACTGTGACTGAGGAAAATCTAGTACTTAAATCATGGAGGTAGAAATAAGTAAACTGGCTTACATTTGTTCAATAGAAATTTGAGTTATGTGTTAGACATTTATGGTTTGTATAGTACTTCTCTAAGTATCTTGGACTCATAAACAAATGATGCATCTGTGCTCTTCCCTTGTTATCAAATGAATTGGGTCTTTACCTCATATGATAGGACATTTTCATCTTTTATATTGGTTGTATAGCATTGTGTAGAAATTTTCTTTCTTTGCAATATCTGTGAGAATATTTTGCAAAGAAATTGGTCAGCTCTTTTCAGCTGCCCAGTCTGTGCTTTAGAAGTTGGAAGGGTATGCGTGACTGAATGTACTCTTGACCAGCAACATTGGTCTAAGGATTGTTATTTCCAAATCCCTGGAAGATGGTGCAGTCAGGCTTCAATCCATTTAACCTAACTACGTAATCTGAATTTCAGGCAAGCAGCTGAGCACTTGAAAAGAACTGGTGATACACCCGCATCTTATATCCTGGAAATATGCATAGTAGATGATGCAGACTCCAGAGAAGTTCAGACAGATACCATCTAGGACCACAGTTGAAAAGTGCAACTTATATCAGGTTACTGGATGAGTAATGTGAGCCATACATCAAATTCTAATTAATAACATTTTTGGTAGGTACTTCAAGATATAGATGAGGAAGGAGAGGTACAAATGGGAATGGCTTCAATGATAATAAATTACTTGAATGCTTTAGGGTGTGCTTCTAGTCTAACTTCTTTTTTGCCTTTTTTTTTTTTTTTTTAAGAGAAAAGTAGAAGAGAGGAGCATTCAGCAGGGTCTATGAAACATCCTGGAAAAATAGTGTAAAGCTGTATGGTGTCTATGAGACTTCAAACTATTCTCTAAATTACTTTCAACTGTAGGTTAATGTTAAAAAGCAGATTCTGTAAGGGGAGATGGCACTGGAGTTGCAGGTTATATATCTTCACAGTCCTGAATGAGACTTAGATTGTTTTTCTCCTCTATTACCATATAGCTTCACATGCATTCTCAGTTGTGTAGCCTATTTGATTACAAAAATTTTACGATCAAATGACTGAGTCTTACTGTGAAGGTTATTTTGTGGTTTCTGTGGCTGTTCAAGCATGGCAAGAGTGAGCAGCTCACCTCCCTGCAGAGCCACCGAAAACGAGTATTATTTTAAATGCATAAGGATGGGTCCTGCAGTGCAGTTACATTGAATAGAGAGTGGAAAAGCCATATAAACCCTGATGCGGTGCATTAGAGTGGCACGGGAAACAGCTCTGACTTATTCTTTCCTCTTCCAAAGGGAAGAAAATGGAAAACCTGGCCAAATATTAGTGCAGTAGATGTAGCATTCTTTACGATAAATATCTAGATGTTTGTGGGAGTTCAGTGGGAGAAAGTGATGAAAACATCCATTTATTAAATGACTTGTGTTAAGGGAGATACACAAGCCCAGCTTCAGATCCCTGCTATGCCTGAGGAAATTTAATCCTGCTATTTTCACCTTTTGTCATCACCAGCCTCACAGTTATTTACTCTGAAGTGCTGAAGAATGAATAGGAGACTTTCAGCTTCTTCTCCTTGTGCTCCTCCACCAACACAAGGGGTGGAAGCTTGACATCTCACCTTCTTAGCACTTATCTTTTGTGTCCTACTACATCAATACAAAGATATTAAGAGAGACTGTTGATACCTCTGTAAGGTAGGTCCAGCTGCCTGTGACAAAGCAAAGTATCTCTGAGAGGTGAAATAATTTGGAGAACTAAAGTCATAGCTGAGGCAAACATGAGGGAGGTTAGAAAATTCTGTATTATATTATTGAGTAGGCAACTGGCTAAAATCTTATGAGATTTCTTTGTGAAGAACTTTGTATTAAGGAAACACTCTTGATAAAGAGTGAAAAGCAATAGAAATTAGAGTAGTATGGCATAATTATCTTGTTGACTGTGTCAAACCAGAAGGCAGAGAACTAGAGAGCACATACTTTTGTCCTCTGCTTCCCTGATCTTGGAGCCTCTGAGCTGGGAAAAGAGATGACACTACTGAAGTGTTTTCCTACTGAGAAGCTGGTGGCACTCGCTCCACAAGTGACAGCCACAAAGGCTCAGTGTGAAGACTTCCTTGACAGAAGTCAACTGTTTTTTTTTCTGGTAGAGAAAGGCTTTAAAGTGTGAAATCTGTTGGTTTTGGTGTGTATGACCATACCACCTATTATCTTAAGCAGTTCTTTTTGTCTTCTTTTGCTTAGTGTTCTAGAGCTTCAAGGAACAGCAGCTGTATTTCAACTCTCTTCATGAGACTGAAGAAACCTAGTTTCTTCTTGTAACTTAGACACCTTTTTCTTCTGCTCATCACTGTAGCCTTTCTTTGATCGTGCTACTGTCTGCATTCATCTCATCAACCTCTGAGAAACCTTGTTACAATAGTACTCAGCTCTTGCTGTTAAAAAAATCAAGGATGGGGAAAGGAGAGTAGAAAGCTCTCTCTTCAAGCGCTTGCAGTGTGTGATTAAGTTGGAGAGCTCTCCTTGTACTAGTTCTTTGTTATTCACTTCTATGCAATTTGCAATTATTTAAGTACTGAACTAACTACAGTCGTCTGTTGTAAAAAATCCAATGTACAGGTGTACCATCTCCAAGTGTTTCTCTGTGGTAGACTAGTGGTTGGTTTCCCTTATATATTCCTGCACTGACGCCTAGGATTCTTTAAAAGGGACTGAAAGTAGCTGTGGCATAGCAACAGAAGGGGATGCCTGTCTGTCCTTTTTATAGTTGCAGGTAATTTTTACTCTGTGGAGCTCTAGGAGAGCAGAAAAAGATCATGTCGACCCTTGATTTAACTCATTTTCCAGAGTATTCAGTTTAACCAGTAATTGGAACATTTCCACCACAGATCTTAAATTATTTTTTGTTGTTATTAGCGGTGTGTTTATTTTATTTTTATTTATTTATTTTATTTTATTTTATTTATTTTTTTTATTTTAATTATTTTATTTTATTTTATTTTGTATTTTGGTTTGTCCTTACATGTGAATGCTATTTATGTACCATTTTTAATGTTCCTTTGTGGCGGGGGAGGGGGGGAAGAAGTTCTCCTGTGTTCCAGCAAAGCACACAGATTAGTTTTGTAGATATGGATGTTTAAAGTTTGTTTTCCTTGATTGTTATTGCAGTAACATAAAAATCCACTTTTAACTTGTATCCCACCAGCAAGTTATTCATTGGGATACATATCTATTTATTTCATTGTTATTTTGTCCTTCTGCAGTGTTTTGATTGTTTAGATACTCTGCCATGTGCCCCTCACCAAGAATATCAGATTAAGCAGTAATCTAAATGAATTACAGTTTGACTTATTTAAGTAAGAGTAATAAGGTGAGAGAAGAGAAAAGCATTTGTCAAAAAAAAAAAAAAAGAGGAGGAAAGGGTGGAGAAGTTCCATTGACTGACCTGCTCTCTGAGGGGGCAGATGTAGCTGTGAGGAAAAAAGAAATACTCTCTTTACAAGATGAAAGAAAGGAAGGCAGGATAAATTGTTCAGGAGTGTATAGAATGTATTTCCAGTGAAGTAGGTGGAAAAAAAAAAACACAGAAGAGGAATAATAACAACGAGAATGGAGCTAATATCAAGGTCAAATTATTTTAACTGCTCTGGAAGTCAGTGTTCTATGTTAGATTAAGTCAGACCAGGATTCGGAACATTGGGAAATCATGTTGGTTTTGTAATTCTACCGCTTTTTTGTTAATAATGTTGACTGGTATATCTAAATACTGTATATTTTGATATGTTTCTTTTTTTATAACCATTATTTTTACACAAATAATTGGTTGGGTGAAAAAGACTTCCTGAGAGCTAGACAAATGTTATATAATTTGAAATATACAATGCCAAATATTTTCAAAATACAAAAATAATTTTAAAAACTTATTTTCAAATATAAACAATAAAAGGCATGGAGAGGACTTTGAGAGAAAAGAAATATCAGATGCACTTAAATCTGAACTTACAGTGAGTTTGAATATGGATGGTATTTACTGTTTCCCTGCGTCAGTAAATATGGAATATTTTCATTCTATATTCTAGTTTTTGTTTACTACTGTCTCCTATCTTTCATCATATTTCTTAAAATAGGCATGATATTAAGTGTTATAGTTGGTCTTTTGATCCTACAATTTACGAGTTTAATTGTCTTTATTGAAAATGTATTTCATGTAATGTGAGTATAAACAGGAAGTCAGCCACTTTCCATGTACCTCTCAGACTCAAATAAAGCAATTATAGTTACAGATTATAATTTGCAATTTAAAAATGTGAAAAAGTAAGGAAAAAAGAAAAAAGCTGTGATACCTTGACGTTTCTGCTGACAAAACAGAACAGGTTGGGTTAAGTACAATCTCTACAACATATCCAAATGCATTGAACTGAGAGTGAGTTAGCCTAAGGGAGCATAGCACTGGATTAAAATATGAATAAAGGGGGGAAAAAAAACAGAAACCTTAAGGTTAGTCATTTTATTTCCATCTATAAAATATAACCACAGAAGTGTTTGTTTTTACTGCAGCACAACAGATTTTTATCTTTTCTCCATCTGCAATAAAATACAGAGGTTAAAAAAAAAGTCTTGCTTTTGCCCTTGAAAAATTTCATAGAAAGGTACAGATAATAGTTGCATGTTTACTTTGAAGATAAATCTTGCACTGCACATTTCTATGAAGTTTTAGAAGTCGTTATACACTGAATTCTAGTTTTTACCTTAAATTTTAATGTCATATGCTCAGGATAAGAAATGGGAGAAGTACAGAGAGAATGTAAAACTAGCAGACATAAAATTAATTAAATAGCAGGAAGACATTCCATTGAGAAGGCTATGCTATGATTACATGATTTGCATAATTAAGCACTGAAAAGTCATGAACTATGAAATTCCACATTTCAGACGGAGTTCTTATTCTTTCTTCTTTGTTACCATTAAGTCTTTAGTGAAAAAAAAATGTTAAAAATGCACAAGTTTTAATTAATTTTTGCTTCATGAACACGTACAGACTTTGAACTATTGTCAGAGCAGTGAAGAATGGATTTGCGTACAAAGCACAAATAAATTACAAAGCTTTTCATGCAGGAAGGGTGGATGCACACCAGCCATGTCTGTTCATTGTGGTCTTTACGTTTTGAACATCAGATCCTCTAAGCATTTTTTTACAGCATTGCAGTAAGCTTATTCTACAGAGTAGCTTTATTATACTGAAAGAGCGTAGAGAGCCCTTGGCCATCCTAATTTATTTTCCCTCAAATGTTCTGCAGGAGTTTAAAAGATCTTCCATGTCTGGCTTTGTTTTTATGTGAGCCGTGCTTTTCTGTGCCTAAGAGCATTTGCCTGATATTCATTCAGAACGCAGTCACTGAACGCACAGCTCTCAAAGAAGAGATCCGAATAAGCGCCGCTATGAATAAGGTCATTCTGGTCATTCTCTCTTGATGTGGTCCCAGCAATTTTGCTTTGTATTGTAAAGTGGAGCAATTTATAGGAGAAAAGCTGAAAGCAGAGGTCTTTTATGGTGAGGCATAGCGCAGTGCTGGAAGCACTTTTCTGGAAGAGAGGTACTGTAGTCCTGACCCTGGAGGGAACAGGAGCTGGGTCTCATGCCTCTGTGATGAATTTACGCATCAACATGTTATTGAGAACAAGGTTGCAAGCAGGCAGATGTGTAGAGTTCTTCATCTTCCTTTGGCAGTTGTGTTTTGAAAGAAAGCGAGCCTCCTTCCTGGATATTTTCTGAAACTTTGCAGACTAAAATAATCAAAATTAGTGTCTAGTGGATGCATTGTAGAACCCATCTGAGCCATCTCATAAGCCTAATCCTTGCCTCTACTACAAGATAGGCACAAGAGCTCCTTCACCGGAAGGGGAGCGTGGAAATCCAGATATATAACTATCACTGCTGATCAGTAGTACAGATCAGCTATCAGCCAAGGATTTTTTTAATGTTGTTATATTCTTAATTGTTACTTGACCTTTGCCTTCTCTCAACAAACAGTCCGAGAAAAGGGTCCATCAACAGGGCATATATTAATTTAATGCTACACAGTTAGTGGAATTGACTAATGCATTTGTCTATATTCCCTGTCTGACAACATTCAAGTCATGGATTTTCAATTTCAAGTAACAAACCAGATCTCAACTTAGCGACCTGTAAGGAAAGTATTGCTTCAGCTTTAATTAGTCCAGTCTTAGCTAAATTCACCACAAAATTTTGATGGCTGACACTTTCTTAAGTTAACATTCATAAATCAAATCAGCTGATTTGCAGTAGCTAAATATCTAAAAAAAGCACAGTGAGAATCAGAGCTACAGAGAGGCTAACAGCTCAAAATCTTCTCCTTTTTCCTAATCATGTCAGCTGATCTAGGAAACTATATTACTTTTCCCTGCAAATCTTGTTTCTGTTGAAAAAGAAGCTGCTTTAAAAAAATTAATGGAAGCACAGAGGGCATTTTGTAGGACACTTAATCATAGTAGACAGAAAACCTTCTGAAGTATTCCACTGATTTTTTTCAGCTATTGAGCAGTATGTTTTGGCAATAAAAATATTGCGCACAGGAATATATATTTATCTGCAAATTTAACAGTACATGAATATATATGCCTCTTGCCGCAGGCCAATGTGAATTTTTAAGTTATGTGAATTTGTTCTTTTTTTTAAAACTACTAGGCACTTTTTTTCTTCTTTTGGCTATAAAACTTCATAATGGGAAAAAAATGCAACATTAATAATGCTACAACAAAGGGAATCATGTTTATGACTAGAGGAGAATGCTGGCCAACTTTCTGGCAGGTAACATTTTACAGCATATGCTGACAAGTAAATCTTTATTTATGATTAGGATCATAGAACACCAGGAAGCTTGTCAATAACAGGTCCTATAATGCTGTGAAAGAAAAATTCTTTATAAACAACATCTAGCACTGTGAATTTAGCTGGATGATGCCTTGTTAATTTTTGTAATAGATGGTGACACTGGCATGAATAAGATTTATTATGTTAGTCAAATGAAAGTGCATGCACTGCATGCACAAGTTTAACTGTTGGTACCTGCACAACAAACCTAATTAAATGGTGTGTCATTGAAGATGACTTAAATGAAAAGATAATGAAGCAAATCGCATGAAATGTGTTTAACAAAATTTATTCTGAAGGAATTGGAAAGGTTATTGTAATTAGAGAAGCAGTCCTCCATGTTAATAATCTTTTTTAAGCTCTCTCATTAAAATCCAAAGCTTTAAGAAAAATCCATGGAAACTCAACTTTTGTTCTGGGGCAAGAGGTAGGATTTCTCTGTCACCTTTTGCAGAAATGAACACACATTCTTAAAACACATTCAAGTGCTGAATTTTCAGGAAAAGTTTCAGGTCTACATAAAAATATAAGGCTTACCTCTCTTTCTGTCTATGGTAAGCTTTAATCAGTGGCCTTCAGCTTAGCAAAAACTTGAATGTGAACAAAATATCTGGGAAAGAAATTTATGTCTTAACTCCATTCCTAGTTAGAATAACATTTATTTGCATATAAATGCTTATTCTTGTGAAGTAGGGCAACGTGGGAAGTCAGTGATACTTCAGCATACATTCAGTTTTTTGTGATTACATTTGTGTTTTGTGTTTACATTGTGTTTGCTGAACAAGGTGGGCCCATTATACCTGAAATTAGGGCTGTGTTCTGTTGAGCCATCATTTTGGTATGGATGTTAGGAAAGGTTTTAATGAGTAATCTTAAATCCAAATTAAAAATAGTAAGGAGAGCAGTTTCTGAAGGTATTAGGTAGTAACACCACTGGGCTGTGAACATGAAAATGAGTTTCAGCATTTTACTAGGTGAGAAAATAACTATAATGGCTTTCATTATATACATAACGGTGGATATTTTCATATTTTTTCCAAATATGTAGTCAGAAAAATCAAGTTTTAGAGCAAGGTTGTCATGGTGAGTAACCATGCTTATTTTATTTCACATTCAAAATAAAAAGTACACTGTTCAAAATACTTTGATTAATAAGCCAATAGGCAAATACATATTTTATTCTCATTTCCTTGTGAAAGTTACATATAACATTTGGTTATAAAATTGCAAGTGCCCCTTTTGCAACAAAATAAGCTCAGGCAGGAAATCAGCAGAGCCTGGATTACACCCTAGGAACACAGATAGGTGAAGAAGCAGACAACTTTTCTGTACAAACCAAGAGAGTCTGAGTTAAGACTTCAGGTCACAATGTGAATCTATGGACTATGATCAACGACAGCCACACATCCCTGAGCACACGGCCAGGCTAGTGCAGAAGGGCTGAGGTTTTGGGTCAGTATTCATTCAGATTCTCACAGAATGTCTCATTTTCAGAAGGCTTTCAGATGAGGCCATTGCTTTTCCCTAACTCGTTTCAAATCTTCTGTCTGTCTTGTTTTCCAGGCTAGACGCATTTGTATTTCTAGCTGTGAATTTTTGAAAGCAGTATGATTATATTGCTAGTAAGCACCCAAACAAGAGTTTGGTGTAGCCACACAGACTATACCAAATACCTCTGGAATTTCCTAGCATTTCAGTCAGCATTCACACATATCATCTAACATTAAGTTTCTGGAAAATTCTTCTGAGTATCTTGCCACCCACAGGAGAATATTTTGAGGATGACAGTGTTGCCAGACCTTCTGCCTACTCTCATTTTTAGTGCTGTTATCCTTAGTCTCTTTCTAGAGTCTTTCTTCTGCAAGACGAACATCATTTTATCTCCCCTATGAAGATTTCCAATACAACTGAGAGCATCTACATTGCAGTAAAAAAATGTAGAATAATTTGTACCACTGACTAGAAAACTGGCATTTTATTGAACACCTTTCCATACTTCATTCACAGCACTAACAAACTGTGGAAGAAAAGGACGTTAAAAATGAAAAAACTGCGTACACACAGGAAAAGATAGTAAACTGCTTCTTAGTGGAGAAATGCTTCTGTTTTTCATTTTTCACCATGTTGTTTGCTCAGTGAAAAAGGCATTTGGCGATGAAGCAGCTCTCACCAGGCTCTGTACTGCAGGTGTTTAATTGCCTAGGACAATCACTTGTCTGTAAAATAAGATACTAAGTGGCACTGGAGCTTCAGTCAGTGTCTCCAAACGCAGAATAAAATTTACTAATTTGCCCAAAGGTAGCTTTCTGCAGGAAGTTTTAAATGATCTCGTGATTAATATCCTGTAATTGGAGGTTACGATACATTTTGCTCTCCTGTTTTGCTGTGGGAAGAGAGAACACTAACTGCCAATTACCTGTTTGTAAGCTGTATCAAACTCCAAGTGATAGAGATGGTACAAAGCCATGAATTTTGGAACTGGGTTTTGAAGTCATAACCCTCCACTCATGAGGTGTGTGTGTTCAGGATATTTCCAGTTTGTTCAGTCTGTAACAGAAAAAGAACACCGTTACACCTTTCGGACTGGAGCTCATTTCAAGAGTTAACTATTTTCTTCCCAGGAAAGTCCCTGCATAGATGTTTTCAAATACTGTTGCAATGCTAGTCTTAACTGCTCTGCAGTGACTTACAATGCATAGCACACCGCCTTAAAAGTGTAACATGCAAGTTTAGTCACGAGATGAAAGCACAGTAACCCCAGTGATTGAAGCCTTCTATATAAATACATTAAACATAATGAGGTAGATTAAGGTAACAACTAACAATTGTAACATGAATAGCAGTGACTTCCAGTTAATATTAACTGTTGATTGATTGATCGATACTTTCTGATATACAAGTTGGTGGTTTGTTTTTTTGTTTTTTTGTTTGTTTGTTTAAGAGTTCTCTCATGTTTATCCTTTCAGAGTTTTCCTGAATGTAGAGAGTCTGTACAGAGATGTTTAATGAGATCACAGGTATGTGTGAAGTGTTACCTGTTGGCTGGTAGAAGTAGATATTTAGGGATAAATCCCTGTAGACAGCTTAGGTTTTAAAATAAGGTTTCATTTCCACAAAAAAAAAGAGAAAAGAAATCCAGGAGAGAGAAATTGCAGTGCACCCATCTGAAATTTAATCAAGAAGTTAAACTTACTGTAACAAACATGAAAGCATAAGTTATAACAAAAGTAAGGCTTTACATGTATCTGCTGAAAATTAATAGGGTACAGGAAAACCTATACTCTAAACAGCTTTACTTTGAACTTTTTTGACATTTCTAACTCAATTCATTAATATTTAGTGGGTGATTAGTCCATTAGCAGTGCTATAAAGTATGATTATTTCCAAGCAGAATATAAAATTGAATGTTTAATACATTTTTTGACTCATTTCATAATCACAACCAATAAAGCAAAAAAGGAAAATATTTTTTGCTGGAAGAGCATTTGAAATCACTCTAGAGTCTAGTTCTGATCTTTGCAGAAATACTACTCCTTTACATGAAAGTCTCTTTGTCTCTGATTGGGGTGAACACGGAAAATTTTCAAACTTGGCTCAATTCTGAAAATTTTTCCCTTTAAAATGTTGCAGAATTTTTTTTAAAGGGCTGTCTTTTCAGAGGGTTCATCAATTCCTAGTGCTGTCTTCTGCCAGGATATGCCAGAAGGCTACTAATAAAATCTGCCTCGGGTTTTAGTTTCTTAAATCTGTCCTTTTAACAGGTGATAGAGTAATAACAACAAAATCTGAAACTACTGACTCTGGAATGATCTAAACTTTTCAAAATGATTTCTTCTTGCCATTTCTGTTGCTTCTCAGTTTGACATGCCTCACTGGTAGCTGCCTTGCTATCAGGAGAGACATGTATAGTTTCCTCTGTTTCCTGAGGTGCCCAAATATTTCTGCAGCTTAAGTATGGATAGAAACATTTTGAGTACGAAAAGCCACATGTCCAGTGGATTTCTGACAGCATCTGAAAGAAGACGGGTTGCTGTGTTATGGGTTTGCTCTGCCTTTGGGGAAATATTCTTGCAGTCCTTAGAGATTTGTGCAGGCTACTGTGGTTAGCCCTCTCTGTATTCAATTGTCTTGTATTTGCTATCTTTTTTCTGAATTCCTGACAGTCACCTGAAACATATTTCATATTTTTTTCTGTAGTTCAAACAGCTTTTAATAGAATTATCTCAGTCAGTATGCTGTCAATTAGAAATAACTTGAGATACCAGTATTTGCAGTGGCTTTTAGAATAAGAATATGGCATTGCATACAAAACTGTTGAATTTGCACAGATCACGTCTCACCTCTTCTACAGATAAATTTTCCTGGATTGCTGTTATATTACTTTGATATGCCTTCTAGATTCATCATTAGAAACAAGTACTTGTACTTAAAAAAATAAAAAAAGCTACAAGGTATTTTCTTTCTTTTCCTATGGCCACGAAGAGTTGGACAAAGCGTTAATAAAAAGTTAAATGAGTGGTCCTAACTGTAGGATGAACCTCTTGAAGAGCACATCTTTGCAGTCTTTGGTAAAGAGAAGATAAACTGAATCTGAGTGGATAATAACATTCTAAGCTAAGTGATATGATTCCATCTGCCCAATTTGGGTGACTCTCAAGTTGAGGCAATCTTTCTCTCTTTTTTTTTTTCCAAACAAAACATGGACATTTTCAAGGACACAAGTGGCTGGAACTGTATGTCCTTGTGCAGCAGGCTGTCTGAGAGCTGGCAAATCCTGCAACCCACATGCCCCAAACTGCAAGCTAGCAGCCTTGGTTTAGGCCCCAACTCAGGAGGAGAGAGTGCCATCTGCTGAAGTGCACAGTCCAATTTTTTTCCTTTTTTGATCTCTTACCCTCATGCTGAGCAAGATTATCTGTCCTCATAGTACTTGAACTCGAAAGGTTAAAGAAGAATGTTGCTTGGCTGTGGGAAAATGAATAGCTCAGCCTGCACAAATATCAGCAGAAATGAACTATGTGTTTTTAGTATTGCTGTATTACTTCTTTTTTTTTTTCTCTTCAAGCTTATTACTGTACAGAAATGTTATTTTATTTTGGTTTATCTATGCCTAGAAGAGTGCGTTAGAGCACTTTGTTAGAGAACACTTTCATTCGTTCTTAATATGTAGATAAAGAGAAAATAATGTTTCCACTCATGAAAATCACTTTATGCTGAGATTGCATTTGGGAGCACCTTGGAAACCTTGAAAGGTTTATTACAGTGATGAGGCCTATCACTTGAAACACCAAGAATATACATAAAATTACTTTGTCAGTTGTTTCCTCTGTTTCCTGCATCTCTGTTGCTTTTTTCTTTCTCTTACTTAAACTGCCCAACCTAAAGAGTACAATTTCAAACTCTTCTGAGAAAAAGTGTACATCATTCCTTTTCCCTCAGTGATGAGATTAATACCGTGTTGCCAGCACGTTGCCCACCTACCCCGCTGGCCCAGCCGTTGCAGCAACAGAGGAAGAATTGCCTTTAGGGTTTTTTCCAATAATTTCAAAAGGCAACTGATGCCAACTACTCCTCTGAGAGCTGTGTTTACTGCCTTGGTTACAGGTCCCAGTGCATCCAGCAGAGCTGCAGGTATACACCAGTCTCACAGAAAGAGTATTCTCTTCCCTCTAAAATTATTCCTGCATCTTCTTAGCCAAAATGCTGCTTAAAAATAAAGAAATAAACATAAAACACCACCACCAAATGCCTGTTGTTTCCTTCCTCTTTGTTGTGTAGCAGTCTCCTGGGGAAGAAAGGAATCAGCATCTTTCCTCACTTAGATTAATTTATTATCTCAATTTTTCCTAGCTTCTCCTAGATTGACTTCTGCTTTATGGAAAAAGCCTAATTGTATGAATTTCTTCACTGTTCATGATATAACTTTTTTTTTTTCCCTGACCATATAGAAGTTTTATTGAAATGCACTTATTATCAGAGGCACAGTTCTCATTTATTCAGATGGAAATGCTTTTCATCTAAGAACAATCTGCTTATGTCTTTGGGTGCAACTTCAAGTAAGAAATGCACAACATGAACAAACTAAAAGGGGCATTCTTAACAAAGAGTAAGCATTGCATAGCATGCCCTCAGAAAATGAGAAAAAAAAAATGCAGTTCTTTTTCACCCTCACTTTATTTTAAGATTCTTTGGCTCTACTGTATTGGTCACGCGATTGGTGGCTTTGCTGTGCTGCTGTTCCATAATCATCTTTTTTCCTTGATAAGTGTGTTGAACTGAAGGATAGTTCGTCTGGCTCTCTGGTTAGGAGCCAGAGCTGACTCATTTGGGAGAGAAGTCCTGGGCCTCGCAGAGCGAGCTCCTCGGCCGTCAGAGCGGGGGTGGCGCGGGCGGAAATCCCAGCCCTCAGAGCCCCGGCTCGAGGCGGGCCGGGATGACGGGAGCAGCACGAGGCTTTGGCCGTCGCGAGCCATCGCCTCAGGGTGGCGCTGCTGCCACCGCTGCCGCCTTTTGTCCGCTGCGCTCCCGGCAGAGTGAGACCCCGATCCCGCGTCGTCAGACGGCGTTAAGGCAACCCCTCCGGCCATGAGGGTGCTGGAAACGTGGTCTTGATGTTTATAGACAGAGCAGAATTAAATGGGACGTTTTCCTCGTTTGAGAAAGTTGTGGCCTGAGAGAATGACTGGTGTGATCGTGAGGGATGGATCCATGAGGGCTGGTAAGCCATGGGTCTCACACCTGGTCTGTGAGAAGAGCTGCAAGGTGGAACCTCTCAGCCATTGTCTCTTTGAAAAGGCACGGCAGGTGATGCTTTTCCTGGCTGGACCCTGTGTGAAATGCTGTTGGGAGATGGCAAAGGAAAGGTGCCTGCTTATTCAGATAACACTCGTGAGGGATAATCAGGAAGGGGAGCAGTGAGCATGACCAATGTGAGGACACTGCTACAATGAGAAGCAGCTGCAGGGGAGGACTTAATCAAAGCAATAAAACATGCTGTGGTGCTGTTAGCATTGTGTTTTGCTGAGGAGAAAATGGAGCTACTGCTCTCATTTTGTGTGCTAAGGAAGAAGAAGAGAGAGGTTGGTGGTGATGACTGCAGAGTAGGCTGATCCTCAGCACTTTCCTACAGAATTCTTGTTCGTGGAGGTTACTGAAGGTAAGAGGAAGCACGTTGAGTGTGCAAAGATGGGGTTGCCTTATAGCATTGCTGCCAAGTTATTAATGCGTCTGGTTAATTTTACAATTTTGAGTATTAACGATGGTTTAAGGTAAGGAAAATCAGCAAATTAGTTCAGTCCTGTTGCTAGTCTATAAAAAGACAGAAGCTGCTAGTACATAAGAAAGATACTTAGCTGTGGAATCTTGAAAAACTCATTCTGTTGGGTTTGTTGTTGGTGAGATTCCTTCTGTTTTGTGTTAGTTTTCCTCTGAAACATCAGGTGTTTTCTTTTGTCTGTTTCTGTTCTCTGTAGGATTATAAAGCATGATTAACTTCCTTAGTAGCTGAGTTTAAAGAGTGTGAGAAACTGCTCTTTTCTGAGAAACAATCTTACACTTAACCACATTTGTTCATTTAATTTTAATATAGAATGCTACTACATTCCAAACCAACCTTACTGTTGTTATGTAAAAGTAGTACAATTTTGCTCTGTGTGGCCCAAAGATGTAACATACTGTAGTAGAAATATTTACTGTGACTCAAATTCTGTTGTCCTTATTCAAAGTAATGGAAGAACGTTAAATGTGAAACATGCTTTAAAGAAAAGAAAATAACGTAACTTTTTAACTGGGATTTTCTCTTCTTGTGCGTGACGATCTTTGCCAAGGTATAAACCACGAGCATTTTGTTGGCAACTTACAAAGCATACCATGTGCAGACAACTACTGTTTTTAACAATTCTTATTTTAATGCTGAGTGATTCCATGATTGAAGAATCATGCATTGCAAATGACAAAAAAAAGGAAAAAAGAGAAAAAAGCTATGTATCATAATTCACAGAGGATTTTTAAGCTAATGGAGAAAATGGGTCAGTCATATAAACAAAAGAAAATGTAGGGTTTATGTGTGCTGTAGAATGAAATGAAATTTTGATATAATCTAGTCCTGTATAAAAGTTAAAAAAATTACTTGCTTTAATGTTCATTGATTATTGGCTTGAACAGACTTTAAAAGGTTTGTACAAAGGGAAGGATGTGATGGTAATCAAACTTCAAGAAGCTTGATATGTTGAAAATGGAAGAATTTGGTTAGTCTTCATTGTAGAACTCTGAAGATAGAGTCACAGAGTGAGTGCTGCAAGATCTTAAAAAGAAAATTTAAAAAAATGTTGTTGTGCAGTGAGTAGTTGCTTATGTTGTTGACTGTAATGAGGAGAATAATTGTGTTAACCCCAGCAAACTTGGCAGCCTTCTGTCCTGACTCTGAAAGTTTTCAAAATTTTTGAAAAAAGATAATTTTTGATAGTAATTGGAAAATTGGTGAATTTGATACACTTGGGATTACAAAATCCTTTTAATTAACTAGGCAGTGTTATTTTACTTACAAAACTTGTATATCTCTATTATCTGTAGCGGTGTGGCTGGTAAGAAACTGGTGAAGAGGGAACACGGAATGCATATTGAAACCTCTTATATCAAGGGCCTGAATGACTGTATCGATCTAATATATTTATCCAAATTGAAGATTTTTTTGTTTATTTTTTTAACAAGAGTTGGTCATCACAGAACAGTTTTGATGCCCAGCTGACCCCTGAACTGCATTGTCAGGGAGCAAGACCAGGCAGTGTTCCTGCTGTGGCCTCAGATGTTTGTTTGGAAAGACCATTGTTTCTGCTCCCTGCAGACTTCATGTATGTGGTTTGTCTGGGTTGTTTTTGTTTTTTATTTGGTCCCGTGCTGGTCAAGAAAATTGAATATTGTGGTTTTTAAATGCCATGCCACTGAATTCACCTCCTGTGCACCAATGATCTTTTACATTTTAGCCTCTAAGCTCCTTCTTTAATGGGTGTCAGGGTCAGAAGTACAGTGTGCTGGAGGAGTAAGTCTTTCAGGAATTCAAGATTCTTTCCATTTCAACACAATGGACACACACACACACACACACACACACACACACACACACGTAACGCTGACTTTTTTCTTCCCAGCTTAGAGGACAAATGATTTATCCTTTCTTGGAGTGTGAAGCAGATCGGGTAAATCTCTCTATCACATATGTACAAGTCCTTCTGTAAACGTTACTGCTGCTGCAAGCTATGGGTCAGATATTGTCTGAAACATGCAAGTATCAATAAAGTTCAGCTAGAAAGTATTTTATGTACGTTTTGGCTCTGACAATTCTTTCACCATAATAATACCTAAATCTGCAGAAGTTTAAGAGTTTCTTGAATTAGAGAAGATTATTTATTTAAGTATCTACTGTGTTAATCATGATTTATTATTCGGAGTTGGGAAGCAATCTGTCATTTTAAAACCTCATCCAATCTTCTGGAGTTTAGGACTTAGTTTGTGTTCTGTGGGTTGATTTATGGTAATGAGAAACACTCAAAATGTTATGCTTAAGGTAAATACTGAAATTAAAAGCTGCTGGTGAACTAGGAGTTCAAACCTGGATCTTGAGCATCTGGGTAATTTGCCTGAGCTACACCATGATATTTGATAGCTCAAAAATAGTCAGTAACTACTTCATGTGCATATATAGTGCTTTCTTAGTTGCATTCTTAAACATTATCACTTGGTATGCAAACACAAGTCTTCTATTCCATTGCAAAAAAGACTGAATAATAGGACTTTGAGGTACGTGGAAGTGTTTACAAATGATAGTTTCCTCATAAGCAGAGAATATGGCTTCCAGAATGGTGATGAAGAAACAGTTCATGGGTGTGAAAGTCAGGATGTGTACTTTACAGGCAAAGAAAGTTATGTATTACCAAAGTTTGTAGTTCCTTTTTTTTTTGAGACTAAGGTTTGCATTAATACTATTCTGTATGCTAATTTAAATGTAACTTCCACATTGAGAAGTATTCCTTTGCAGTATTCCTGTGTTTGCTGCCTGATCTCCTGATGTGTGCATTGCTGACACCTTTGACAGGCTAGTATTTGCTAAAATAGGTAGCGTGAGTCTTTACTATCTCACTTCTGCATTTATGTAATGAATGGTCAAGCAGCATGACACAGAGGACAGTTTAAAAAATCCATTTTTTCTTACAAGTATTCATTTGAAAGCCCTTTATTTCTTAAGGAAATTTCTGTGTCAGTTTTGTCAAAGTAGTTGACAGTCACTGAGGACGGGGAGTGTAAGACTTGAAAGAGTTTACGTTTTTACAAATTATAATATATTCTAGAAATTCAAGTACTGTGCATTGAATAACATTTAATTTTATAGGCTTCCAGTTTAAGAGAAACAAAAGTATATCTTGTGTTTCTGTGCTGGACCTAGTGGCAGAAGTATTTCCTAGTATCCTATTGTAGGATGGGAAATATGACAGACAAATGATTCATGTTGTAAAGCTGCTCTTATTATTGTGCAGAGAGACTTCTGGTAGGTACTAAAACCAGCTCTGCTCAGCTTTGTTCTTTAAAAATAGAAAATAATTTTAAAAATTAGTGTTATTACTTCTACAGTTACCAAGATAGGTTCTAGTTGCCTTTTGGAAATAGGAGTCATGCCTAGGATAAGAAGTTACACACGTTTCTTTTTTTACTTTGACTTTTCTTAGGCGTTATTTAAGTAAACTTAGTTTGTGCATCACAGAGGCATGCAAGGAGTGGCAAAAACATTTGTCTTCAACAGTGATGTCTGAAAGTTGTTTTTTTTTTAAAAAAAAAAAATCATATGTTTCTATAGTACCTAGGGTAACATTAAAATCTGTGGTTTTATTTAGTCTACTAGCTTCTAATAAGAATCTGAGCTGAAAAAATTCCTACTATAAATTTTAAAGGAGAAGTGATTGAAAACATTCAGGTTCTTGCTATACTGGTTAGATTTATTACAGAATAAACTGAATCCTGAAGAGCGGGTGTAATACTGCATTAGAATTGAGTTTGAATATTTTGGGGGAAAAAAATATGCAAACTGGTCTATAATGTTATTTCCTTTTCAGTTCTGTCATTAAACAGTAAGTGTTGAAGGAACATACAGCATCGTCAGCCTGGGAGATTCTTGAGGCACAAAGAGGTCTAAAGGAGATTAAGAAAATACTGCAAAATACTTGAAGCACAGTCCTGGTCTTTATTTTGTTCAAATAAAAGCAGAGCTTCTCTAAATTTCTCTGAGTTGAGCTGGAACAATGTGTGCATCCAGTGTATGTTATTAAGTTGGCATCTTTTTATCAACACTGTGGGACTTTCATTCCTTCTGCAAGTTAGAAGGACCAAATCTGTCAGTCAGGAGAGCTACCTCTTTGCTGCATATGAGGATAAGAGGATAGGGAACCACTGCAATGTAATACTTGAATGTATTGTTGTTGTGACTCGAAGAAATACTAACCTTAATCTGGCAGTCAAGTGTTATGTTAAGTATTGAGGCACGTTTTCAAAACAGTGAACAATGCATCCTTTACTTCCATGTCTAATTAGTGGCATCCTCTCTGCATTCTGTGGCCACTGAAGTTTCCAACCCAGTTCCCTTGCAGTTGTTGATCATACTTCTCGTACTGCATTCTGTCATCTGACTGTCCTAACATATGGCTTGTGACCTAGAGTAATTGTTTAGGATAATGCCCCATGTATTTTTTCCTGAAATTTCTTCTCCCTCCGCTGAGCTGTGATGCTAGTAATGATATTGATATTCCTATAAACTGCTCATCTAAAAACCGAACAAAAAAATAATCCCACACACCAGTGCACAGTACAGAGCACAAAATAGAAATGTACTTGGCTGATGTTTGTTTTCTGTGACTGATATTAAAGCAAAAGGGAGTCTTCAAGCAAAGTATTGGCAGGCTACGTTTCTACAGGATGTGTCTGCCAGCTGCCACGCAGAGTGCTAACCTTGCAGTGTGGTTAAATATCACACCTTCCCCTTTCACCAGCTGAGACTAAAATAATATTTTGTTATCTACTTAATGCTCACTGCCTCAAACACTATTCTTGCTTAAATAAATTCTCTCTAAATCATTCTTTCTCTTTTTGGAACATCTGGTATTTCTTATGATGAGTACACACAAAATGAGCTCATAGTATATGCTCCTGCATGAGCTGCTTAGTGGAATAGAATGGCAGGCAGGGTCAATTCAGGTTTCACCCTATGGAAGAAGGGGAAAAGCTGCTCATTAACCCCTCAGATACAGTCTTGTGAACTACACAGCTGCTATTGGTATGGGAATCAGAGACCATCCTGTACTTTGTATCACTTGACAGGACAAGAGGAAATGGCCTGAAGTTGCACCAGGGGAGGTTTAGCTTGGATATTAGGAAGAATTTATTCTCAGAAAGAGTGGTTAGGCATTGGAACACATTGCCTGGGGAAGTCATGGAGTTGCCATCCTCGGAGGTGTTTAAGGAAAGCATAGATGTGGTACTTAGGGGACGTGGTTTGGTGGGCAATATTGGTGGTAGATGGATGGCTGAATGAGATGATCTTGGAGGTCTTTTCCAACCATAATTATTGTGTGATTCCATAGTTTGTTTCTCACCTGATCTGAAACCTGTTGGACTGTGTATACGATGTTGAAGGAAATGAAATTTATTTGAAGATGCTTTTTCAGTAATTTAACTCTTCTTTCTCTCTTTCAGGGAGAGTGCTAAAAAGAAGAGGTGAAAATGTGGCCTTAGCATTGGGTAGTTTGTGATGTATTGTTTGTAACGTACAGTAACAGAAGCTTTGTTTAGTAAGCAGATGTGTAGCTGACTGTGTAGTAGTACAATCTCAGTAGCTAGTAATTTGACTGAGTCTCTCAAGTCTTGTTATGTGAAATGTCATGTGGAGGAGCAATGGAGTGGCTGAAAATAAAGCTTCAAATTTAAAGTACTGATGGACAATGATTCAAAACCCTGGGGAAAAATATTGTAATGCTACCTGGAGATAAGAAATTGTCTGTTTTAAAATACTGGCACTTCTATTTTTAGCTCTGTATTTCTCTCATCCAATCACAATGAGAGGAAAACGCATGACGCTACTGCTAATATGCAGCTACGTAAGAGCAAATAGGATAAATGTTACACCAAGATGGGTCCAACGTTTAAAAAAAAAATACAAGGGAGTGCTAGGACTGTTCTTAAAAATCTATCATCTGTCGAAAAATCACAGGTATGTATTGCGTGTCTGGCTGTGACTAGCTGACTATAAATGAAGTTCAGTTATGTTCTCCACTTTTGTGTGCTGTAAAATATTCATGCTCTTTCTTTAAATCTGTTACTGTTAGGAGCAATCTTTCTAGCTCCAAAGGTTGAGCTGCAGAGTCCTGATGTCTGGAAATCTGAGAAGTACATGCCATCTGGCTTGGCATATTGATTGCCTGTAGAGAGGCTACTCTTCAATTATAATATGAGAAGTTGAGAAGGGTGTTGTGGAAGAACCATTTGTTGTCCATAATAAATTAGGTCTTGATTTATGCTCATGCACCTGTTAGATATTAGGTTATTGCTGAAAGTACCTGCTGTACATGTGCATCCATGCTGATGTCTGCATTATTAACTTGCTTCTGTGTGTGACTTGGTTTTTTTTTGTTGTTGTTTGTTTTCTTTTTTAAAGAAGAAATGGCGTCTGCTTTGGGTTTTCTGTGTTTTCCAGCAACTAGTATCACGAAATGGAGAGAACTGTTTATCAGGGAGCAGGCTCCTAAACTTTGTGTGCAACTTTTTGGCTGTCACTAGCTGAAGTGGGTAGGTGTTACAGTTCTGCATCTAGCATGTGCTTAAGGGATGCCTGTCTTCAAGAAAAGAAGCATCTGCTTCTTACTTGCCTCTGCCTAAAGGCAGACAATTTAGTGATAAATTATCTAAGCCATAATCAAATGTATTCCCAGGTACCTGTATTGCTTGTCATGAAAACAAGGGCTCATCAGTGAATCAAAAATGTGAACAAATAATAAATCTTAATCAAAATTTTTCCAGCAAAGATGGAGCAAAATGACATGCAGTTTCACTTTTATGGCTAAGATCAGATCTTAAAGCTCTGAAGCGCAAGTAGTAGTTAGCAGAATTAAATATGAATGACAGTGATTCTGTAGTTGTACATACTGCTGTCAGTTCTCTGGAAAATAATGGAGCTCGTTGAATTTAATGCAATTTCTTACCTGTTAGAAGTTGAGCACTGTGTACCGAAGTACTTTTCAGGATTAGGAAGAAAATGTTCAGTGCTTCAGCGAGTAGACTCACAGGTTTTTAGTGTTGTAGTTTGTTGCTGGGAAAGCTGCTCCTGTTGATTTGAATAGCTGGTGGACGTTTTTAAAACATGAGTAAAATGTGATTTTCTTGCGTTAGAACTACTGAAAGCAGAGAACTAAACTGTTTTTCTTTTCCAGGACTTTGAGTTAAATAAATCCATGATTATTTTTGCAAGTTTTCTGTTTGTTTCAATACAATGTGCTCTACTTAGAAAATTTAAGTGCTTAATCTTCACATAGAGATTGTTTTACTTATTCCAAAAAAATGCTTCTTTGATTAAATAGTTAACTTCAATATTATTTTTTCTAAAACTTAATTCAGTGTTTGCAATATTTTTATTTCTTCATATTTTAAAAATGTATTAGCTATTAGAATATTTGGGGGGAAAATATAAGCTGTAGGGAGAAGAAAGTAAAAGAGACAAACAGTTTTGTTTCATTTCAAAGGAAAATGATGGAAACTAATGGTACAAGGCAGTTGCAGGATAAGTCTTAATCTTCTAACTCTACGATATTTTCAGTAGAAACTTAGAAAACAGTATTACATCAAAAAATATATTGGTTAAAAGGTGATTTATCTAGAGCACCCAACTTTTTTATAGCTCTCTCCAGTGTGTTTTTTTTCCTTCTGAATGAACAAGCACGTGTATCAAGGGTGGGCTAGATATGCCGGATTGTCTCTCTAGGAAATCAAAATAAGCAACTGCAAGACATTGCAAGGTCGTCAATAGCAAAACACAATGGATGAAGCTATATCTTTTATCAATGATTTTATGTATTATGTCATCATAGCAACGGGCCAAAAGAATGCTGCCTGATTTTTGTCTGGCACAACAAATTTCTTAATTGGTTACAGGTAGGTGTGTGGCACCCTTGGTGGTGTGGGTTTGAAATGCCTTTGCCTTTGAATTCCTTCAGAATTAAGCAGAGGCAGGCACAGTATTCGTATAGAAGACATTCCTTCCTTGTGCTGACTTCCTTCTGAATGAGTTAATTCTATGGGAAAGAAAGATGTCAGTGATTTATGTAATGGCTGCACATATGAAGGAGTACTACTCGCGCTGTGATCATCATTGAAAGCACAGAACAGTTTATACCCCAGCACATTTGCAGCGTCTTCAGTGCTCTCTAATGCTATTTCAGCACTTTGTGTGAAATAAACACAGTTTCATCAGTATTTATCCAAATTATCTTTAAATATATTACATCTTTAACATTTTATCTATGGGATACCAATTCCTGATTAGTTCCTCTAGGCACAAGTTGAATAATATTTTCAAGACCATCACAGTTAAAATTTTAACTAAAGACTTTTTTCTACTTTTCTTTTCCTACTCCACAGCATAAGAGTTAATTACAGATCTCTTTTGACTCTTTTCATGACTGCAAGACTGCCTGCTAACCTTACTGTGTCATAAGTCAGTATACTCACTGAGCTCAAATCCCCATCTGGTACCTTTTGGAATTCTGGCAGTAAATACTTCCAGTGCATTGCATTTTTTTCCACTCTTTTTCTGTGTAATCCGGAAGTGATTCTCAAGATCCTGATGTGGCTGATGTGTGTCAAAGTCCCCATGGGATCTGAAGCTCATTTCAGAAAATACGCTAACCTAAATGTAAAGGATTTGTGCAAATGGATTACAGTT
Source organism: Numida meleagris (assembly GCF_002078875.1). Lineage (NCBI taxonomy): Eukaryota > Metazoa > Chordata > Aves > Galliformes > Numididae > Numida > Numida meleagris. The sequence goes on along the minus strand of NC_034412.1, from coordinate 60,834,474 downwards.
CTTTACAAAAGTAGTCCTTTGCATCCCTGTTATTCTAATCAGTAGAATATGGCCCAGAATGCTTATGGTACTTATTAACTTGTTAAGGTGGGCCATACTTTCCTATCTAATCCCACAGAATGGATCATCAAAGTCATCAGCATGAAGAATATTAATCACAATCAGTTGGTAATGCTTCCTGTGCTTTTTCCTCATGTTTACAGTGATGTTCATCTTAAAGCTTGCTGCTTACTTCAATTCTTTGTGTGTTGTTTCTTGAAATGTAGGATTTATCTATGCATTCATTTTTGAGATTTACTGTCGTTTGCTATGACTTCAGAATTTCAGCTGCAGTCATCAAGTCCTATATGTCCTCTTCTCTTCATTTTCCTATACAGCAGTTTGTAAATACAGTCTTTTTGAAACCAGGAGGATTACTTGGAACTTTAAGATTTTGCTTGAAGGTTTTGCTGTGCATCTCTGATGACATGTTCTAACCCTTTCAAATTATTTTTCTTCAAGTTTGACACTTCTGAAGTAAAGAATGACTCTTCATATCTTGACTGATCTTCCAGGAAATGGTTTCCTTTAATGTTAAAAGAGAAAGATTTGCCGTTGCTGGCATATATATAGGTAAATAGATCATAAATAAAGCTCCACTCAGTCTTATCAAGGTTAAAGTACTCTGTTCAGGCATTTCTGACACATGGAATGTAAAATGGACATGACACAAAAGGGCCAAGTTTTCAGATAAAGAAAATTCCTTTTGCTAAGCGTTTAATGCTATCTTAAGAGGTTTTTATACACTGTTACATATATGGACAGCACATCATTTGTATCTCAGTGGCTGACACAGACATGGTCTCTGTTCATATTGAGCACGTGCATTGTGGAATTACTTCATGTCAATAAAATTCCTCGTTGCAAATTTGAGCACGGAACATTCTTCATATACAAGTGGAGGAAGACACATACTAAGAATGTGCTTGAACTTAATTTCTGTGATTTTGAAGAAGAGTTCTGCATGTTTTCTTTCTGCTTGCCAAAAATATGTATCTCAAACTTCTGGATAACAAGAAAGGCACAGATAAAATGCAGTTTAATGTCCCCCATCTGGTCATTGATGTAGTATGAGAGGAGTTCTGTACTTCTGATAGTTTGCTAATGGACCTTAGTATCCACTCTAAATAGTAGATCATTAGTAAAATCAGAAACAGACTGGTTGTTAGAAATTTTTGTTTTTACCAATACTTCTTTTTTAGAACATAGCTCTATATTCAGAAATCCCTGATATTCTAAGTTTGATACAACCTGTTGATCATTTCTATGCTTCCAAAGCAGTTTGAATGGTGTTTTATATTTTCCTCTTATATATTTGTGCACAAACTTTACCACAGCTGACAAGCATAGCATAACTTCCATGCTTTGTTCTTTGAATTGTATTAACTGAGTGACACTGTCTACCTTCCTTGAAACTGTACTCTTAGGGGGGAAAAAAATAAAAGTAGTCTTCACTACTCTTAGCTTCTGCAATCTCCTTTGCATATTTATGCGTACACTGAAGTGATTTGTGTGGAAATGGCAGCTTTAAGTTATGAATAGCCAACTTAGGAATCCTTCTCTTTAAGACAGATACACTTATAATTATGCTATCAAGGGCTAACATACGTCTGTTCAAAAAGAAGCTGGTGGGGAAACTTGATCAGGCAGTGACCTCTTTTGAGAAGAATTTTAATTATGTTTTTGGATCCAGGAGATTATCGTTTACTTTCCTGCTGTATGTGGAAGAAAAATAGTGTTGTTTATTGAATTTAAATGGTGCCAAGGCATAGATTTAACTTAAGTCAGCAATTGTCCTGCTGCAGCTTTATTTAAGTAGCAGCCATAGAATGCTGAAGGGGGAGAGACAATGGTGGCTGCTGTGTCAGAGGCTTCCCTCTCCAACTTTTTTGGGGGTGTACCTAATGTTTTCTATGGAGAAAACTGGAAATGGAAAGTTGTATCTTTAAAGATGCACTAAAGCATGATGGGAATGGCTGACTAAGAGCAGTACTTCATCCCCATTTCAAAGAGTCATGCCTTGCAGAAAGAAATCATCAGTATGTAGCTATCTCTCCACTCAAAAAAAAAAAAAAACACACCTTCTTTCACATAACTTGATTAAAGTTCATCTTTAAGATGTACAGTGTAGTGCAAAGAAAAGAATATGCCATCCAAGCAAATGAAATACTTTATCCTTCTCTAAATAAGAGCATTTAATACAGGCTACATTTTGTAGTTCACTTTGATTGTTTTTTTGCAGTTGGAATGTAGTCAGAAGACAAAACATACCTTAGGAAGCAGTCACTAGAACTAAATAGATGTTATCTGCATGTACCTGTTATAAATAGGCTTGAAACTGTTTGGTGTATTAAGGTAAGTGTGCAATGCAGTTACAGAAAATAGAGAAAATACAATTGAAGTATGTGGAAGGCAGTGTGACAGTGATGTCATTTTTCTAATGGAACACATATTCCAGTCCAGAAGAGCCAGAAGGTTGAAGTTTCTTGACTTTATTCTGCTAGAATGTGAGCAGTCTTGATGAAGTCCAAAAGAAGACACTGGAGGACTTGCTTGGAATTGTTACAGTATTTGTACAAATACTAATATACAACAGGTCAGCACCATATAGAAATGGTAAAGCTAACACAGAACCAAGCTAGCCTACCATGCTGGAAGCAGTATGGTATCATTAATGGGAGTCTGCTTCTCAACTAATGGACAGTAATAAGAAATAGGCCATTACAGCCCCAACAGGGAGCCCTCCCAAGTCCATCTCTCAGAAATAATGGGAAGTGCCATATGTAGTATGTTTACAGTGAAATGTGTCAAAATATTCATCAGCATCAGTCCCGCAATCTAGGATTGGCAGGAGATAAGACTAATCCTTTTGAATATTTTTCTCTTACAGAATGGACTCTCAAAAGTACTTTATTGGATTTCCATCATACAACTTGAACAGTCTAGCAATCTTCATTTTCAAGTATGCCTTGCAATCCAGTTGTATCTACTGGATGTACTGGTTCTGAGTATTAAATGATGGAAGAGGCTTTTGAGGAGGGAATGAACTATGATTATTTAATAATTTATTTTCTGGCTAGATTGAAGTGGTTTCTATTTTAATTTTTGTTAATAGCTATGTGAAATGCAGAAGTAGAATAAGTGTATTGGAAAGCAAATGGATTGTATTAGCTTTTAACTTTCTTAACATGTTCTGTACTTGAGTTGCATAGCAATAACTGTCCATGCAGTGAGAAATGACTGTTTTGCCCTTAGCAATGCAATTTTCTTAGAATATCTTTTTAAATTTTTATTACATATCAAACATTAATTTCACCAAATGTGATATCTTTTATCTAGAAATGCAGACTAGGAGGGAAGAGATGGGTGATATTTAAAAGAGGGTGAACTTCTCTTTGAATGGAAGGAGTTCAAAGAATCAGTGGAACTATATTGGATAATGATCACTGTTGGGGGCAAAGATGACATAAAAAAAAAATGCCAGTGTTCTGCAGGGAGATTACTAGAGCTCTGAATCTAACTCATGAAAATGAACAATGTTTATATGGTGATTTCTAGTTACTTTGCTCTATGTAGCAAAGCATAACAAGAAATGGTATCTTGAAACTATATGATTGATATGAATGATGCCTAATAAAATTCAGAAATCAAATGGAATAAATTACTGATGAGGATTACTAGTGGTTGGAACTAAGCAGTTATGAAGAAGTAGAACTAGCATTTGCAATTTGACTCATATTCAGGTACTTACCTATGTGAAAGTTGGGGAAGTTATCTGCACAGGAGGAGTGTTAGGCTATTTATATATATGTATATCGTGTGCTTGGGAGCTTTCTGGATTGTCTTTACCCAGCTTATTTAATTACAAAAGTACACAAGCGTTACTCATAAATTTCTTGTTGCGCATCCTATTCAGCAGCTCAAGCGGTAAAAGGAACTCGGGGACTTGAGGAGTAAAGTTTTACAGCAGTAATAGAACTATATTTCCTACAATGATCTCCGATTGTTTCCTATCTCAATGCATTCATTATAGAGGATTGCCAAGAAGACAGAGAACAAGGCGTTCTATTCTTCCTGTTGACTAGTGAAGATATATGGAGCTATGTGTGAATTAAGATGAAAGAAGTAAAATAATGAACTGTGGAGAAATAGAAATTCCTGTATTATTGGAGAAATAGAGGGGTCATTCTGTGAATCACAGATTATATGTGGTAATAATAGCTATAGTATGCTTAAAATTTTGGAACCTATTGTATTTCCCGTTTGGATGTAATTAAATACATACATCATTCTAACAAACCTCTCACAGCAGATTGTGAACTTTGGAAGTGGGGAAAGGAATTAATGGCAGTGTATTTCATATTGGTGTTCCCTCTGTCTAGCAATTCAATTATTTTCCCATAAAGAATTTACGCTTTCTACACAACAGATGTTGGTCAGCTTTTGAATAGACATTGCTGAAGGTGGAGTGAAAAATGATCTTCAGATACAATGAACTCAACAGCTATTACTTCTGATCTAAGAGACAGGCCTGATATCCTATTCCAAAATAAGAGGGGAAAAAGAGCTTGGACTCAGCTCAGTTGCAGTGCCAGAATATCTGAATGTAGGAAGGTAGTAGTGAAAATCTAACCTTTTTTGCTTTTTCAGTATGAATTTAACTCCTCTAGAATGATCTACTTGAACAGTCAGGAAATGGGCTTACGGAAAGCCTGTGTTTTAAATAATTGTGAGCTAAACCACATATGACACACAAAGATGATTTTTTTGTGCCAAGTGGTACACTTTTGAGAAGAAGACACTAGTTAAAAAACAATATATTCACAGAAGATCACTATTTTTCTTTTTAGAATCATTTTTGAGACAAAAAAAGTCTTTGTGGTAATTTGGCAAAGGTGAAGATATAATTAAATACATATTTTTTTGTTTTTAAAAAGTCTTTCTTTTTTGTTTCAGAACCCTATACTTGTTATTTTGTATGTACATAATTTTTAAGCAGTTTAGTTTCATTTATACAACTTGTTTAGTAGGAGGCTGGGGAAGGTGGGCTTTAGTTTTAACATGCTGTAACAATGTTCTACTGAAATTCCATTTAAAAAAATGGTGATATAGGCTTCACCTCTGCCAAATCTGCATAAATCAGAAATCCAAAATTAGTACACTATGGAATTCAATATTGAAATTAACATTTAAATACTTCATAGCTTGTATTGACTGAGGCATGTGACTTCTAAACTATTTATGTACATCCCTACCTTCATGTGTTAGATGAAGTCTGGGTGTAAGAATTACAGGAAGAAATCTGCTCTGTTTGGAGGGGCAACAGAGGAGAACTAAAACAAGAGTAACAAGCTTTTTGTTGTGTCGTTGGGTGAAGATGTTGTCAATTAGGCATTGCTGATGCTTATTGTGTAATAAATGTAGGCCTGTATTACAAGAGAAGCAGCTGGGCAATGATTTAAAAAAAAAAAGTTTTCATGTAGTGAGTGCCATTTAATAAGTATTAAAAGCAGTTTTCCAAATTAATTTAACCTCACAAACTGTGGAGGAAAAGTAGCTTAGAAACAGCAGTTCTGTTTATCTCTGGTACGTTCAGTGACTCCATAGCACAGTCGATAAGGAAAGGACTCCAGCTGTAAATCAGACAGTGCAAGTCAGATTGCCACCCCTGCTGCAACCCTGGAGAAAAAAGCAATTCCTGCTGCTGCTAGGTCTGTCACCCACTGAGGAACAAGGCTGAATATCACTTGGGTGCCAGTGTGAAATTGGAGCAGTTCTCCAAGCTTTATGGAATTCAGCACGTTGTATATTTAGTGTATATATTGCACTGAGATAGAACTAGCACCTGGTCAGTTTTAACTGAACAGGCTGAGAAATGCTACTGCTATTACCATGTAATAGCAAAAGCACCAGAGGGATAGCACAGTGAAAATTGTCTTAGGTTTGCATATTATTCTGTATTGTTTAGAATTTCTTAACACGGGCATACTCTCTTGCTTTTCTTTTGCCTAATGTTTCGCAGATTAATAGTTATGAGCGTGCAGTGGAATAGTATGCTTACTGAAAAGCAAATCAGCGAAGATCTTTGAGGTTTCTGATGTTGACATACACTGAAAGCTTAGAAATTAACAGCATCAATTTTCACATTAGTAGTAAACATTTGTGGGTTTGTTTTTTTTCCTGTTGGGAATTATGTCAAACAATAACGGGCACAATCTTAGAGCTGGATTTTGTACAGTAATGTCAAGGAGAGGGGCTTGAAATGTTCCAGCCTGTTGTGAAGGGACAAATCTGCCTTTTTTAGATTTTTTTGTTGCAGCAGAACTGGCGTGGGACCATTTGTGTGGGTGCATCTCAGCAGCAGCATGATGACCTATGTTTTTGTCCTATCTTCACTGGTAGACTGGAGAATCCCATCTTGTATGAGAACTGCTTTGAAAGCAATGCCTCCTATGTTGGCCCACAACATCAGAGGCAGCCGCTGGTGTTACGGCAGTAGAGGCTGAACCTTGCCACCAATATCCTGTTGCATGTTGTTGCCGTGTGACAGATGGCAGCAGAAGGGCAGTCTGACAAAATAGTGTTTGACATGGAAGTACATATGAAGCAAAGGGGTGTCACTGAATTCCTCCGTGTGGAAAACAGCGGAACAGTGGGTCATCCCAACTTGTGCAAATTTCTGTGAGCACAGTGTGCAGGCCTTGTTCATTGCTGCAAAAATGTATAGCTAGTAGTGGTGACTGTTGGAAAATAGTGCTCTGTAGCTGAGAATGTGCTCTATCAAACAGTGTTATTGTGCTCTTTGTGTCTGTTGTAGTTTCCATAGCAATAATAGAAGGCAACTTTTCAAGTGACATACATGTTTAGTGAAATATTACCAGGAAGCTCTTTGCTTTATTTACAGATGTAGTGACTATTATTTTCCACCTTTCTCATGTAAATAACTTCATATTGCAGCAATGTGCAAAAAATTCTGTCATGCCCATCCTTTAATAAAAATGCAGATACAGTTTTTTCCATCTCTAACTCAAGTTCTACAAATGTTAGCTTCCAGATGAAATTTCTTTGACAACTTAAGAACTAGACTCTTTTAATTTCTGAAGCTTTATGCTCCTCAACTATGCGAAGACTCGCTTTATGTCTGTAGCAGTAGTATTTGCTTCAAGGAAGTTTATCTAGCTTTTTAATTCAGCATCTGGTAAGTTCGGAGTATCAGATGTATTCTTCCAGGCCTGCTTCCAGTGGAAAACTTTGTTTTGCCATGTTTAAGTAGTGCATAGACCAGACTGGTGATCAACGTAAAGGACTTTGATTTGTCACTCTGCATGCTGTGAGTTCTTGTGCTTATGGCATCCTTTTGAATCATGATTGAAATGGGACAGTTACTATTCAGTTTGTTGCACATCAGAGCAAAGCTATACTCTGTTTACTTCTCAGTTATTCTCCTGTCAGAAAGAGAGCGAAGGGAGACAGGAAGCGTGGTTCAGCTGTCTAGCTGTACAGTCTGTGGTTGGTGGGCCTCTGAATTGGTGGGAAGTGCTGTATTCCAGCAGGTAAGCTTGCAAGGAGAGGTGTATTTATTTTGCAAAACTGTGTGCTAGGGTGTACTGAGAACACAACCTGAGGAAATTTAATAAAGCTGATTATGAATGAGAAGATAGAAGCTGATTTCATAATCTATCCACTGCTGTGTTTTCTTTTCCTCTGTAGCTTACAGCTCTTTTCTTGTCGATAGGCCTGCACTATAATGTACGGCCTGTATTTGATTCTAAAATATCTGTTGCTCACACTTTAGATTGCTAAAGCTTTCTTATTCAGCTGTCTTGATGCACTATTTAGAGGGAGCGAGAACTGGAGTGCGACTGGGTTTTATCCAAGAAATTGGGGCATTAGAAGGATATGGCACACCCTGCTCTTGGATTATGCTGTTTCCGAGGTGTTTTTGAATAGACTTGGGTTGTATGCACATGTGATTGCAGTATAACAATGCCCTCCACTTGAGTGCTGTGGCTTTTTGTTTTTAAATAAAAATTATTACTCTACATTCAGAAAACAATTTCTTTCAACACATAATGCAAGTTTAACCCTTCTTGGCATTTTTTTCACTTGGCTGTGACTTTCTTTGTTTCAGCTAAGCGGTCTATTTAATGCCTATAGGTTAAGCCAGTTTCTCCTTTCTGTTTCAGAGGGTAGCCTCCAGATCTCATCAGTGCCATCAGCAAGGTTTGCTTGAAAAATCTTTCTCATTTCTGTGAGAGGTTTCACATGAACCCTTACACCAGGATAATCCAGAAGTGTTGCACATATCACTGCTAATGAAATGCAAGTGCGTGCATTCTGATTAAGCAGTTCCCATATGGGCTATATGCACACAATCCCATGACATCTATGAAGTTACTAAGAATCTCTCAAAATGTTTAAAGTATTTTTTATGAACATTAAAGCCATGATAATTGTGGCTCTGAAATGTTTCTGAATGCCCATAAAAAATGCAGAGTTTAAGTGAAAACACTTGGAAAAAATAACTTTGCAAGCTCTAAAATGCGCCATCTGGTGTCAGAGGAATAAAGCAATAAACTACATTAAAATGTAAACTTTGTTATGCTAAAACTCAAGGAAAAGGGAGAGGCTGAGAAGGTGAATTTTAATTGTAATTTAAGTTCATTTTTCATTCTTGAATTTACTTTTTGCATTGAATAATCTTTATGTACTAGACTTTTCTGTATTTCCTATTGCACTTTTCTTTGCCTTCTACAGGCAAACTAGGTTTAAATTTTTGATTATAGTCTGTCTGATTTTAAAATATCCTGATTACGTTGTGTAGATGCACCATCTCCATTTGTGGTACTTTGGCCTGATTAAATCAAAGCTTCAGGGCATGAGGCCTGAGATTGCTTCTTGCTTGTTTAATTTGGGCGATGAGCTAGGAAATGAAAACCGAACATGAGGGAGACTGACTTGGTGTTGAAGAAACAAGTTTGGAATTTGTTGGATTTCGTAAAATTCAGTTTTTATTGTAGTACCATGGTTTTCCTGTGTAATTATAGTGAGTCATTTGGTATCTGGTTCTTCATCAATTTCCCAACGATGGTAGTGCTGTCATTTTTTTTGTGACTCAGTGGAAGAAATAGGATCTTACAAGAACATCTGGGGTTGCAGTTTCACTAAACACAGAACAGATGTGGTATACCAAATGCTCTAAGAAGTAATCACTGCAAACAGTTGATGAGCAACCTTCAGCCATCTTTTCTACGAGTTGCTGGATCATTCTTAAACATAAAATGGTTTTAAAATTTATTTTTAAATTGCATTCAAGTGACTTGCACTGAAAGAACAAACATTTCCCCATATTTTTATTGGATCACTGGAAGTGGCTAATGAAGCCTAAACACAAAGGTGTTGCAGCAGAGCGGATGTGTCTCTCATCTGTCCACTGAGAATTGATACAGTGAGCGTTCTCTCTGCACCTGAGGTCAGCTCTGGGTGAAGCTGCGCTATGGCAGTATAACAACCAGGAGGGTTGACAACTGCTACCCTGTCAGCAGCACACATTGATTAATGTCCCCTGTAGAAAGAAAGTTGTGAGGAGAGTGGCATAGGGACATTAAAGTCATTCTTCTTGTCAGAAGTAAATGCTGCATGGTATTCTCTGCCCTTCTCAGTGTTTTGCAGACTCATGTTCTTACAGATTGAACCAGTTGCCTTCTGTTTCACTAATGTAGGTCTATAAAAATGGAATTTCATGTCATATGAAACACATGGGAGAAATAAAAAAAACAAACATGAACCAAAATGTTTTGCTTTTTTAATTCCGAGAGCAATAGTAAAATAGGAAAGAAAGCAACATGATCTGGCTCAAATTCAGCAGGCTGAAGTTCTTACAGCAGTTACCATCGAGCTTACTGTTTTTTGAGCATAATTATCACTGGTTTTTGCTTTGTTTGTCTTGCTCAGATTAAAAAAAAAAGGAGGGGGGGAGAAAGAAGAGCCTTTTTTTTTTCCCCAGAATGAAGATGCCACTTCATAAACTGGTCTCTGTTTTATAGAATTTTGATTGGATGAATGGTTTAGACATATCCATTGCATTCTGTATCAGGTTCATATATATTAGCAAACCTTAATAGAGTCAGATACCGCTTACGTTTTTCATAATGTTATCATCTACCTCAGAACAAAGAACATACAAAGTACACTTGTATTATATTTTGTATTTGTTTAACAGATGTTGATTAATTTGACATTTATTGGTAAAGTAATACCAATTAGGTGCTGTTCCAAAGTCCCAGACTATAGAGTTTTTGAAAGCTAACTTAAACTGATGACATTTCAGTAAATGCTACTGGGGACTGAAATGAATAGCCTAGAAATTACAGCAGAGTTTATTCTGTGTACTACATTAAAATTACTTCAGCTTCTGAGTTCTCCTCAACTAGTGAGAATACTGAATGAGATCATTTTATATTATTCTCCTCAAAATCATTCCTTGTTGCCACAGTAATTAAGTGGGCACGGAATGGCAATATACAGTGCAGTATACTTGCAGCATAATCCAAGTAGACCTGTCTTCTAAGACAGAGAACAAACTATTATTTATATGTATTTATATTTTTATATAAAAATTTCTTCTCAAATGCAGTTCTGCACTTTTTTTGCTGTACAAGTCTGCCTAAATCTTGTTTCACATGCCTGTGGTTTAACTGGCCCTTTAAGAAGCTTGCAGTAAATTGCAGCATTTTGTTGTGGAACACGTACTGTGGGGATAGCTGTTAGCTCTTGATAGAAAATAACATAGCTCCCTGTATTTGTCAGTATTCTTGTCATTAAGGTCTCATCGTAGCTCCTCTATGCATGATGGAGGAGCTATGATGTGCTTTTTGGAAACAGTTTGCACCTTTAGGAAACAACTCAGCGCATTTTCAGGCACAAGGAAGCACCCTGAGGACAAGTTTTCATGTTTGTGGTTATCAGGAAAGCACAAGATTTGAAAATGTGTATTATAGGGTAGCGTCGTCCCAGCTACCCTTGAAGTTCAAGTGGCAACCACTAGAGATTCAGTGAGCTGATGGAGGAAGCTAGTGGCTTTTGTGCTTGGTCCATCTGTTCTATCAGATGCATGTAAGAAGCAAATGAACTTTCAGGTGTTATGGGCTAGCCAGATGGTCCTGACTGTGTGTCTGTACCAGGCTGAGTCATCTCCTTCTTACGGATCCTTTGTGCAGGAGATTTCTCATGCTCTGTGCTGTATTTCAAAGTGCTTATCATCTCAGTTAATGATTTTAAGTGTGTTCATAAATAACAGAGAATGTCACTTAATAACTGAATCCTGGCTATTTGCTACACTGGGCTTTTATTTTCAAACTGTTTCTTCACAGTCAGTGTCTGATTCCTATAGGAGGCTTTTGTTTTTTTCAGGTAAATCCTGGGGACTAGAAAACTTGGTCCAAACGTGGTGGTGCATCAGGTCTTTATTCCCAGCGAACTAACCTCTGTGGCTGGGCTTTGCCTTCTCCAATGCATCACTATCTCCTTAATTGCTTGGAGCAGTACCTTTTCTGATGTGCCAGTAGGAGATGGGGAGTTGGCAATGGTAGGATTCTGCAGAGACTCCCTTGAGGCATCAAGAATGAAATTCAAAATATTTTGGCTTTAATTTGCATTATCTGTTCAAAAGTGTTTGGCAAGGAAAAAAAATCTAGACATCTTTCTGCACAGCTTGACATTACTTTGGGGATTTTCTGTTCTTTGTATGTTTTAACATATTTGCAGATTTTGTGTGGAACAGATTAGAACTTTCTGTCTTCTTAGAGTTCTTGTTACTATTTTTGTGTTGTTTCACTTGAACACCGATTAAAAGTAGTTTATTAATATATTTGCAAATAAGTGAGTTCAGTGGTGTTTAGGATGTCCAAATCAGTTGTCTGTGATTACTTAGTTCACTAATGAAAGTGGCTGTGAGCATAGGGACAACTGTAGATCAGCCCAGAGGCTTGTTTCACTCTCTTCCTACCCACTTATGTGACATGTTGAGAAAGTTTCACTGTAGTCTGTTACTGACTGACCTCCAGGAATTCTAGCTGAAGGACATCCCTACCTAGATATGAATTCTGTGTGTTGGTGACTCTCAATGTTTTTATTTTCCATTAATTTGTCCAGTTTGCCCTTGAACTCTTTTAAACTTCTAATGTTCTGTGAAAGGAGCTGTAGGGTTTTGCTGCCCTTACATTAAAAAAAAACTATCTTCCTGTTTTTGTTCTGGATCCGTCTTGTGATTTCACAATAGTTCTTGTGTCAGGAGGGACTGTGAACAATCTATCCCCACATATCTTCTTGCTGTACTTCTGCCAGAGAGGAAGCACGAGTGCTAGGCAAGGCTTTTATCTGTCCATTTCTCAGTGAAAAAGTATCTTTACTTGCTCCAGGCTTTTTTAAGTTTCTCACCTCTTCTCTTACTCTAGCTCTGCCTTTTTACTATCTTCTTCTATAATCTTCTATGATTTTTGAGGTTTATCTCTTCTATCTTCCAAATTATGATTGTTATTTTTATGTGTTTGTGTACTTCATCCAGAACTAATTACAATAATGACTAAAGTGACACTGTAAAAAGAATATTTAAAAAAGCAAAACAAATACATAATTGAAGTAGCTTGGAAAATTTGTGCACTGCAACTAGTTCCTTTTAAAACAAAGCTCAAGATAAACTGAGGTACCCTATAGGTACCTCTGGACAGCTCTTTTTTAATATTTCTCCATATAGTACTAAAGGTTTAAACAAATTACATTTTCTACATTTCAGAAGTAGAAACTGAGAAACAAAACCATGGTAAAAGCACCCATATGAGAATATTATCAGAAACCATTGCCAGTCAGTGAGTAATCTTAAACAGCTAGTAATATGCTATAAGCTGCCCATTATTTTTATGCAAGATAATAGACTCTTAATGATTTGGAATGTATTTCTTAGGTTTTTTTGTCCTTTAATATATCCAGGGAGAAGTGATCTATACCAGTCAGAAATTTTTCCTTTCTCAGATCTGACTATTATTTGCAATAAATTTATTCTCGGCAAATATAATTTCACCCAACTTGGCTTTTGTCAATTAGCTTTTGACAAATAGCTTTTGTGTATGAATTTCTGCAAGCTGTAGCAAAAACAAAACTGCTGGGACAGGTGTCAGAAATCTCAACCATCTGCTGTGCTAATAACCACAAGGTTTGGAGCACTGCGCTGAAGATAACAGCCATTAGGAACAGGGCCATTATCTCACTGTTGTCCTGTACCTTGATACGCTTCTCATTCCAAACGCGATAGTGAGAACCCTTGATGCCAGCTTGCTTAGAACTAAAGCAAATCTTGTCTTTGGAAATTGTGAAGCTACCTTGAAATGCACCTGCAGGCTTTCTTTTTTTTGAAATGGGAGCTGGGGGCTGCCATGGATGGGGGAGAAAAGCTTCCTGTGTTAATCTAGCTAATCAGAATTTATAGCCTGCTCTTTTTTCATGAAGAATTATTATATATATTTGTATCATTATTATATATATTTGTATCATTTTGTCTTTTACACTTTTTCTTCTGACCAGTAAGTTGGGTGAATGAAGGCTCCTAATTATGCTGTATTATATTATTTCTGCACAGTAGGTTGTTGTGTAACACAGACCGTTGTTCCAGTGAGAATAAAGTGAAGTAAATAGACCTATATGTCAGAGCTATCACCGACATCTGTTCACTTTTGAGTGGGTAAACAGAAAATAGTTTCTGAGTTTCAGTAGTAAAAGCTGTACTTAAATTGTCAGCTTCTTCTAGGAAGTATTTAATATTCTTACCTTTAAATTTACACTTATGCAAAAATCTGATTTTCTTATTAATGGAAAAAATGTGTAAAGGATAAAATATTGGAAGATTACCAGCTATTGTGTGAGAAATTAAAACAGTGTTACACAGGTAAAAGGATGGTACCCTTGAGTGTGTCAGATTGCATCAGCCTTCAATGTCATGTGCTCCTAAATGTGAACTTGTTATTTACTAGACAGTTTGTTGTTGCTACGTAGTATAAAATGCTGTTGCAGACTAGCTGTCCTGCTTTGGCATTCAACAGAGAGAAGCCTTGTACTGAAGTTTGTGTGACTTGATTAATGGAGACCTGAACATTTTGGCAAGAGTTATATGGTCTGTATAGCAGCGATGCTAAACAATCTGAAGTCTTCATTGGGGTTTCTGGTCCAGAGCATTAATAAATTAGCTTTTAAAAAAGATTGACATCAGAATCAGATAATGAAAGCAATTCAGTGAAAATCTGTAGAATATAATTCAAATATAAGCTATTACAAGTCTTGTTTGACTGTTAGCGAGAAGTATAGCAAGCATTACCACTTGCTGTTCTAGCATAACATCGAAGTAAGGTCAGTCAGTCAGCTGGTATTCACGAGAGCACCAGACAGCCATGAATCAGTTTCAAAAGCAGATGGTGAGGTAACATAAAAGAAGTAATCAGAATAGCAGAGGGCATTTTTACAGCCAGCCCACTTAGTCTTGTAACTCTAATTGAAAAGCAAACAGAGAAAATGCTGCTAGGAGTTACTGTAACTGCTACTGTAACTATCATAGACTAGACAGGATATGTATTATATAATATACTAGTGCATCCTACTGATAGGATACTAATTGTTTATAGTATACTGTATATAATTTTATATTTTTTAAACAGGCTAGATGGTAATGATTCAGTAAAGCTGTTTATACCCATCGAAAACCAAGAGTATTCAGACCATAAAAATAACCTCATGTTAGTTCGTTCCATTGGCAAAAAAGTTTGTATGAGCAAATTTGTGGAAGACTGTTTATGCCAGTGCTGTGTGTTGCTCTGGAGTTGTAGCCTTCCTGCCCATTGAGAAGAAGGAAACTTACGGTAAGTCATTAGGCAAGCATCTGGCACCTGAGAGGCTAAAATTCTCACACACGCTGCTGGTGACATATTGCAGTGGCTGTTGCTGAATCAGAGCAGCATGTTGCTCAGCACACATTAGAGGCCCACCTGTATCCTATAGTTGTGGAATGCATGGTTCTTACAATTCTGACTTCATAATTTTCTCATCTCACTCAGATCAGATTGTGCTACTTATTACTTGTCTGTTAGTCGCTAGTCGTGGCCAAGACAGTGGTCATTCCATTAGCAGGCAGACCATTCATTCATTCATGTTAATATTCTGTGGGCTTGCTAGTTTTTACGTGGTGGTGGTTTTGGTTGTTTCTTGTTTCCCCTCCACGTTGCTTTTTAGGATATTAACAAGTATTTGGACATGGTTGGAAATACGTTGCTTTCTTGATCTGTACTATCGTTCATTTGTGGCAATGAGGGACATGGTTTAGGGGGCATCGTGGTGATGTGTTAATGGTTGGGTTAGGTGAACTTAGTGGTCTTTTCCAGCCTTAACGATTCTATGATTGTCTGGTATTTTATTCCCGTTTCTCATTCATTTCAAACAATCTTTGCTTCATTTATGCTTTAGTTGCCAGTGTTAGGGAATGTCAGGTTTTTCTTGGTTATTTATGAAGCTTGGAGGGTTTTTTTTCTGTGGTATTAGTTAATCTTTCAGTTCAAGATTTGAGTGCTACACCCTAAATTCCTGTTCTGGTTTGCTAAAAGCTGATCCAAGACATGATGTTTAAAGCAGTCGTCTACTTTATCAATGCCTCCTAGCAGAGTGTTTGAAAGGACTTGGTCTGTTTCTCAAAAATCATAGCTTGCACATACTTTAAAAAGCAAATTAAAGCTTTCCTTGGCTTCTTCTGTCAGTTCATAGCTGTACCTTTCCTCTTGTCCTCTAGTGTGTCTGACTACAGATTGAAAAATTGATGAAAGAACAGTAACTAAGTCTATAATTGAAGCCATTTGCCATGAGAAGAAAAATATTTCTACTTATGACAAGGTCATGGAATATAATTATTCTGCCAATTACTTTTATTTTTAAACGGAATACTGCTATTTTTTTTGCCTGATTTTTGACATGAGAATATCATGTTGGTTAGGTTGTGCTAGCTGTAACAGCAATGTTATTTGCCAGCTTTAAAGAGATAAATGCCCATTATGTGGAATCAAGATATGCCTCATCTTTCTGGCTTCAATATTATTTTTACTGCTTATTTTATTTGCTTTCTTTAAAACAAGTGGGCCACCCTTACGGGCAAAAATTCCACTGAATTATAACTCCTCTGTGGGGAATAACCAACGAAATCTGGACTCTTACTGGCATCAGGTTTCAACTGATGTAAGCTGTAACAAGAATTGTCATTTTTACATTGTTTTTTTTGTCCTGAATTTGGAATTTGATAGATTAGATAACCTTAGCAGAGGTTATCTGTCCTAAAAGAGAATGTACACAGTAGATCATTAGTATGGCTCTTCTCTTACAATCCTAGTTCATCTTCTAGGAGATGACTGCTTTAGGAAGACTAAATGAGATATATACACTTTTTACATAGAGGCTAGTTTCTGTGAGAAATACCATTGCTTTGATTTCTTTTCTTGTCCTATTAATTATTTTCTTCTGCTACTCTTGATTTTTAAGTATAGTGCTAGACACATCAGTTCTTTATGTTTGAATTACTCATTAAAAAAGGAGTTTGAATTGTTTCAAAATATTAGTGCTGATATTTTATTATGCATTTGTTAATAAAAACAGATTTTTTTAAATGTTAGTTGAATTTTACTCACAAAAATTCGGGACAAAAACCATACATATGTTTTAATCTTTAAAAAAAAAACAAAACAACGCATTTTCAGCCTGACCTGTATATCCGTAACTGTAGCAAACTGGAAGAAAAAGTCAGTGATGCTCATAATCCTATGGCTACTCCTTCATTGCGAGTAATCCTGATAAATTTGGGGGGCAAAATCCGCTGTTACTTTTCTTCCTGGTAACAGTGATACTTAGCATATTGATAACAACCTATGCTGCAGATGCAGTCTTCATATTTAGTCTGTAAAGACAAATGGATAGTGCTTGGAGCTATTGTACTAGCAGTGGAGTAACGGTGAGTTTCAAACAAGTCTTTACAACTCTGATAGTGAATCCTGGAGAGCCAGCATCGGATTCTGCCTTTCACAGAAAGGACTGTTGTTTTTTTTTTTTTTTCCCCCCCCATCTCATTCTCCCTGGCAATATACATGTCATGCTGACAGATAATGAAAAAAGAAATAAAAAATGTCTTCAGAATCTTCAGGGAAAAAAATTAACAGTGGGAACCTTAGTATTCTAACAACTTTAAAAGCACTAGTTACTCTCTGATTTTGAAAAAATGGTGTGCATATGGATAGCTATGATTTCTCTGATGCTGTCATTGACTCTCAACTGCAGAAGATTGGAGGCTTTTGAAGGGTGCCTTCTTGTATTTGTGAACACACTGATTCCCAGAGATAAAGAAAAGCAATCTGAAAAAGTGTTTTTTTTTCTGTTTTGTAATGCTTTGAAAAGCATTTTTCTAATACTTTTGCTTTTACATTTTACTTTTTTATTTTAAAACAGTACATAACTCAAGGTATAGTGCTTTTGTTTTTGAGGAAGGTTATTTGTCTGTGCTATAATAATATAAGGTTGATTTATAGGTCAATGTACTTTACAGTTGTTATGGCCAAGATCTCTGGTGTTCCTCCTAATCAAGTGAAGACAGACTTGTGAATGAAAGAAATAAACTGAGGCAGGAAAATGGAATTTGCCCCCAGATCAATGAGATAATGGCACAGGAACAGGATTCCTGTCTCATTTAGGTGTCTTTTATATGCTGTTTTGATAGAATGGAGAGAACAGAACTTTGACATGATGCCTCTGACTTCTTTTAGATTACTGCTTCAGGAGAAGCTGATGTACCTACTTTTCTCTGACTGTGAAAGGAAGAGACCAGTTCAGACACAAATCCCTCAGAGTGGCTCCATTCTGATTTGTCTCAATTCCCAGTCTGGATAACTGGATTTTCTATCATCTCTTCATATCTGGGGCAAACTTTAGCCTGGTATTTTCTTGGCTTATAAATGTGTGAACCTCTGGAATCTGTTTCCCCTTTTCAGAAGAGTGTTCCATATCCTTGTTGTGAAGTAGCTTGTAATGATTTCAATCTGCAATCAGAAGGCAGTAACAATTTTTAGTATAGCAAAATGACTGAAACAAACAGAAAACAGAGAAAATAGAGTAAGCCTGGTGTCTGATAAATACGGATTTTCACAAAATAATATCAGTTACGTGAATAAGGTATACATTCTCATTTGCTGAAGGCACTTCTGAATCTGAGCTTGAAATATGTCAGCTGTGAATGTCTACAGAATGCTGTGTTTCCAAATAAAAAACCTAAGCCAAACTAAAACCTTGAAGGAAGGAAACTTTGTGCATTGTATCTTTGCTAAAATTATCTACCCTCTAATTCCAGACTGTTTCATACATATTCTTTTCATTTTGTTTGCAGCTTGTCTTCAGAGTAGTCTAACAGATGGCCATACTTGTGTTTAGCCAAAGCACAGTTAAGTAGCAGTCCAGGTCTCATCAGGCATTGAATATCCAAGACAAGCACTTAAGTGAATGACCTGTATGTTAATTATTTCATGCTTGTTGTTGTCTTTTTGTTTCTATATTAAGAATATTTCCTTCTTTTGCCTGGATGACAGCAAAATATTGAATTGTGGAGTAATGATTTTATGACAACTTCCTATCATAATTTGACGTAAAAAAGATCTTTCAGATGTTGAGTGGTGATTCCAGGGTATGTGAAAGACAAAAAACACAGCTGATAGAAGCATCTGCAGAAGGGTGCTGCCGTATAATCACTGAATGTACACAATAAGCGGCTACTAAAGATTGTTTCTCCTTTGAAATGCAATGCAAGTACGTGCTATTTTTTCTTGAGAATGGGATTTTAAGTTATGGAAGCTAGAGTCCTTTGTTCTAAATTTGAATCCAATTTGTGGAAAAAAATAAATAGGCTGGAGTTGTGATATGACACGCCTAACCACCATGAATAACTCTGAATCCTCTGTATCTTAGTTTTTATTTGTCATGTTCTGAAAAAAATTGCAACATTATATATGTGTGTGTATACAAGTACATATAGGTGTAAGACACTATTTAGTTTTCTGATAAGCTGGCTGCCTGAATTTCACCATCTTCTGTCATAAGACAGGCAAAATTAAGACCAGTGCAACATGTACAACTTCCGTAATTCTGTGGTCTGAGAATTACAGCTTTCGATTCAAAAGATACATACGATCATGTAACAAAATGCACCACCCCGCAAGTTTGTGAAGACATTGATTTGAACCTGGTGTCAGCTGTGTATCTGAAGTCAAGAAAAACTGAAGAACACTGGAAATACAGGAGCAAGGAGGGAGAAATCCACATTTCCGCTGTGAAATTCCTTTACCTTTAGGAAGTTTTGAAATTGCAAGCTTTCAGCACTTCATTTTTAGCAATTTCTTAACTCAATTTTATTCTGCGTGTAGGTGAAATTTCTAGTGTCTCTGATCACCTGGAATTTGTCAAAAAAAAAAAAAAAAACCTACAAGAAAAACAAGGAGAAGTCAGTGTACCGTATCTGCTAATGGTATGGACTTTTCACTAAAGCATTGCTATACAGGCTTCTGTTATTTTACAGTTGAAGGTTAGCTGCAAGCCTCGTTTTATCTCTAGATTTGTAATGTATTGTTATGAAGACAATTAGCATATTTCTTTACAGGGAGAGATACAAGCAAAAATGACAAATCAGTATTGTACGTGACAAAAGTCAGTATGTATGTACATACTTTTGTAGGAAGATTTGGGAAATATATGGCAAACGGAAATTTTCATACAGAATATGTCACCGGAACATGAATGGCAAAAATTTCTGTTGCATGCTAGAGTGTAAATCAGAGTATGCTGCTGAAGATTAACTCATTTTTGGTCTGAGTTAATGCATTATAAGCTGAATTTATGCTATAACTTGTTGCACTCCAAGAGCTGTATTTGAAAATACTTCTGATTAGACAGACAGCCACAATGATCTGCATGCAAAGAATGCAAAATATTGCTAGAGACTGGAGAAAAAGAAATAAAAACAACCGCACCTATATCTTCAAATATTTACACATGAAGAGAAGATCTAGAAAGATTTAATTTCTATAGGGAGATCTTTAAGAGTGTATTTTCTGCTTAATCTTCTCTCATTCTTACAGTCTTTTAATATATTGTAGCAAAGGGATGTTTCAGTTTTGGCTGTCTTTTGCAGAAATTCTTTACCAAGACCTTTTCTCTGTCTCTGTTTACTGTTTAGCTTAGCCACAGTAATTTTGCTATCAGAACAAGATTTTACATGAAATTTCCCTGACAGATATATTTTTAAGGTACCTTCACTGATGTTCATTATTACACCTACTAGAAGATATCATTACTACTTCTGGATCTGTTAGTTCAAAAAGCACCATCTTGTTAATGATGATATTCTTCATGATGTTTTTTCATGATCCAATATTGTTCAGAACTGACAGCTTTGTAATTCGAAGTCTTGGTGGGCAGATGTTTCATTATTGCTGAGAGTACAGATAATTTTCCTACATTTAATCATAGTTGCTATAGTTACAGTCAATGCAGAAAATTACACTATTCAGTACGGATTAGTTTTATTTTTCTTATTTTTTTCTTTAAGTTTTCCTGCCGGTTCCATTTAGTTTGATCGTACCACATGCCTCTCTCTCCTGCTTTTTCTTGTTTTGAAGTGATGGGTGGTAACAGTTCAGTAGACAAGAATGGCTCTCGTCAACTGGATTAACTTACTTGCATAAGTACAAACAGGTACTTCTGCATTCTCTAGTAGATTGGTGTCCTTTTTCTGCTCAAATCTTTTTTAAATTTCCATCAGTGAACAACTGTCTGATTTTTGTTAGCGAATGCTGCTTTCCTTCCTTTCGGACATGAGTTGTTCACTCCTTGTCTCAACCTCAAAGTAAGAAGCCTGTTGTCTATCTTTACTTATTGTTTGCATGTCTGTTTGATGAGACATGCTTATGTTCCTGGTTTGTTGTTGTTGTTTATTTTAGTTACTATTAATACCATGGTGAAGTTTCTTTCTTGATATGTTCATAAAACTGTGCTATTTCAAAAATGAACTCTTAGACAAAAAGTGTGTATTTATTACGCTTGATTGTCCATGCGTTCAAAGTGCAAATATTGTAAGAACTTAACTGGAGGAAACCTAAGTGTTCTGCTGCCAAGAATGCCCTTTGAATTTTCTCACTAAAACAAACTGAAATATCCCACAGTATATGCCCTAGAACATTTAATAATAATGCATTAGACTTTTCAAATCCGACATTCATGTAATTACTGTTTCAGCTCGGCTCTGTATGGCAATTTTGAAATCTGAAATATACAATAATACCTGGTTTTCATTTGAGCCTTTTCAAGGTATTCCATGGACTTAAATAGCAGACTCCAAAGGTAAAAGTTTAAATAAAGTTTCTTAGAAGGATTTTTAGCTGTCACAAATGCCTAAAAAAAAAAGTTTGTCCTCACTTAGGATCTTTGCAATAAAACCTGCCAGTCCTAATCTGTAGAAACTGTTCCTCCTCCCCCCTCCAGAATTTGCCATTATTAGAACCTTTCCCTTGCACAGTTTGTTTCAAATGGACTGCTAAGTCTGAAGTCAGCTCCTGCGACTACAGCTTGAGGCATCCTACTCAGTTGTGTTGCAATCCACAACAGTTAGTTCCAGATGAGAATAATCAAAAAGGAAATAATGAGGGTTTGAGCCACATCTCATGCTGCTCTGGTTAAATAAGCTAACTCCGTAAAGATAACCCTATTATGTAAATTGTAAAGCACAGTATCAGAAAGCACCTAGATCAGCAGTAATTTCTTTTCTACTTTTTATGGCTGTTTCCGTTTATAGGAATAAGATGCATCTCTGGTTGTGTGACTTCATGTAGTATAGTAAAGAAACAGTGAGCATGGACTTCTTCAGCCTTTTCCTCTATAGTCTGATCTGAATGAAGTAGTGTACTAACTTCACTCTATTATATACATAACTGTATGTAATAACTAAATATTAGATAAGAAACAAATCAATAGGAGAACATGTATTTTACTACAACATTCCATTTGAATTCACTGAATGTTTTCTTCATTTGACTCAATAAGAGGCTAGTCAACTATTGATCGTTGTTGTTAATTGTAGTATTGCCTGTGAAGATATATGCATATAATCTTTACTGGTATTCCTTAATATCTTTGAAGATAATTTATACGTTTTGATTAGCTGAATTTCACAGAAAGTTTAAATGCTGTCCAGCTAAGAATAGTGGCATTATTTTAAAGAAAGCATTTTTGTCCAAAGCTAATTCATTGTCCCTGTTATGGATAAACTATCATATTTCTCTGTGATAGCTTATTGCTGTTCATGAGTGTGGAAAACCTTTTTGCACTTACATTGTAAAATACTGCCAAGCATTTTTGAAGAGAGGCCACTTTTTTCTCAAATGTTGACAATCCCATGAATATGTGAAGCTTCATTTCTATCATTATGCAAGAGTGGACAGGCAGAAACTCAGATTTTCTTCCTCCATTAATAAAACTTTCAGTTCAGAGGTAGCTGGTATTTAAAAAAAAAAAGAAAAAAAAAAGGAACACCTATCAAACAGAAGCTGAATTCTTTATTTACTGGACAGAATAAGGTCGGTCAGGAGCAGAGATTCCTGTCATGATGCCATGAGAGTAGGATCTGGGGAGCTGATTGCTAGGGAGACAGTTAAATGGTCTCTGAAACATTTTGACATATTGACTAAATTCCAAGACATTATCATTTTAAATGTATTTAAGTTATTGCTTGGGTTACCTTTGAGATTTATATAAACGTGTGTGTATATATAGATAGGATATTGTTTGTTTTTCTTTTATTTTCTTCCTGTATTTGGGCAATATTGGTGCTCTGAAGGTGATCTTAAGAAGCTAGTTGAATGCTCATCACAGTTAGGAAGCAATCTGATTTTCTTCCTCTACATTAGCTTTTTACCTCTAATTATTGGTCTTTTCAAGGAGTTCGCTACTGTCACTTTACTTTATCCAATATGTCAAATAGTTTCACATAATCGTAGATTATTCCAGGGGCAATTAAATAAATGAGCAACGTTCTTTACTGTCATCATTTTATTTCCCTAAATGTTCAAGTGAGTTTGAGAAGTGAGATCTTGAAGGCTTCGGTCCCTTGCTAAAGGGGAGATCAAAGGAAAACTCCTGTAAAGTTGTTCCTTAAATAACAGGGAAGAGAAGTAACAGTAATCAGGCACTAGATTTAATACAGACTTCTTTTACGCTCATTCTGAAAACGTGGTTTTCAGGTTCACTGAGCCTGATATACCACTGCAAATACATTTTATTGTGATATTAATAGCCCTTTCAAAATCTAATTAAATTAACTGAAGTGAAAGGTTATATAACTATAATGAGTATATAAAATAACAACCCTTTAAGGATAAATGATTGAGTTGCTGCTGATAACTAGAGTTACACATGCATGTGGATAGCTTTGTTTTTCCACATCTTGTTTTCCTTTATCCTTTAAGTTCTTTTAATAGGCCGCTAGATCAGGAGCCCACTGGTCCGTATACTTTTTCAGAATACTGCCATAAACTATATTCAGTTCATTGATTAGCAGCTAATGAAGCTTGTTACAAATCATTACTGTCAAAGCTGCTAAAATGCCCACTTTGGCTTTGAAAGCTTGAAAATGTGAACTGCTTATGCAGATTCAAAACAGCATGAGTATCAGTTCTGATTTGTATCCTGCAACATCTGAACAACCACAAGCAAAGGTCAAATCAATTATTTTCTGCTTGGTAACCACCAAATCTTGGCATTTTAAGTTTGCAATTAATATCAGGATTTTATAAAATACAGTTTAATGCTAAGCTTCTGGAAAAATATATCTTTCCTAAATCTGCGAAAGTTGTTCAAGATTCTCATAAAAATACTTTTTTTCTGAGATTTGTTGCTTTTCTTCCCAAGTGAAAGATTTTTATTTTTTTAATGCAGATAATGAAAATAAAACTTGACCACAGTACTTGCCAGTGCAAATTGGTTAACTCTATGAAAGCCATCATGATTGCACAGGTTTGTCAGCTATAAATTTTCTTCCAGACATAAAAATAATCTGGGGTTGCTCTATTTTGTTCAAAACTGTGTCGATAGTTCATGTGATAAAGTTTATACTTCATTTGGAAGGAATGCTCTTGTTCAAAGTCCTTCAACCACCAGTTTAGGCAAAGAAAAATTTAATGGGTCTTGGCATTTTACATTTGTAATTAACATCAGGATTTTATAAAATCGTGTCATATCCTTGAGAACTATAAACTGGCTTTATAAACTTAAGTATTTTATTCATATTCTTTTGGTATACTGAAATGTAGAGGCTAGATGCTAGGCTAAGATAACATTTTAATGTGTAAATATTTTTCACATCTCTTTGCCGTTTTTGGGAAACCTTTTTTAATTGTCAGACAGTATTAACTTTGCTACATCAAATTTAAATTAATGCAAACAGGTCATATAAAGACATATGTAAAGCACAGCACGTGTAATTTACTAAAATGCAGAAGTCAATATGAAGAATTTTAGGAAAAAGGAATTACAAGTATAATTTAAATTAATTGAGATTGATTTAAAATTATTTTATTTCATAGGGAGATTTGATTTTTTTTCAAAAGCAATCTGTTTTTGGTAGTCCAGAATTCTCAGTGTTAGGAGCTTTCTTTATAATCTCATTGTTCTTATACAGTAGTAGGTAGAATGGGTTCCACACTCTCCATATTTCATCAATTACCTTATTCTTTCATTAATACACTACAGTTCTCCACGTTCTTCCTCTTTCCTTATTGAAGTTCTCATCCTTATGGACTTCAAGACTTTAATAAGTGTGATAATGCAGTGTCACTGCTAATTATATCTTTAATTTATCTGCATTAAGATATATTTTTGAAACTTGTTGAGCTATTTGGTTTTGGGCTGATTCTCCTATTTTTTTGGTAGATGTTCTCTAATTTCAGTATGCCTAATTCTTTGTTTTGTTCCATCAATACCACTAAAATCTGTTTTATTGAGTGTAAATCACTTACCTACATAAACGTAGCCAGGTGTAATGCTACATATAAGCAAATACAATAGTGGCAAAATTATTGGTTCATTTTGTTGCTGGTAGCCAAATTACTTAGCAGTTGAAATATCATACCATAAAATGTTTTGATAATCTAATGAATAGTAATGAACCTTTCTGTAAATTGCTTTCTAAATCTGAAAATATTCTGTCTTTCAGATCTGTACACAGGCAGTGTTGTGGTCATTTCAGAGTCATAACTCCCATCATTTTCAGTGTATTTTCTGGTTTTGAAAAATACACATTTGTTATAAACAGTGATAAAACTGTAAGTGAAAAACAACAAGCATTCAGTTATTTAGAAGGTCCAACAAGAAGTAGAAATCCATCTACTCCTGAGCAATTAGAACGCAACAAAAGTGATGAAGATCTGGAGATGAACTCTGCAAGTGATGTTTTGGGCAAAACTTGATAAAAGATTATGATGGTGATACTGTCTGGTGTTTGGAGGTTTTTACTGTTGGTTGATATGTTGTTTTATTGTTGTTGTTAGTGGTTTTTGTTGCATTCTTTACACCCTTTTCTCCTCCTATTTTTCTTCGTTTTCTTTCCCACATCAGTTTAAAGAAAGCTCTCAAACATTTCAGGTCTTTTTTTGTCAGTGATTATATCCAAAAACTTAAGGATTTGGGTTGATTTTTATGAAAACTGTTAAGTCATAGACTAAGCTTATGAAATCTAACAGCTGTTATTAGCGATGTTCTGTGTGAAGAAGGGAATCTAGAGAATCTTCTATTGAAGAACAAAGTTATTTCTAGCTTCTTAAACCAGGGAAACCAGGGATGAGATTCAATTTCATCAGACTTCTCAGACATATTCAGATCTGTAGTAACATGTAATTGCCTACGTTAAAGATAATCATCTGAAAGAGTGGTGTGGTAGTGGTGAACACTACCTTCTGAGATGTTCAGGAAGAATTAAAATCAACTTAAAATATGACATTACTCTGTAACTGTTAAGTGTAGGTAAGTCACTAAGTAAAGGAAGTAAGCAAGGTAAATATTGAAGAGAATACTGAAGAAAGAATGCCATCCAAGTGCTTGATTGGTTGGTTTGTTGTTGTTTTTTTTTTCCCTTATGATAAAAGCAGAAACCTCATAGCCTTTTCTGAATGGAAATAATCAGGATCGCTGGGTCCTTTTTCCCTCTGCTCTCCCTTATAAACAGTTGCTGGTATTGTGTTAACATTCCTAAATACCAATATTTGTTTCCACTATATCATATTTGATGGATCTGATACTTTGTTCACCTTACAAATTACTGACATTTAAAGCTGCTTGTTTTCTGTAATAAAGGTGAGTTTGATATTATGGAATAAATGATAAGGGCATGGATCACAACCGTGCTCTATAAGCACGAGGATGTCATGTTAACAAAAAGCTCTACTCTAGTACTGTATTTTAGTGAATGATAATTAAAGAGTGTGAAACAGGAAGATATGATGATTGTAAGATTGCACTGTTTAAAATAGGACTACTGAGTCATGGCTGCATTAAATACCACAACAATTCTAACGTGCTGCCTACTGGTCCTTTCTGGTGCTTTATACAAGTGTTGCAGTGGAATTATGGTTGACATGTTGCACAGTCACTTCATAATAAATGAGCTAGAAAAGATAAACTCAAAGAAATATAAAGCAGTAGCTAATGTACAAATAATTAGTATCAGTGCAATTTAATCAGGTAGGGGATAGTACTACTTATTCTTTTAATTCTGTTCCTACTTTGATTTTTACTTCCCTTAGTCTGTTTGCAAAGTAGCAATAATGTTTTGTAATTGTAGCTAAAAAATAAGTAAAGAAAAAATAAGGCATCATAGTTGTATGAAAACGTAGAAAAAGTTGAATCCAAGTGAAAGTAGCTAAGTTGCATTTCCAGTAAAAAGGAAAGATGTGAATGATGTACAAGCTCAGTGCTTGATCAGTCAAAGCTGTTGTGTTCAGGACCCCCCACCCCCATGGTTTTGCTTAAGAACATTCTGATATTTGATAGTTTGGTAAATGCTAGTTAGGTATTTAGGATGACCAATACTATTAAACCCTATGGCTATTCCTTAATTCCACTTGAAGCATTCACAAGACAAACATGTTTTGGCATGATGTTTCCTGCAATTTTCAAGTCAGTGCAAAGGAAGATAGCTCTCGGCAGCCAGGAGGTTAGAGATATGTTTGAGAAGCTGTTGACATCTTAAGACCCTGTTGTTGAGATTTCATGTAAGCAAGACTTAAGCACAGAGCAAGTCACTGCTGGCTGTCAGGGGAAGTTCTGCTCAGAGAACTTTACTGTTTCTGATGCAGCCAATGACACAATATCAGTTGCTCCAGCCAGTAAGGAGAACAGCTGAAGTAAAAGATGCAGGGTTTGCTTTTGCACAGCAGTAGCTGGGAGGAACTTGGAGTTATCCTTTTAGTCAGAATTGCAGTGTTGTCTGAGACAGTAATGCAAATGTAGTAAATTCCCATGCAGTATCAACTCTGGAATAATGCTTTCTGAAGGTACTGAAACCATTGTGCAGAAAAGAAACCCTAATCATTATGCTTTATTGTTGTTTTTTGGTGTTTTTTTTATGACTTTAACTGCATTTACAATTTATTTTACTTGTAAGCCTGGAAGTAAATAGAAGATGAGCAGACATAAAACTGGGCAGTGTTCCAGTAAATGTCATCAGAATTTTAACACAATCAATATGGTTCTCAGGAATATTTGAACTCTTTCATATTGGCATTTGCTCTCCTAAAACTGTTCTGTTGGAAGAGTTTTGACTGGTATCTGCAGGATAAAGCAAACCTGTCCTGTGAGAGGATTTATTCTGCTTATGAGTATAGCTTGAAGGCTTGAAAGCACACTACTATGAAGAAGTCAGAAATAACAGTTTTGCATTCTTCAAGAAAGAAGCAATGGCTGTCTGAAAAAAAGTAATATTGCACTGTTTTGCTTAGCAAAATTATTTCTATTTGATAAGTAGGTGGAGGGAGAAAGTGTTCATTTTACCTGTTCCTCACTGCCCGTCATTTTTGTACTCTGTTCACTTCCCAGAGGTTCATTTCTGCTCTGTGCCCTCTTCACTGTATTCTTTTCTGTTATAAAGACCTTGGTATGGTAACAGGGAAGTGAGGGATTCCTTGCACAGGAATATTATCTTGCTTGTAATATAGTCCTCCAACTTTACAGCCTAGGCCATTAGAATTTAATAAAAAGAAATCCATGCATCAGTGGAGAAAGTGAAGAGTAGGTGTACTTATCTCTGCAACCTTACAAAATTGTATATTTCAAAAGAACATTAATCTAGGCAAGGAAGGGCAGAAATATGCATAGAAATGTAGTAAAGAGCTGGCAAACGGTACTTCTCAATAAATA
Source organism: Numida meleagris (assembly GCF_002078875.1). Taxonomy (NCBI): domain Eukaryota; kingdom Metazoa; phylum Chordata; class Aves; order Galliformes; family Numididae; genus Numida; species Numida meleagris. The sequence continues at coordinate 60,805,920 of NC_034412.1, read as the reverse complement.
GGCTCTTTTTGAGCATAAGAAGGTCCAAATGAGTAAACCCTGAGGAAATCAATTCCCGAATGGCTCGTATAATCCTCAGAGGCCAACTCCAGTGCTCTTTTAGCTCTAATTGTATTGACAGCTGGTAGTTCCAACTTACAGCAATTTATCTTCCTACTGAATATTTATTGAGAGTTTTCTTGTCATAGTATTGACCATACATTAACAAGGAAGCAGTAGATAATAGCAAAATCCCTGCAGTCCTGACAGATGTTCTCTTGGTATGGGAGCTTTTGCCAATGGCAGCGGGCCTTGAGGCATACACACAACAAAATAAAACAATGCTGTGAATAAAAATAAAGCATTGGGTAAATGGATGAAGTTAGCAAATCGTTTATATTCAGTTCCTGATTTAAAACCAGATTGTCATGGTAAATCGTATTTTACATACGCATGCAAAATTTTGTGGAGATAAACATGCTAAACTAAAATTTAAAGCAAATGCTGAGAACGCTGTGATTTCAGTTTCTTCATAAGATGATTCCTAAAGTTAAGTTATTGTCAAAAAACTTCCTCATTTAGTTGTACCTTTTTTGTCATTCTTTGTCAAAATTTTCTTTAAATAGTTCACAGTATGATAAGTTCAGTGAAAGTTAGGATCTGATGCACAGCAGAAAGAAGACTTCACTTAAAAGTGATAAAAAGTTTGTAATAATCCTACAGTATAACTCGTGTGAGCGTCTGTCTGATCTGTGGAGCACAAATACTGTAGCGATAGGCAGTGAGGTCTTCTTTCCTTCTTTCTTCCTGTTTTTTTTCTTTTAAACAACTTAAATGGAGCATGTGGAAAAACTGTTTTTTTTCCTGGAAAAGGTTGAGATATCCAGGTTGTCCTCTTCTTCATCTTTCACATCTCTTGCAACCTCTTCCTCCAGATAAAGACGGTGGAAACATTTGGGCCTGGAGGTGAATGAATTGTTCACAGTCCTTTGTACAATGTGCTGGTGTGCTGCTTGATGGGAGGAGTGTGAGCAGTACGAGGTGTGCATTTGTATGCATGTACCACATCTGTCTGCTCTCAGTTTTGTAGCCCAGTCATCTACAAGGAGTCTGAAATACTGACACTAATACTGTGCTCAATCTTCAAATCTTCCAATCTGGGTAAAATTAAGGAAATCTTCATTTATAAAACCTTTTGTAGTGCTTTTTAGACTTTTCTGATGGTCCTAGACTGTGTGCTAATAGGATCAGTGGCTTGTGGCCAGTACCACCTACAGCTCACTCCTCATTGTGTATGTGCTGTTTGCGCCGATTGCCTTTTCTCAGAAGATACTTAGTGAAGTAGTGTGCTGTGTCTTCATGTTACCAGGAAAGTGCAGACATTTCTGAGCATCTCATTGTAAGACTTAATTTCCTATTTTGTCTCTTAAAATACTGTTCATCTGAATACAATGAAGTTCTCTTCTTCATAGACAAGGTATTAAGATGCTATTAATCTAAAACAAAAACTTCTATAATGAGCGAGTGTAGATTTCAGAAACAGAGTAGCTTTTTTTTCAAAAAACAAACAAACAATTATCTCCATCTAGGGGTATGCTCTCCAAATAGGATTTTTATATTGATCATCTGAACAGATCTTTTTGTCCTCTTTCCTCTTTTTTTGTGTATGAAAACCTACTCTGTTGTCAGTTAGTGCTCTGTTGTTAATTCCTTCTATATGGCAGATGCTTGGACCAGTAAACACAGCAATTTAATTTTGCACAGTGACTGCTGTCTCAGTGACCTTTACACTTGGTTACGGCATGTGCATATTAAATGTTAATATTCATATTTGATCCAAATCATTCATTGAGCTTTTGTCAGGAACTAGGAAGGTAACACATTCCTTTATATAGTCAGTTTAGCAATAGTCATCTATTCATTGTAACTAAGATACTCTATTATTACAGTACTTCACCTTACCTCACTCATTCATACTGTCTGGCATTGTCTGGAGAAGTTTCAGTGAACTACTGAAACTCCTCACAGTGCTTAAATTACCAGGTCATTTAGTTTCTTCCAGCAAATTAGAAATAAAGACTCAATCCAGTAATGTTGGAGGCTAAAACTCATCCCTCATTTGCAAAACACCTTTGCAAATGTTAGAGCCTTATGAGGCATTTTGATCTTGCACCATCTTAATTAAACCCCTAACTCTGACACTTCCTTTCTCCTCTGGCTCTTGGTTGGCCTGCTCCCAGATTTGGCCCGTGTTCCATAAGTAGTTCTGCTTTTATCTGTAACACAAACCCTAGTTTGTGCTGCAGTATGTTCAGTGAAGTATTTCCGTCTGCTAAATTCACTTCAGAACTTCAGCAGTTCTGGAGGAAATGAACCCAGCAATGGCATAGCTGGTTAGGAACATTATAGCTGAATGCTATGAAAACAATAAAGTTTTATTTAAATGCTAGCCTTGAATTCCAGGCCTAACATCCTGCTTTGAGAATGAACATTTTAGCTTAACGAAGTCCTGTAGCACAACAAGAAGATGATTGTTACAAATAAAGACTTGGAAATTGTTTACATGAAGCAGGAACAAAGGGCAGCAAGGAGCTATTAGGGGATGCTTGAGAGAAAAGATACAGTTCAGAGTGTCATAAAGATGAAACTGGATTCCTTCAGGGACTGTATCTGCTTCTGCACCCTGTGGATACCACTGTGGATTTAATTTGATACAATTATCAAAAAATGAACCTTTCAGAATTTGCGAAGAACTAGATAGGAATAGAGGGCTCTTTCTAGTGCTGCTTCATACTGAGCTCATGAAGAATGCCACCTAGCATATATAATATTTGAGAAAATTGCATAAAAACCCCTAAAAAAGATTGTGTTGTAAAGGACTGGATTATTTTTCTTTAGTTGTGGATATTCTTGATGATTCAAGAGAATGAAATTTCAAATAAAAAGGACAGACTAGACAGACAGCTCATTAAGAGTCTTTAAAAAAAAAAAAAGCATCGAGAAATTGACCAAATCCAGGGGAGACTACATTACAGAAGTCATCATTCCATCTTGTGAAAGGGTAAGCGTGGCATTGCTAGGTTTGATATGCAGAGTGTCACAGTGCTTATATGCATATCCACCAGTAAGTTATATTCATGTAGCTGTAGATTTCATGAAAATAATGAATATTATAGATGTATAAACAGAGTAGCAGCAATTGATTTTTTTTTTATTTTTGTCAAATGCAATGAGCTGTGCTTTCTGTACTGTATTTTTTTTCTCTTACAAAATGTTAATATCTTATCAAACAGCCTGTTTTCCTAAGGCAAGATATTATAGACCTTACACATACAAGCAGCTTTAATCTAAGTTTTTTGGGCATTTATCATTAACTGTATTCTGCCTGTGGATCAGAAGAAAATCAGATTAGAAGCGGACAAGGAATTCTTAACAGAGTGTTTTACTTCCAGAGAGAGATATTAATGTTGATTTGATTTTAGGCTGTTGTGTTTTATGACTTACATTTTGATTACACCTGATTTAACTTAAGGGGAGGCTATGAAAGATTAAGTCTTGCTATTTTGAGACAGATAAAGGATGATAGATGACAGAACTAAATAACTCACTTGACCAAGCTAATATGCTCAGTAATCATTAGCCACCTGCATGATGCTCATCATACTTTATCTACAAATAAGCAACATGAATTTGATTTATAAATTCTTTTTTTTCAAATAAAAACACTGTTCACTGTCTGCTTTGATTTCAAATTACATTTAATTTTATTATTTTGATGGCTAAGTGGTATTTGGGATTATGATAGTAGGACTCCAAGGCTTTCTGAATTAAAGCACAAATACTTATTTTTCAAAAAAATTGGAAAGTGTTTTTGTGATATGACCATCTGTATACTGTCTGTGCAGAATTAGCAATTTGACAATGTCAAAATCAAAAGGCAAAAATTACACAGGGGAACTAACTCTAAGCCTTATAATTAAGAATTAAATTAAGATGACTCCACCATTAGTTGGTAATGTTTCTTCTGAGGGGGGGAAAAACAACAACAAAAAAAATTGTCCACGTGGTAATCTGTCACAAATCTAAAGGATTTATAAGAATAATTGTGTAACCTGTACACAGTTAGGGCCTGTAGGTATCTCAGTGTACGCAGGAGCTGGGCATCTACCTCCCTGAGAATAGCTCTGACAGCTGTCTCCAATTTCAACTTTATTTAAATTTATCTAAATCTTTTTTTTCTTGCTGTTTTTGTAGATGTATGGCTGGATCTGAGAAACTAGGATGATTAGGTCAACCTCATTGGTCTACATTTATAGAATAAGGTGATATCTTCCCAGTGTTGGGATTTGTTTGAATTCTATATCTGTATTTGGTATTCTAGTCCTCTGAACAATTCAGAACTGTTGTTTTAATTGCGTCTTTTTAGCATGCCACCATCTACGCTTCTAAACTTTATTTATTCCAGATTCAAGAACTAACAGCAGTGAGAGTTAAATGTTAAGTTCAAATAATACTATTTTTAAAGTCCAGTCTGGCAAATGACATAAGGTTCTCCTTAAAGTCTGGATTGACCTGGGGTATGAAGTAGCCCTTTTTTTAGAAAGAGTAGCTTTGAATGTAGTTCCCAAGGGTAATTATAATTTTCTGGGACCTTATTAGTATTCAAAGCAGCATAGGCAGAAGAGCAATATGAGCCTCAGGAGCCAACTTGAGGGGACAGTAGTGCATATATTAATGTAGCTGTGCAATAATATTTAGCTGTATGAAGGGATGCATTGTAAAATTTTTTTCTGACTAATCCAAGCATTTTCTTGTAATTTTTCTGCTATAACATATTCATTTATTTATGTACTGAGATTAGTGTTACATTGTAGATTTAAAAGCAAAAGTTATAGTTAATTTATTATGGGAAGTTAAATTACAGTAAACATCAAGCAGTTTGACTGAGCCAGTTGTGATTATTCATCCAACTTTCACTTGATTGTATTTAGTTTCCTTAATTTCAGATTTTTCATGGCCTGTCCGTTTTACTCCTTCTGACATTAGTGGCTCATCTTCACTGGGATTTGACTGACTCATTCTTCTAGCTGGTTTTGAAAACATCACTGTATGTTCGATGTTCTACAATTTCAAATGTCTACAGTAATGGCAGCTGCTTTATTCCATAGAAGTCTAAATTATTTCATGTGGAAAACAGTTGAATAGATAGGCTTTTCCAAAGAGTCTGAATGACTACTTGAAATTTGAAGTCATGCTTTAGCCGCATCTGGAAATACATCTCAACCATCTCAAGAAGTTTGCCAACAAGATCATACAGTTTTTACACTAATTGCGTTGCTGCAGATGAGGTATTTGAAACCAAACTGTAAGACTTTAATAAGACATGTGTGGGATGTGCAGACTGAAAATCAGAGCCTTAAGTTTATAGATATACATCTGGATATAATCATAAAAGTGTATACTTAGTGGTGTGAGCAAGTTTATACAGGAAATTATTTGAAAGCCCTTAAAACGTAAGATATCTTGTAAGGAATCTGACAGATTCCTATCAGCAGGCTTCAATACAGATTTAATAACGTGCATTTTTCATAAACTGTTAGCCAGATTTTCAAGCTAACACTTCTGTTACCTCTTGCATTCTCGTTTTTTTCTTGTGAAGACTCTGTTTTACTCAGGGATAACAACAGATTTCTGAAGTATAGTTAGAAATCTTTAAGCAAAAGCTTCCACCCTCCCTGTGCTCTCTGTGAATCTTAACTATGTTATCAGTAGGTTGGAAGTAATACGGAAAAATGCTATGTGAGGGATGTGTTGCTTCTGGGAAGTCCTAGACAAGATACTGCCGTTAATGGTAAGAACAGATCAGATGTATGTAGCCAGCAGTAGATGGGTTGTCAAGCATTTGAGACTTACTATCTGGAGGCTCATTGTATATCCCCGTTTCTCACAGCAATGGAATAGAGGCACTGAATGAAACTGGAGGTCAGGGGAGCTGACTGAAACTGTTCAATTGTAGATTATTCATTTTGTATAAAACCAAAATACTGGGATGATGGTCTGTATCTAGATAAAATTAAATATAATCAAACTTCCCTGTGAAAACTGGAGGACAGTGCATGACTTTTTGCCTTCTTATTCTTTTTGCAAACTTCTCTAAGATCTGCCTTTAATTGGAATTTGAAAATTTCAAAATATTAAGTAGTTTTTCTTACTGTGTATCAGTATGTCAGTGCTCTTTAATGCTCAGAAATAACCCCACAGAAATCTTAGACTCCCATAAATACAGCAGTTAACTTTTGACAACATGGGAATAGTCGTATATAAATAAATCTATTGGAGTATACTTTCCTATCTCTTTATGTAATTTTGTAAATTAATTCCTACCTCAGTTTAAAGGCACACAAAATTTGGGAATTAGCTTAATTACTCATCTCTTTTTGTCTGCTGTTACAATTAACTACATTTAAAGTTGAAATTTAATAAGGTAATCATAATTAGGAAGGAACAGCAAGTGGTCGTTTGCTTGGGCCTTTTTATTTCTACTAAGTGACAAGGATATTTACTTAAGGCAAGGTCAGCAAAACCGCTCAAGAGTTTTGAGATAGTGGTAGTTTCACAAGCAAGGAATTTAATATCTCAAGACAATTTTGATTTGTATCTTCTAAAGAATAAAATAAAGCAGATATTATAATTATAAACTGTAATGTAAGTCCTAGGAATACATTATACGAGGGAGCATTTCTGTTAGAATGTCAGATAATGTTTGGTATTTTTTGACTACTGATGTCTATTTACTTCAGAGTTCCAGGCTTAGAGGAATAGACAGAGAGGCATAGAAGCATGTTAAGCAATGACACAGGTAGCAGCTCTCAGATATGTGGGTATCCATTTTCTTTTCCTGCCTCAAAAACATGAGGAAGGATTGGGAGTATATTTTGTAGAGATACCTTTGTGAGATAGTTTCTATGTGTTCTTTCCCCTCGGTTCAGAATGCTCTGAGAATCAGGTTCTTGCTCAAGTTCAAAATACACGGTTCTGAGGCAGGGCTCTTGTTAAAGAGAAAATAAAATGTGTGCCTGTCATACTGCACTAGTTTTGTGATCAGATGGAACATTTTGTCGCCAAGAATTTTCAGTCTCTTACGTACAGCCTAAATATTTTCATTTATTTAATCTGAAAGATATTGTGAGAAAATATGTAAGATACAGTGCACAATAACAATGGAATATATTTCACCTGAATGTGGACTGCAGCATGAGGCGCAATATTTATGGCATGTAATTCATTCAGCTTTTGACTTTACATTCTCATTTTAAAACACATCTAGCAAAAGCAACGCCCTTTGTGAGGTTGCTTTTTAGTTTTCAAAGGCTACAACTCCCATTCTCAGCATTTTGGACTGCAGGCTGTCAGTGTATATGTGTGTCCTATGCGTACAGTTTTCATGCAAAACTGCATGGAAATTTTCTGTGATTTCAGAGACGCTTAGTCGGAGAGTAGACTTCTGCATTGTCATAAATTTGATTCTTTTTAGTAAATGAGCAGTAGTGATGGATGTGATTAGCTATCTGTTTTTTTCCAATATTAAAATGTTAATCTGTTGTATGTAAGGTACAACTGAGAACAGAAATACTTAAAATTGTTCAGTTAGTCCTTGCTCTTTTTTTTTTTTTTCCAAATGATATAAGTAGTTTATACAATGTGGTATTGTGTGATTTACAGAGGATTAAGCACACAGGAAATTCTACAGCATCTACTCTGATTTAAAAAGCCAGCATCTGTCTATTCTATCTAATGCCTTCTATATCTGTCATCGTTTCCCAGAAAATAAAATTTCAGGGCTCTTCAGTTCCCTGACTATGTTTTATTACTTTGTACTATATTGTACGTACAACTAATCATCAGTACGAAATTTCGAATACCAAGTATTTTATATTCATATATAAAATTTTTATGCTACTGTGTTTTGTATAAGTAGTACATTTGTGGAGTTGACTAGTCTCAAGAAGCTTATTTGCTGAAATAATTAACACTCATTTTCATGTATGTTTTTGTGTGTTCTTAAACAGGCAAATGACTTGCCAGTAAAATACAACTTCGAAACATATACATTTTCATTTTTTGCTAGCTTTATCAGAGTGTAAAAGTTGTAGTTTGTATGTACGAGAGAAACAGACGTAGAAAGTTAGAAAAATACACATCTCACTCTAAAAGAAATGGATGTCTTTTATGTGTACTACTTCATTGTCCAGCTAAATTTGGAAGAAAAACTGTTACTGTATGTAGATAAAAAGCACATAGAATCATAGAATCATAGAATGGCTTGGGTTGAAAAGGACCTCAAAGATCATCGAGTCTCAACCCCCCTGCCAAGTGCAGGGTCGCCAACCACTAGACCAGGCCGCCCAGAGCCACGTCCAGTCTGGCCTTGAATGCCTCCAGGGACGGGGCAT